>NC_081566.1:28418946-28493792 GCF_022355385.1 Mustela nigripes | reverse complement strand
ATATATATATATATATATATATATATATAAAACATTTCTATATAGGTAGATAGATAGATAGATAGTTACAACCTTATCATCAGATTGAGGAAATTCCCTTCTATTCCTAGTTTGTCAAGTGTCGTTATCATGAAAATGTTAGACTTTTGTCAAATGCTTTTTCTGTGTCTGTTGAAATGATCATGGGTTTTTTCATCCTTTGTTCTGTTGATTTGGTATATTACAATGATTGAACTTCTGTATTTTGAATCAACCTTGCATTCCTGCGATAAATTCCACTTAGTCATGGTGTATAAGCCTTTTTATTACTGGTGGATTCAGTTTGCTAGTATTTTATTGATGACTCTCACATCTATATCATAAAGAACTTTGATGTGTTGTTTTCTTGTAATATCTTTGACTGGTTTTGATAACTGGGCAAAATCTGACCCTATAGAACAAACTGGGAAGTATTCCCTCATCTTCTGTTTTTGGAAGAGTTTATGAAGAATTGGTATTTATTTTTCTTTAACTGTATAGTAACATTCATCAGGGAAGCCAACTAGGTCTGAACTTTGCTTTGTTGGAAGTTTCAAAATTGCTAATCTAATCTCTTTTTATAGGATCTTCCAGTTTCTTTTTTTGAATGTTATTTCATTATGGTTTCTATTCCTTCATCTGTGTAATCATTTAAAATATTGTTTTATAGTCTCTCCCAGATAGTCCTGTGTAGTTTCTATTTACTGATTTTCTTTTGTCTGGTTTGGTTATTTATCATTTCATCTAGCCACGATTGTGTTTACTGATTCTCTATCATGGTAAATCACAACATTTCCTTATCTGTTTTGGGAATTTATTGTTGTTGTTTAAGGTTTATTGAAGGTATCACAGCACAGCAAGAAGATTCAAATGACTCTCCATGGTATTTTGCAATTCATCCCAACTGTAGACTGCATGACCTGCAGGTTGCCAGACTGTCCAGATCCAAGAGTTTCAACATTTCCTTAGTGTCAGAATCAACTTCAGTGATTTCCTGATCCAGGATGGAGACCTCAGCTACATTATCATCTTTCCTTTCTCTCTTCTTCTGCTGCAGATTGATGGAGATACCACTCACTGGGCCCTTCTCACTCCACTTTGTCAGATGTGTGGCATGGCCTGTGTTCTTGCTGGGAGTAATGGCAATCTCCTCGCACACCTGGTTGTTGGCATGGGAGTCATTGTCTAGGTACATGTAATATTTCTCAGTAGTGACCCAGGCTGCCTTTTTCATGGTTTTGGTGTGAATGGAGCCCATGTTGGTGGCTCTGGTAATTATCACGAGGTCATCTTTAGTGGTGATCCACTTTGTCTACAAAACCCTCATGTGGCCTGGGTTATAAAGTGTTCCTTCAGACAAGCTTTACATACGTTTCTGCCAGGCACTCCAAAAAGATCACCAAGGGTGGGGCACCTGGGTGGTTCAGTTGGTTAAGCATCTAACTCTTGATCTCAGGACAGGTCTTGATCCTGGGGCCCTGAGTTCAGGCCACACATTGGGCTCTACACGAGGTGGAGAGCTTACTTCAGAAAAAATAAAAATAAAAAAAGATTACCAAGGAAGAGTATAAAATTCAGACTTTGCTCCTGCCCCATGTCACAGGCCTGGTAGGTTAATTTCTCTTAGGATGGTATTTTTTTCTACTAAACACCCCAATAAAGCCAAATTCCTCTGTACCCCTACCCAAAAGTACTTTCTAGTGCCCCTCTAACTGACATGCAGTCTCCTAGGGTCTCACTGGTGTGAATAGGTCTTGTGTCTACTCTCCATTTTGTACAGGTCACAAGTCCTTATACAAGCAGGACTTAAAACATTTGAAAACTCTGACCACTGGGGCGCATCTCCAGCTCTAACACTCCCAACCCCACACCCAATGGCTGCCATATCATCTGTCCCAAGGGCTTGTTTTGCTTCCCTTTGTGTTATTGGCGTTTGGTGTTTCCTTTATTTTCCCCCCAAACTCAGCTGCATGTTAAAATATTTTTGTTACATTTTATATGTAATTTTGAATATTTATAATTGGGTGAAAAGGACTTTGTAGCCACTTGTAGCTACATCCATGTAGCTGCTTATGGAGTGATAAGCACAGGGCTAGGAGACAGAGGATCACGTTCCAGTTTGCCTCTATCAGTATGGAGGACTAGGCGTGGCATTTTCCACTTCTTGGTGTCAGCCTGTTCACCTCCAGAATAGGGTGGTTGGTCTTCAGGTTACTGTCAGTTCTAAAATTGTCTGATTTTTTTTTTTTCCAAACTTCTGTCCACAGTGCTTACTCTGAAGTCTTATTCTCTAGGCACAGATTGGCTTCTGTGAGGAGAGGCTGTTTGCCAGAGGCCAAGATAACCTGAACAGTCTTTACTTTTCCAAGAGCAGAAAGGGAGAAACACTTGTCTGTTGTCCTGAAAATCCCTCAGTGATTGGCTTCATGGGGGGAATTGGCTGCATTTGTGGGAGTGGATAAGCCTGGCCTGCCTTCATTTGCCCTTTTGTTTTTTTCCCTGGGAAAACAGCAGCAGAGGAAATTCCAAACTTCCTTTTCCTGAGCAGCTTTGTTTTCTGTATTTAATGAATGCCAAACATCAACCATGTCTGCAAATTTCCTCTTTGTAAGTAAGACTTAAATCCTTGCCCCATGTACCCAATATTTCATCTCGATATGATAAGCACGATAAGTTCTGGAACAATTTTACCTTGATTTGGGTTTTTTTCTGGGAGGACGGACTTGGGGAAAGACACTTTGAAGGGCTTTTATAGAAATCTATGGAGCCAGACAGACAATTCTCATGTCCTTCCCTGTGGCTGCTGTGGCAGCAGCAAAGCCAGAACACTGGATTGTCAAGTAACCCCGCCTCCCCGCCCCAGAGTGAACAGCAGAGTGTGCTGAGAGGGTGGAATGTACTGGAATATTCTTTTCCACTAGGACAATTTGTCTTTCAACACTTTCGTTCTCTTTCCGATAGAGCAGAGGCCTGTCTCTGGTGAACTTTTTCGTCTGTACCTCCACCTTACTATGCACCCATGTTTGTGTCCACGGACCTGCCAGGTGCCACCTCACCAGACGGGCCCCTTCAAGCTTGGACCCAGGCATATCTAGTGAATTTGTTTCCAGAATAGCTCAGACCATCTGTTACCTTTCTAACATTGTCCCTCCACTCTGAGTCTGAGTTTTCATAGATCTAGGAGAGCAATAAATGAAGAGAGAAATGCAACCATTTCACTAAAAAGGGAAGTAGTAGCCCTGAGGATCTTGAAATTCACCATAAAATGAAAATTTCTATTAGTCAAATGCATGCAATTATAAATAATTAGGCAAAAACCTTGACTAGTAATTTATGCGTTTCTTTAAAAATGTCCCTCACATTGACATTGATCAAGAAGCAAAAGAAGGCTGAAGAATCAATGGGAACTCTGCTGAGTCCAAAAGGCAGATTTTGCCATGTAAGCCAGTTTGTAATGTCCCATTAATTCACTCGCTATAAAACTTTAAGCATGTGTTTGGCTATGATGTCAGGCAGTACTCTGGGCCCAGAAGTAGGAGTCACAAATTCATGGTGGAAAGAGCATCACCATTTTAATACTCTCAAAGGATGCACTCACCAATTAAAAGCATGCATTTATTATTTGCATTATTTGTTGTTTTTAGAGATCTTTAAAGTCTGCAGTCACTATAGCCTTGGTAAAGGAACAAGCAGGCATACAATGTCAGATACTCAATGTCCCTTTTCTATTATAGGGTGTAGAGAGCAAGAAACTTGAATTTATGGTCTTCCTTGCAATTAGAAGTGACAAAAGAGACACCATCCTCACCAAAGAGACAAAGTAAATAAAGTTCTGCTGAGAAGGTAAAGCAAAGTAGTTAGGGTTTGGACAATTGTTTGTTTAAACCCCGCCCCCATAACTTCCTAAAAAGAAGATGGTCATGTCCATGCAAGAAGTGGCCGCCATCTTGCAAGCTCCAAGCACCAACAAGACTGATGCCAAAGAATTGAGAGGTGTATGGAAGGAGAGAACGAATGGGACCCCAACCATGTGAGCACTGAAGTTTCTGTTCTTTGCGGCAGAAAGCATTCTTAAGTGACATATATTTTAATTAAAATCTGGGAAATTTTGTGATTGCGTTTATGTCAACGTATACAAAACATGATGAATCTTCGAATGAAAAATCCAAAAAGTGAGAAAACACATTTTGAAACTTTTAAAAGATTTAAATGTCTTCATTTTGGAGAAGACCGTATTTTGCAGATAAATGAAAAGATCTATAGACTGCCACATAAAAATTTGATTATGGAGAACCAGAGTGGGGAATGTTATTAAAATTGAGACTCTCCTAGAAAATCCTAGAAAATTGTCTGTTGAGTTTATATCTTTAAGCCACTTTTTTAAAGCACTTTTATTTTACTTTAATCAGAGAATTTAATTTTACACCCACTTTCAAAGAAATACGTTTCTGAATCATTTTTCAAAAGTACGCAAATAAAAGTCTTGTAGAGATAAATCATCTACTTTGCTTTTGAGTCAGTCATTGTTCCCACAAAACAACTGACAATATTCCCAGAGGACACAAAATAAAAGTATTCATGCATTATTATTAGCTAAAAAAGATAATCCATCTCTTGGCCTATAATTGAGCTCATAAGTCTCAGAAGATTTCCCCTAATCAGTGGCTTTCTTCCAAACAAGAAAGGAGATGAGATTTTGGTGCAAAGTGTCATTGGAAGCTCCTTAGGGGGTAAAACATTTGCATCTTTGCTATCAAGCAGGCCCATTATCTGGGTGTCTGCATTTTCTCCTGTTCTGATTGAGTTAGCTGTTGGGTTCTTGAGTAGACTCAAGTGTAGACTCAATGCCTCTTCCTGTAGAAATAGCTGCTGGGAAAGAGGAGCCACATTTGTGCCTTGTGGTGTTCCCAGGCCATTGGAAGCCTGACCTTGGCACTGAAGTAGCCCGGGGCTCCTGGGGCCTGTCCCTACTGCAATGTGCTGACTCAGGTGTCCTGCTGGCATTGCAGTGGGATAGGGTGTGATGATGGTGTGGTGGGAAGATTAGCTTCTAGTCTTGGTGATAATGGTCCCTGTGTGACTCGGAGCCAGTCATGCCATGTCCCTGGCCCTTTGTGTCCTAATCAATAGGAATGGGTGGGTAGACAGTATTCCACATGACCCTGAGGGTAGTGAGGGCCACGCTTTCCCCAGCAGCCCTTCTCCAGAGATGTGGCTACCTGGCCAGGCTCCCTATCTGAATATACAGGAGGGAGAAGCAGTGGCGTAGACCAGGCAGTCGCCCTGCTCTGGGGCCCCTGGCCAGGAGGAGGCTGGGGAGGGCTAGAGCTGCCTTACCAGTGGCTGAGGGAAGGTCCCCGGTCCCTATTCTGGGACTGTAGCATGCCCACCCCGCCCCCTTCACAGCTGCCTTTGATCGCCAGATTATTCCATTTCACTGTCAACAGATTGCAGTTCACCCTGAGATCAGCTGACCTGCTTTTCACCCCCAGCTCTGGCTCCGAGCCTGGTTGTAAAGTCATATGGAATTTCCACACCCCTCATGGGCAGGTGCATCTCAAGTTTTGTGATTATTATTATTATTATTATTATTATTACTTTTTAAAGGTGAACCCTTCTTGGTTTGACTTTTTGACTTTTAGCTGTGTGACAGTTGAGAAGGTGACCAGCCACAGACGGACCAGGTGACCAGGCTGAAACTATGCTGGGCTTCCCTGGGACTCCCAAGCCGCTCTTTGCAGAAAACCACCTTGGAGGAAGCTATACCAGATGCTGGAATTTGGGCCCATGCCCCAATCTCTGATTTCAGTTTCCTGGTTCTTTCCAACCTAGTTTGGCCCACCTTTCTGTGGCTGGCCCCTCAAACCCCCTCCACCCCTGCCTTTTAAAGTCATTGCTCTTGGCCTGGCTTTGCTGCTCCTGCTGCCAGACAGAAAGCAAACCCTTCTGTGTCTTGTTTGCTGTGTGTCTTTGGGCAAGACATGTCACCCCACTGAGTCTTTGCCCCCCCCATCTGAAAAATGGGAATGAGATACTGGGAGCTCTACGTACATTGGCATGGACAGAGGTCACTGTAGGCTGCTGAGACCCCCCCCCCCCCCCCAATTGACGCTCCTTACGTCAGATGCTACCTCTCACCTGTAGGGTCTCACTCCAGCTTAGCTCCCCAACGACTGGGGCCCTCCTGGGAGCCAGAGTCTTGCTTGTTCAGTAGGTCAAGGCATGACTCACCTTGACCAGCAGTTCACCCCTGAGTCACATCGATCAGGAACCCGGGAGGGATATGACATCATGAGTAAACACGGACAGATACAGAGGCAGCTCTGTTTGCCTTGGAGATAAATGCCCCTACCCTGGTTGGACCTCTGTGGACAAGGGGAAGGACACCAAGCCCAGAAGGGCTCGCTCTGGGGCATAGCGTGTCTGTGGAGGCACTGAGAATTGCAGGGTGGGGGAAAGTCCCCAGGGTAATCCTGTCACTTTGCTACTGTAAAGCATTTACTTCCAGTAAAGTTTTAGTTTGTTGGTTTTTGTGTTTTGTTTTGTTTTGTTTTCAAAGTCCAAGCAGAGAAGCTCCTGACATTCTGCTCTCGTCCATACCTGTCTCAGCCAAAAGATGGTGGGCATCTTGAGGGCAGGCTCGGCTCCTAGCTCGGTGCCTGCCTCCATCACTGAAGAGAGAATTTAAATCAATCTCCTTCCCTGTCGAAAGGATGAGCTCCCTTTGGGACTGGAATTTGCCATCTCCTTCAGGGTCACGTGATTCTTGGTTATGGGGTGCCCCTGATCCCCAGGCTCTGCCTCAGCCTGGTCACTCGGCTGGTGCAGCAGGGGCCCTTCATCCCTCGGGGGTTCCCCTAAGACCAGGCTGACGCCGCACAGGATCCATGACACGTCTGGTGAGCACTTCTGGGCCTGGAGATGGGTTCAAAGATGGGGAAAAGCGATCCCGTTACTTATATTTGAGCATTTGAGCATTTGCTATTTTGTTCATCGTGGATCTTTTTTTTTTTTTTTTTTTTGCATTCGACTTTCTAAAACATGTCACGAGGTAGATACTGTGCCGGGTCCATTTACTCCCTCGCTTTATGTGCGCAGCGCCGTGTTTGTGAACCAGACAGATACGGACGGACAGAAGGATAGTCCCAGGGCGCCCAGCCCTGCAGTTCCGCTCTGCCCTTCACGGAAGGCCTCTCTTGCTGTACAGTTTGCACAGACATGGAGCCCCTTCAACCTTCCTGATGCCAGCTGCGGCCTGCGATCCTGCAGGGCCAAAAGCGTCCAGACAGCCGGGACTGCCCGCCGTGTCCACTAGATGGCGCGCAGGCTGCGCAGGTGAGCGCGGCTCGGCATCCTGGGGCTGGGATTCCATGACTCTCCTGCCACCGTGGAGAGCACCTGCTCTGTTGATCTACCACCACAAGCCCAACGCATAGGGGAGGATACTGCGGCCGGGAGGCGAAATGACTCCCCTCCTAGCCCTTAGTTCCTAAATACTATCAGCCGTGGCCGGGGGACGGCGTGGGGGGGGGGTAGAATGTCTGGCATTCTACCTGACACGCCCCAACTTCTTTTCCTGCCTCAGTAGCTCTTGATCTGTTTTAGAGGCATCTTTTAACAACCTGGTGAAAGCTCTAGGGACCCCCCTTGGAAAAGATTTGAAAGTAGTTTCATAGGCTTCGAGAAGAGCGCAGAAATAGATTAAGAGCCTCTTTCCTATGTGTTTGCGGTAGGTATGGCTGATTAGGGGTTTGTAATTAATTCCACACTTTTGGTTTCTGATACAAATCTAACCAGGTATGCCACCCATTCATTCCAGAGCACCAGCTATGTGCCAGGCACTGTTCTAGGTGCCTTTATGGAGTTTCTGTTCTAGAGCGGGAGGGGACAAGGTAAACGCTGACAAAATTGTCATAGCCATTGTTGTCATTCTCTCAATGGTTCCAGTTCTTCTTGGCCTGGGCAGTTGGATGTTACTCCCTGGCCTTCTTAAGGTTAAGTGAAACCATGTGGCCAGTTCTGGCGAATTAATTGTGAGAAGTGGTGTGTTATTCTGGGCCAGAACATTTGACAGTGGGTGTGAGACCCTTCAAAGCTTTCCTTCTGCCTCCCTAACATGGCAACTGGAAACATTTCACACTGAGGCTGCACACTCAGCCCAGATCCCCAAGACGTGCAGCCTGAGTGAGAAATCAACATTTGTTTCTCTAAGTCATTGAGATTTGGGGGGTGTTTGTTGCCATAGTACGACCTCATCTATTCTGATACAATGATTTTAAAAAAAAAAAAAAAAAAAAAAAAAAAGGAAGAAATGTAATTATATTGGTGGCCAGAAGGAGATCAGAGCCATGGGGAAAAGAAAAAATTGGATAGGATAAGTGGTATTGGAAGGGGGTTGACAAATGAGGTGGGATCCATTGAGAAAGTGGTCTTGGAGAAGGAAGCAAGCCATGCAGGTATCTACAGAGAAGAGTGTCCTGGGCAGAGGGAATGGCCAGGACAAAGGCTGGAGGCATGTCTGATGGCTTCAAGGGGCAGCGACAGGTTGATGTGATTGAGACAGACTTTGAGGAAGGGTCTGGGAAGTAACAGAGCATCATTACATGGGCCCCTGTGGCCACGGAAGGATGTTGCCATTTTCTATGAGTGAAAGGGGAACCTTCGTGGGGTTTGAGCTCAAACACAACATGACATGATTCACATTTTCAAAGAATCAGTCCAGCCTTTGGGCTGAGACCATACTGTGAGTGGGGGTGGGGCAGGATGGAAATGGGGAAGCCTATTATAAGGCTACTGTGTATTGTAGGGGAGCGTTCCTGGTGGCTCATGTGGTCAGTGAGAAGTGGTCAGATGACAGATCCTAGACATAGTTTGAAGACGGAGCTAGATTTCTTGATAGATTGGATGAGGGATGGGAGGGATTCAGGGCCTTGGCATCATCAAATAGGAGGATGGAATTGCTATCAGCTAAGGGTGGGGGAGGTTATGGATGGAGGAGGTCTTTAGGGGAAGAGGAGGAGTTTGGCCATGTGAAGTTTAAAATGTCTTTAGAGGATGTGGGAGGAGCACTGAACATATGAACTGGGAGCTGGGAGAGTACAAACTTGAGAAGAGTTGATGGAAAGATGGTATCAACCGTTTAAGAACTCAAAACACTTCGGCTGGTTATAAAGAGAAACTTTTACATGCACCTTTATCTATATACACAGGGCTGATTCTAAAGACTTCAGATGAAAATTATGGACGATGAGGGTAGCTTACATTTGATGGTGTCAGAGGAGTTTTGTTCTCTGTGCTTTAGGAATGTCAAGGACAGGATCCATTACACCATGCAATGCTCCCTCCATCCCTTCATCTTTTTCTTTTGGAAAATTTTAAAAGATTTTGTCAGAGAGTGCATAGGAACACAAGCAGGGGGAGTGCCAGGCAGAGGGAGAAGCAGGCTCCTTGCTGATCAGGGAGCCCAACATGGGACTCAATCCCGGTACCCTGGGATCATGGCTTGAGCCAAAGGGAGACACTTAACTGACTGAGCCACCCAGGCATCCCCCTTCATCTTCTTCTAAATCCTGGGAAAGGCTCTGCTTTCCCTGAGGAAATGAATATGCTTTGTCCTTCCCCAAAATGAAAATCGTGAAAAAAGTGTGTGTCTCTTTTCACTTCAGCTGTCAGGGAGCTTGAAGTCAAATTAGAAACTCAACTGTAATACATTATAACCACTTGGGTCTATAGAGGCTGCATATTTGTGTTTTTACTTTCTCCCACCTTGATTCCTACTTTTAATTCCCAGTCTTAGTTTTAGAATTTTTACCTTATATATGTTCTTTTTTTTCTGGTTTATATGTTTATATTTTATTCATTTGTTCATTTATTTGTATGTATATATATATTTATTAATTTATTTATTTTCAGCATAACAGTAGTCATTATTTTTTCACTACACCCAGTGCTCCATGCAATCCGTGTCCTCTATGATACCCACCACCTGGTTCCCCGACCTCCCACCCCCCGCCACTTCAAATCCCTCAGATTGTTTTTCAGAGTCCATAGTCTCTCATGGTTCACCTCCCCTTCCAATTTACCCCAACTCCCTTCTCCTCTCTAACACCCCTTGTCCTCCATGCTATTTGTTATGCTCCACAAATAAGTGAAACCATATGATAATTGACTCCCTCTGCTTGACTTATTTCACTCAGCATAATCTCTTCCAGTCCTGTCCATGTTGCTACATAAGTTGGGTATTCATCCTTTCTGATGGAGGCAAAATGGATAAAAGACCTCAATGTGAGACAGGAATCCATCAGAATCCTAGAGGAGAACATAGGCAGTAATCTCTTTGATATCAGCCACAGCAACTTCTTTCAAAATATGTCTCCAAAGGCAAAGGAAACAAAAATGAAAATAAACTTTTGGGACTTCATCAAAATCAAAAGCTCTGCACAGCAAAGGAAACAGTCAAAAAAACAAAGAGGCAACCCACGGAATGGGAGAAGATATTTGCAAATGACAGTACAGACAAAAGGTTGATATCCAGGATCTATAATGAACTCCTCAAACTGAACACACACAAAACAGGCAATCATATCAAAAAATGGGCAGAAGATATGAACTGACACTTCTCCAATCAAGACATACACATGGCTATCAGACACGTGAAAAAATGTTCATCAGTACTAGCCCTCAGGGAGATTCAAATTAAAACCACATTGAGATATCACCTTACACCAGTTAGAATGGCCAAAATTAGCAAGACAGGAAACAACATGTGTTGGAGGGGATGTGGAGAGAGGGGAACCCTCCTACACTGTTGGTGGGAATGCAAGTTGGTGCAGCCTCTTTGGAGAGCAGTGTGGAGATTCCTCAAGAAATTAAAAATAGAATTTCCCTATGACCCTGCAATTGCACTCCTGGGTATTTACCCCAAAGATACAGATGTAGTGACAAGAAGGGCCATCTGTACCCCAATGTTTATAGCAGCAATGGCCACGGTCGCCAAACTATGGAAAGAACCAAGATGTCCTTCAATGGACGAATGGATAAGGAAAATGTGGTTCATATACCTTACATGTTCTTGCTAGAATTGTCTCACATCTCTATGGAATGAGGGGGAGGATAAAAAAAAAAAAAGAAAGAAAGAGGCATAATTGAATAAAGTTGCCTTTTATTAACAATACAAGTCATTTATAAGTAAAAAAGATATTGAAAATGTGTCTCTAAAGGAATTTTCTATGTGCAGTCATATAGTCCAGCTGATTTCATTATAAAATTGAAAATGTGTTCCTTAAGGAAAAAGGACACTAGTCCTGAAATGTTATAAGAATCACTTTAAAATTGCAGCAAATAGATAAATTCACATATTTTAAAGCAAACAAGAAAGTTATTGCAAGATACTGAGAATAATATGCAAAAGAGGTAAAATACAAATGCAAAAGAAATGGAGTTGTTTTTGTGTTTCAGTCCAATGGCTTAAAAGTTGCAGGGGAAGGATGTGAGTTTTCCTAAGAGAACATGCTGTTCTGTGACACTGCACAGCCCGTGTTTTCTGAAATCTGCTGAAGTGGTGCTTTTCAGACTTTGGTCCGCCTCCTATACCTTCACCTCCTTATAAGCACCTGTTTTATTAGCCTGTCAATATTGCTTCTTCAATTCTTTTTCTAAGCTCACACTTATTTAAAGAGGTTTAAATAATTTGCCAGCGGCATACAATCATGGGTCTCCTACTTTCTTAAGGCCCATTAAAATCAATTAATAAACATGAGACTTAAAAATTACATGGTGTGGGGTGCCTGGCTGGTGCAGTCATTTAAGCATCCGACTCGGTTCTGGCTCCGGTGGTGATCTCAGAGTTGGGAGATGGAGCCCTGTGTCCAACTCTGTGCTCAGTGGCACGTCTGCTTGAGATTCTCTCTCTCCCTCTGCCCCCCCCCCCCAATTCGAGCGCTCTCTCTCTCTCTCAAATAAATAAATCTTTAAAAAGATTTTAAGCACTTCTCCCAGTCCCAAGGTCCAGATGGCATGCAGGGGCTCTGTCGTAGAGGGTAGCTCCATCCAGGGCTGTTCCCAGCCTTTGGAAGCAGCAGTGGGTCTTCAAACAACTCAGTAACTTCAGCTGAAGGGAACAGGGGCCCTGGCATCAGCTGAGGTGCTCATAAAAATGACTCAGCCAGGAGAGAAGACTCCTCCCAATTCAAGAGAAAATGAGTTGAGGTGGGGACGCTCTTGCTGAAACACACGCAAGGAGGTCCTGCCTGTGATGGCTGAATACGGACCTTGAGGAAGATCTTGAGGAAGCCGCTAGGGGTGAGGACACCCCACTGTAATGTGGCCACCATCAGCATCCGTGCATCTCCAGTTCTGAGTTGTTACGGTGCTCGCCCATGTTGGCTCGCTGTAGAAACACATCCTGCGTTTCTGACTGTAAGTCTTACTGCTGGCTTTTAGAGCATGGGCTCTCCCCTGTGGTTACTGGGCCAGCAGCATAAGCGCTACCTGGGAACTTGTTAGAAATCAGATTCTAATGTGGGCACCTGAATGTTTTAGTTGGTTACGGGTCCAACTCTTGATTTTGGCTTAGGTCATGATCTCAGGGTTGTGGGATCGAGCCCTGCATTGGGTTCCATGCTGAGCATGGGGCCTGCTCGGGATTCTTTCTCCTTCTTCTCTCCCTCTTCCCCCGACCCTGTGCTCGTATGCATGCTCTCTCTAAAAAAAAAAAAAAAAAAAAAAAAAAAAAAAAAAATCATGAGCACGGGGTATTATATGCAAATAATGAATCATGGAACACTACAGCAAAAACTAATAATATACTCTATGGTGACTAACATAACATTATTTTTAAAAAGAAAAAAAAAAGACACGTATTTCTCACAGGATTGATGCTCCAAAATAAAACTTAAACCATAAAGAAAATAAAAAACCAGATTCTTGAGCCCCACCCTGGATCAATGAGGTCTCCCCAGCCCTCCAGGGATTCTGAAGCGTGCTGAAGTTTGAGAACCATTATTCTAGAACGGTGCCACATTTTTGGGCAGTAAACAGAAGGTGATCAGCAAAAAGATCTGAGTTCTAGTCCGCATCTATAGTCAATTAACTGTCACATAAGGTCAAAAAAAAAAAAATCACCCTGGGCCTCAGTTTCCCCAACTGTAATGTGAGGAAGAGGCTCCCAGCCCTGCTGGCAGTAGGATCACCTGAGCTGCCTTTTAAATTCCAATGCTACTGTATCAAAAAGTCCACACCATATAATTCTATTAATATTGGGTTCTAGAACAGGCAAAACTGATCTATGATGGCAAAAATCACACATGCCTGGGGTAGAGGACTGGTGGGTTCACTGGGAAGAGGCAGGAGGGACCTTTCTGGGGTCATAGTACTGTTCTGTTCTGTCTTGATGAGAATGGGGGTACAGAAGTGTATGCATTTGTCAAAATCTATTGCATGTACACTTGAGATGGTACATTTTCTGCATATTTTGCCTCAAAGGGGAGAAAGGTATTGTAAATAAATATTGGACTCTAAATAATATTTGTGCTGAAGTATTTATGCAGTGCACTGACGTTACAACTCATTTTGAAATGCATCAAAAAATAAGATGACTTGCCGGATGGATAGAGGAATGGAGGGTCAGTGAAATTCTTTGAATTTTTCATTAGGTTTTTAAATACATATTCATAATAAAATGTTGGAGGAAAATTCTGATGCTGGTACCCACACTCACATCTACTAAACCAGGATCTTTCCTAAGTTGAAAATTCTACCATTGGAGAGAGATACATTCCTTTCTCAAGGGTGATGGGTTCTAAGCCACTCGTGTATAGATACACCAGGGAGATGAGACACATCGGGAGATTGTTGGGTTTTATTCCTGAGTATGAATTGATTGGGGTGGCATCTTCCCACAGATAACAATAAGGGGAAAAGAATGGGCTGTGCACCTGGGCTCGGTTGTTGTTAGAACTGCCCCAGTCCCTCAGGGGCAGGCACTGGGTGCCCCGTGGCCTCCTGATCTCCAGATTCAAGTTTAGGGACGCTCTCTGTAGAACTTCTCGTCTCAGCCACCAGGGGGAGGGCTCGCCCCAGCAGTTGCCTGAACCTCCTGCAAAGTTCAAACCCAGGCTCGGCTTGATTGGGTGTCCCTCTCAGGATCCCGCAGAGCCATTCCCGCCGTGCTCCGTTTCCCCTCTTATTTCGGTCACCTGCAAAGGACCAAGCGCCATGGACCCTCCTTCCAGATCTGCGCATTCTCTAATCTGACTCAGTGCACCTCCTCACCCCTATCCTTCTCACCTTCCCAAGCGGGCTGATGGCCTCCTCTGCAGCCGGCAAACTCCCCGAGCTTCAGCCTCAGCCTCTTCTGAGAAGCTTCTCCTCACTCTTACCTGGTTCACCACCTCACCTGGTGCCTTCCGCGGGGGCTGGCGGTCTTTCTTCTCTGACACCGTACCAAGCCCCGAGTCTAAGGTGGGCTCAGCCTCCTCCATGCTTGCCAAGGCTGCTTCTAAGACATTTCTCTTCCCTTCTCATTCAAGAAACCAGCCACATCACCCGCTGTCAGTCCCGGTGGCTGCCAGTCCGCTGGTCTCGGGGTCACCGAAGACCCCTTCTGCAATTTCCTCCAGCTCCACTTGTCCCCTTCTCAATGACCATACAGATGGCCATATTCCTCCCTGGCCACCTGCTACCTTGTCTTGCTCACCTCCAAGGATCTCGGCCAACGCTGGCCCCCTCGCCCCTTTCTGTAGCCCCGGGACCCTGCCCCTGTGGGGGGTGGAGGGCCGGGAGGGAGACTTCTTGCACCCCTACCTGCCCCCACACTCCACCAGCCCAGCCATAGCTCCCTTGGCGGACTCCCTCTGCCTCTATATGATCACCGCCTTCCTCCCTCTCCCCCTGTGGCTGACACCCACAGACTCCCTCTCCCCTCCTGCGCCCACTTCCCCTCCCAGGGCGGCTGGCATCCGGGGGGAAAGCTCTTGATCTGGGCACGACTTCCACTTTAAATTCATGCTCACTGACCGAGGGCTGCTGCGGGCAGCCCGATGCTGGCTCCCACTCCCTGCTTGTCTGACTTCTACCTCCTCTCCTCAGCTCCTAGAGCCGCCCTCGCTGCCACCCTCCCACCCCTCTGCTCCAAGGAGCCCATCTGACTTGGTGGAGGAATTCGAAGCCAGCAGAGCGAGCTCTCTGTCTTCCTACCTCCGTCTGAACCTCTCTGCATTCCTGCTATCAAGGCGGAAGAATCCTGGAAGAATCTCGTGCTTTCTCCCTAGGAAGGCAGCCCGGCCCCCTCATCCCAGCTGGGGTTCCCATCCCTTTGTGCTTGCTCTGGCTTGACCCATTTTCTTGTCAACAGGACACTTTCACTGGAGGGTGAGGAACTGGCTCTTTAGTGGGGGACCCAGTGTCACTCAGCTTTCCGTAAAGAGGGATTTTTCTAATTGTCACATGGCTAGGATTGGAGCAGGGTTGGGGGGGTGGGAGGTCTACTCTTGGTACACAGTCTTGCAGGTTGACTCCTGGTCTACCATCCGTGCATGTCCTCTTCAGGGTGACTGACACACCCTGACACACCATGTCCTCATCCAACCCTTGGTCCAATTCAATCATCCTGCCACTGGCAGGTGAAAAAGGGACACCTGTGTGTCCATGAAGGACATGCCTGAGATGGCAAGTGGAGAGCACCTCGCTCTTCCAGGAAAGTCCCACATGGGTCCCTAAGCGAGCCCATCTGAGGATGTTCCTCCCATCATCAGTCATGCTGGGAATAGAGAGGTGTCCTGGATGTCCCTCTCTGGGGGGGTGGGTAGGCAAGGTGGCCAGAAACACATAGCGGAATACCGTGGAAATGAAGTCAGGGCAAACAGGTTACATGTGCACATGGCAGCATCTCCAAGCCCAGTGTTTCCTCAACAATAGGAGAAAGCCCAGGAAGCCCATGACCATTTGTGTACATTGAAACAACACAACACAACAATGCAGGTGTTTCAGAACACCCTTGAATAAAAGTGTACAGTGGAACCCATCAGAAGGGAGAAGCCAGGCCCACAGATGTATGGGGGTGGGGTGTGGCATGGGGCTGTGCTGGTGTGGGTCGTGGCTCCAGACTGAGACACAACATGATGCCCTCAGTCCTCAGCCCTGCTCTGCCCTCTCTGTTGAACTCACAAGGGGAACAGCCCTGAGCCTTCTGCTCCAAGGCTCCCCTACAAAGACCCACTGTGGGTGCGGCTCACAGCCCTGGGCCTTCCTGGGTCTCATGGCCCCTCAGAAACAATGTTCTTTTGGGAAGCCCATTCCTTCCTGGGACCATAACCGAGGTCCTGAGTAGTGAGGAAAAGAAGCCTCCAGCACACTCCCACAGAGATCCAGGCGTGGCCCTCAAGTCCCTGGGTCTAGCTGGGCCCCGTGTTAGGTAGCCATGTGGGCTTGTGTGGAACAGTGGGGGTGGGGACACCTCAGAAGGGTATTGTCCTCTCTGCCTATGACATGGGACATGAAGCCTGGTTTCCTGGAGTCTCAGAGATAGTGAGTTGGAACTGTCAGGGTCTGGGGATGTCCTGATTCCTCTTATGTGCAGTCCTATTGTCTTACACCGGCAGGCTTCACGGGTAGGCCGTGGCTGATGCCAAGCCACTGGTGTGGTTAGGAGCTGGGAAGAGATGCATGCGGTGGGCCTTGGGAGTCTGGTAGGGCTGTTTCCCACTGCCTGTGATTTGCTGGAGGTGGCAGCGGGGGACAGAGCCCCGAGGAGGCGCAAAGGGAAGGCTCCACCTGTCAGAGGCTGAGGACCTCTCTGGTTTGGGCCAGAGTGACTCTCATTTAAGCTAGACCTGAGGGAAATGCTTAATGAGAAAGCTGTCCTCTGAGGGCCTCAGGAGGGAAGTTGAGGTTTTGTCTACTTCTATGTAGCAATCCACTGGGACTGGACATTCTCATTAGAATGCAGATAAAACAGGCCAGACCTGGGTTTGCTGGTGAGAACTTTCATTTCCAGAGCCGTGGGACACGTGTCAGACCTTTTGGTGGAGTGCGTCAGGAACCAGGGAGATCGCTGCCATTTTCATACAAATGAACCTCGAGAGCTTCCCTCTGTAGAAACTTCCAGTTAAAAAAGAGGGCAAAAGTCTGATCTCCAAGTATGAATTCCCTGTTTCTTGCCAGTGAATTCATTGCTTCCCACCTTGTAATATTTACAGAATACTGATGGCATGCTGAGGGGGAAGAGGAAAAAGATCTCTTGAAGAGGAATTTTTAGGCACAAAAAGGAAACTGTGTTAGTCATTCTCCAGAGAAACAGAACCAATCCGAGATATACATATATACACTCCCACCTGTGTTCAGTCAGGTTGATACATAAAGTCAACCATTGCAGAAACCGTGTCTGCTAAGTGAGATAAGATGTGATTTGACCTTAAAAAGGAGCGGCCACAGAGGGTGGGTGACTGCCCTGGGCTGAGGCTGGGTAAAAAGCCCTGAATGGCTGCACAGGAGGACTTCTGGATGTGCACTTAGGGGGTCCTTCTAGAACCTTCTAGTAACGGTTCCTCTCAACTTACAGTCTAGCACATCTTGGCACTGAAATGCATACTTCAGCCTTTGCCAGGATTCCATGGGATCCCAATAGAATTAGAAAGCAGGAATGGTTGGTTGTCTTTAAACTGAAACTTTAAAATGTTCCCATGATTCATTTACAAAGCAATTCATTTAATGATCACTTCAAGTCACCAACAGTTTCACTATCTTTCAAAACAAAAATCCTTTCCTAATGGGCTAACCATGAACTGCTAGCCAAGGCTGGATATTGGGGTCTTCCTCCCCTTGGAGGCCAGGCGCTGCCTCATCTGACCCCATGGCAGAATGTGCTTCTGAGGCTGAGGCTAAGCTCCCCCAGCCCCACTCTTTTCCCATCTGTGAGGCCTACGTCTCACAGGGGCCACGGCACGACCTGGTCATCCTCTCTGGGCTGCTTTGGGACAGACAGCCAAGTGGGCATGGCAATCCCACTTCCTTCTAGACTTCAGAGTCGGGCTGGTGCTGTGTGCTGAGCACCCGTGCCCCCAACTCCCTACCCAAACTCATACGCAGAATCCTAACCCCTGCGGTGATGGTATGAGGAAGTGAGGCCTGTGGGTGGTGATTAGGTCACAGGGGTGGAGTCCTCATGAATGGGATTCGTGCCCTTGGAGAAAAGACCCCAAAGAGCTCGCTCACCCCTTCGGCCATGTGAGGACATAGCGGGAGGGGACAAGGACATCCATGAACCAGAAAGCAGGCCCTCGCCATATCCTGAACCTGCCGGCACCTTAACCTTGGGCTGCCCAGCCTCCAGAGCTGTGAGAAGTAAGCTGCTGTTGTTGGTAAGCCTGTTGGTCTGCGCTACTTCCGTTACCGCTGCAGGAGAGACGGAGACAGGTGGAATGCATCAGAAACCAGGGTGATCGCTGTCATTGTTATACAAACGAAGCTGGAGAGACTGCCCAGCTGGTCTCCATTTCCCAGCGCCCCACCTCTTATATTTTGGCAGGGGTGGGGTGGGGTGGGTGTTGGAGGTTGTATTTTTCTCCAAAATACTATTTCTTGTCAACACTATTTCTGGTCTCCTCTGTTCTTGCTATGTTTGCATCAAGAAGGGAATCTGTGTCCATCTCCCTGCATGGGGAACCTCCCCCTGCACGGGGAGAGGGTCTTGGTGACAGCCTCATCCAGCAGAAGTGAGTAGCTGTAATGCTCTACGACTTACTTCTAAGACAGGAGCATAGAAGGTGACACAGCTCGTGCCCGGCTCGCTCTCTCGTGACATGAGTTCTTGGGAGCCCTGAGCCTTTGGAGCCCTGGGGTGTCGGGGAACCCGCCTGCTGGAGAGACCACATGGAGATCAAGGCACACAGACCCTGTTGACTCTTTCCAGCCCTGCACCAAACATGTGAGTGAGAGAACCTTCTCGACAACCCACCCCCCCACCCCTGCCCTGCCTGCCACTGCCCCCACTGCACCCACAGAACTGCCCTGTTGATCTGAGATTACCCTGCTTTTGTGAGCAAAAGATGATCCATTATTGTCTTAAACCAATGTTTCAAAGCGTGGCTTGTCGCACAAAAATAGATAACCATAATACCACGAAAAGGGGAGTGAAATGGGTCATTTCCCGATCGAGGTGTTTGAGAAGAAGGGAGACCATATGGCCCACTTTGTGCAGACTCGATTATGCCTATTGTCTTGGCCTAATTTTTTTTTAAGATTTTGCTTGTTTAGTTTTAGAAAGAGAAAGTGGGAGTGCGAGAGCAGGGAGAGGGCAGAGGGAGAGACAGAATCTCAAGCAGGCTCCTCGTTGAGTGTGGAGCTCAATGCGGGGCTCGATCTCAGGACCCCAAAATCATGACCCAAGCCAAAATCAAAAGTCGGGTGCTCAACTGACAGAGCCACCTAGGTGCTTCTGGCCCTAATTTTTTTTTTTTTAGGATTTTATTTTTAGAGAGAGAGCACAGGAGCAGGGTGGGGAAGGAAGAAGCAGACTCCCCGCTGAGCAGAGAGCCTGACGTAGGGCTTGATCCCAGGACTCTGGGATCATGACCTGAGCCAAAGGCAGACGCTTAACCAACTGAGCCACTCAGGTACCCTGCTTTCCCTAATTCTTTTTTTTGTGTGTGTCTCAGTTTGGGGCTTTTTTTTTTTTTTTTTAATTAACATATAATGTATTATTTGCCCCAGGGTACAGTCTGTGAATCAACAGGCTTACACACTTCACAGCACTCACCATAGCACATACCCTCCCCGATGTCCATAACCAGCCACCCTCAGCTTGTTTCATGAGATCATGAGTCTCTGATGGTTGGTCTCCCTCTCCAGTCCCATCTTGTTGCCCGCCACGACCTCCCGCCCTGCCGCTCAAATCCCTCATATCAGAGAGATCATGAAAATTGTCTTTCTCGGATTGACTTATTTCACTCAGCATAATGCCCTCCAGTTCCATCCATGTCGTTGGAAATCCACTTGCCTTAATTCTTTTTTTTTTTTTTTTTAAGATTTTATTTATTTATTTGATAGAGAGAGATCACAAGTAGGCAGAGAGGCAGGCAGAGAGAGAGGAAGGGAAGCAGGCCCCTTGCTGAGCAGAGAGCCCGATGCGGGACTCGATCCCAGGACCCTGGGATCACGACTTGAGCCGAAGGCAGCAGCTTAACCCACTGAGCCACCCAGGCGCCCACACTTGCCCTAATTCTTAAAAAGGCCCCCTTTCACTCTCAAAAGTGCCTCAGTTTGGAAGGTATGTTATATGGTCGCCCTATTCAGAATCAGTTGTGCCCTGGGTTGGTGTAGACAAAAGTCAGTGACATTGGAAGAGTCACAGATGGAAGACACCTGGGCCACGGAATCACAGCGTCAAGGAACACACACACACACACACAAACACATACACACCCTGTGGCTCCAGACCCCTGTTCAGGACTCAGGGTGAATGAGACATAAACTGCCAAAGGGAGTCACTTTCTGGAGCCCCAAAACAGCGTGTTACAGCAGCTAGCATTACCCTGAAATTAGTTATGAGCAGAAATTAGAAATCTCCGTCCTGGTTAACAAAGCTGGGACCCATATGGGTATCAGTATCAGGAATCTGAGCCCATTTACTTTTTACATACAGACCCCTAAAGCATGTGAATCCATGGTCAGCGTCATGCAATTTCTATGAACAAATAAATCTTTTTTTTTTTAACCCACATGTCCTGCATGTGGACAATGTTTCTGCCAGCTTTCCTCCCAGTTCTTGCTTTAAAAGATCAAATATGCTCGTGACACCACATTCTTATGTTTTAAAGGAAGAAAAAAACCTCATCGTGTATTCAAGACTGTGGGCTTTGGGAATCAGAAGGGCTTATATGAATTCGGATGGAGACGTTCCCTAGCTGTGCCGTCCAGGGAAACATCACCAAATCTCTCTACGTCCCGGGTTCCTTACCTATGAAACAGCAGTAAAAGTGCTGATTTTCCTCTTCCTTTTCTTCCTCCTCCTCCTCCTTTGTCCACCTGATATTTCGACAAGTGAATCCACGCACAGGTCTGAAATACAAGGTCCCAAAGTGCACGTATCATGGAGAGATGATGGGGTCAGTACCGATATCCTGGTGTCTGCCCCCCCCCCCAGCCCTTCGTCCACCTCTGACGTCATCTGCCGCCTGATGGGTGGCTCATGAAACGCAGAGGGGGTGGTTGGCCCAGCTGGGTGGGAGGAGGGCTGGCCAGGCCTGACTCCATCACTCCCCAGATCTCGGGATCTGAGGTCAAAGGAGAGAGGCGAGCACGCGACAGGCCTGGAGCTTGACCGGTACCCCCTGCACCTCCCTCCTAGGAGTGCTGGGGTACGTTAGGGAAGCTTGGTGAGCAAGTCTCGCCCTAGAATCCTGAAGGAAAAGCCAGGGGAGAACATGTTTGCAAAACTGCTTTATGAATAGTTAAGTATAATGTACAGGACAGAGAAAATTTTAAGAGATGGAGAGAACCCCAACCATAACTCCAGGAAAGTTTCATGAATCAGAACTCTCTTTCCTGGACATTCATTGTTCAGAGAGTGGTGGGGGCTAATTATGTGATGTGGGAAAAACCTTCTTTCACATCGAGAACAAGCTGGGAGATATGTTTCCACTCAGTTTTTCCTGTGGACCGGTCAGATGGAACCATCTCTCTGAAAGGTCCTCCCGTTCGCCGCATCAGATGCCCGGAGAGGCAGGCCTGCTGGTGGCCGGGGAGCTCACCTCCTATGCTACCCAGCAGCTCACAGGAGACAGAAGCCCCCAAGAATTTAAAAGAAATCTGGTTACCGCTATAAACTGTGTTAACAGCAAGTTGGGGGCTGAGGGAATCACAGAGGAAAGGGGGTCACCAAAGGAGCCAGTTATTCCTCCCTTCCTTCCTTGCTTCCTTCCTTCTTTTTTCTTACCCTTTACCTGCAAATAAAAGGTCAGTGCTGACCTGTGAATCATAATGTGGCACTGAGCACGAGGCCTGCGGTGCGCAAGATGCTGGAAGATGAGTCCATGCGGCCTGTTGGCACTGAGGGCAGTGGTGAGGTACGGGTGGGGAGGCCCTGAGAGGCAACGCATGGTGGCTGCTTTCTCCAGGAGGCAGTGGTGAGCTGTAGAGTTTCTGTTTCCCCAGGATCTCGAGTGGTGCTAACAGCCCCTAAAGCTGTCCACCCTCTCAGCATTGTGCCCCGTGTCCCCGGGCTTGGTGGGTACGGGCTGCCAGGATGGTGCAGGAGGGACCTGAACAAAACTGGACTGACAGAAACCGGGGAGAATACGGTTCACTAGATATTGAATATTGAATATGTTCAATATTGAATATGTTCACTAGATATCGAACATGTGAGAATATGTGACTTTCCATAGATGGCAAATAGGTGGCCAAAGGGGCCAAGAGAAAAAGTTGTTCAACATCACTAATTGTCGTCAGGGAAACATAAGTCAAAACCGCAATCAGCTATCACCTCACGACTGTTGGAACGGCAATCATCCCAGAGACACAGCAGGTGTGGTCAAGGGTGTATACACAAGGGGACCCTGTTGGTGGGAATGGAAATTGGTGCAGCCACTATGACAAACACTATGGAGGTTCCAGAAAAAATGTATACAAGTACCACGTGACCCAGTCAGTGCTCTACTGAGTATTTCTTTGGAGAACACCAAAACACTCCCTCCAAAAGAGAGATGCACTCCCATGTTCATTGCAGCATAATTCACAATGAGCAGACATGGAAACATCAACCTTGGGAGCCTTATGCTAAGTCACTCACTCAGACACAGAAAGACAAACACCAGAGGCTCTCATGGACATCCTACACAGAATCCAAAAAGTACTGAATGCATACATACTGAGAACAGATCGGAGGTTTCCAGATTCAGATTCACCTCCTATACTACCCAGCAACTCACAGGATACAGAAGCCCCCAAGAATTTATAAGAAATCTGGTTATAGCTATAAACTGTGTTTACAGCAAGCTAGGGGCTGAGGGAATCACAGAGGAAAGGAGATCCCAGAGGAACCAGAGTTATTCCTTCCTTTTTCTTCCCCTTTTCTTCCCCTGCAAATAAAAGATCACCGCAGATCTGTGAATCATATCGCAGCACTGAGCGCGAGGCCTGCGGGAAAGGAGGGAAAGGGGAGAAGGTGGTCCAAGGTGCCACGTTTGCGTGATAAAATCCGTACATCACAGAATGTTCTGTGCAGCATGGATACTAAGGCTAACCCTAAGGCTAATCCCATGCAGGATGCGGTACAGGCTCCCCTGCTATTTGAAAGTAGAGTGGTCCTAGGAAACCTTTCACAGCAGAAATGGCATAAACTGAAAAGGGAATGACCATTCATTGCTACAGAAAAATGAGTAAGCATGCTCAGACACCAAACATTCCTTCTCTTTGGCCCTTCTTAGGCTTCATGACACAACATCCTAACAGATGCCCAAAGTAAATGGAGATGAAGCACAGCAGATGCTCACAGACACAATTCAAAGCACCAGTGGCTGGACACAGAGAGCAGTGCCCAGGAAGGAGCTGGTTGGGGTGCATGCCACCTCTGTTGTGGTTCCCCACAAAACAGATGCTGAACGCAATGCTTAGTTCTTGACTTTTTTCATGAGGGAAATCCCCTTCAGGTTTCTTCCTGCTTCTGGAGATGGGTAATAACACAGATCTTTCCAAAAGCCAAGTGTCTTACCATGAACTTTGAGAAAAGTGGGGGAAGACTTGTACTTAAAAGTTGCAGAGGGGGTAAAAGTTCAGAGTTCTCCCAGACACAAACATCAGCACGTCCACTGTGAAAGGCACCTTTCTCAGCAGGTGGAACATGGACTACCTCCTACCCCTAGAAACCTCCTACTTTCCCTTGCTTAGGACAACCAACAAGATCTAGGAGTTACCTGAATTCCTCCTTTCTCCCATTCCCAATATCGAACCCACTGGCAAAACCTGTGAGCTCCATCTTCAGGAGGTACCCAGAATAGGACTTACCCTTCCTCCCAAGGCCACCTGTCTGGCCCACACTAGGGCCCACCTCTTGTCTGAGTTCCTGGAAAAGCTTCACCATTGACCCCCTTTGACCTTCGTCAACACTGTGTCATCTGTTCTCAACACTGTAGCTGGGATGGCCAGTGTAACAGGGTCCTGTGGGGTTATGGCTCTGCAATGGCTTTCTGTCACCCTACCGTCACCTCCCTAAGGTCATCTCCTAAGCTGTCTCCTGTAACCGCAGGGTCTTCTTGTTGCTGCTGAACATACTTGATATGCTCCTACCCCAGGGCCTTTGCATATGCTTTCCCTTCCATTTAGAAGGCTCTTGATGTGATATCAATCACCTTCTTTAGATTTGACTCAAACATAACCTTCGTAGTGAAGTCCCACCTGGACCCTTTGTGAATAGCAAGCACCACTTCCACCTTGCCTTTAGCACTCAGCCCTGTCTCCTGCTTTCTATTTTCAGAGCAGTTATCACAGTCACCAGGCCATCTCGGCAAGGGAGCAACAGAGGCCTACTTAGTTGGTTTCACCAACTGGGTCTTGGAGTCACCATGTCAGCAGGTGTGAGCCTGGCAAGGGAGTCAGATCGGATTTGAACCCTCTGATTTCCTAGCCCAGAGCCCTGGGGGAACAGGTGACCAGAGCTCTTGCACAGCCAGGATGCCCGTGACAATAGGTCCCCTATCAGGAAAATGACCCATAAGAGGAATCCACTTGCACATGAAACCTGAAACCAGACACCTTCCTCTATTCCAGGTGAGCACACACACTTTCTCCCCTTGCCTGATGTGCTCATCTGAGAAAGCTGAGCAGAGAAGCATCCCAGGGTCCAAATCTCGTCTGGCCAAGGTCCTGAGAAACAGACATCCCTCCTCCCCACACCAGCCACATGATTCACGTCCAGCATCCTCCTGTGCTGGGACCAGAATGGTGCACCTGTCCCTCTTTCCTGGGATGTCATCACAAACCAGGCTGTGCTGCCATTTTCAGAAGGAACCTGTAGCAGCAGCAGCAGCAGCAGCAGCAGCAGCAGCAGGAGGCTGCCCAGGTTCGGCCTCAGTCCCGCACATCAGGAACTAGAGCTTCAAGGAGACTGGTGTGCTGTTGGTCTTGGAACCTAATGCAGGAGCTGAGATTTCAGTTCCAAATGAAAACTGGCCTCTTGTACACAGCACGGGAAAGGGGAGGATTTCTTAGGGCTGTGGCTCTGGAAGAAGAGCTTCTGCCAGCTGAATTCATAGGCACCAGGCAGAGGACACCGGCAGTACCTCGTCCGAGGAAGCAAGGGGCACACTGGACAAGAATCCAGAATGCTGCCTGTGGGCTACTTCCCACAAGCCCCCTGCTGAGATGAGGTCTTGAGAACCCAACAGGAAGCAAGTTTCCTATCACATCTGCAGCAGGAGGGCTGGCGGGGGAGCAGAGCCCGGTCTCTGGAGCAAGCTGGCCTGTGCATCAAGAGTGATGGCCATCACCACGGCTCAGTCTCCCAGCTTCTGATCTGACTCCCTTGCCAGGCTCACACCTGCTGACATGGTGACTCCAAGACCCAGAGACTGCTTTCCTCCCCAGCTCAATGCTACTCACAGAGAAGCCAACTCCAGCCTCAGAAACGTGTTCTTGGTTAGCTCTGGAATTCCCTGGGTTTGTCTACACTAGCCCACCCAGGTGTCCCCTCCAGATCATTCCTGCAGTGCCCGAGGGTTTCAAGCCACCTTCAAGCTGCCCTTCAAAAGTCTGGCATGGGTCCATTTGGGCAGACAAGCTGAGTGACCCTGTGTGCGAGAAACTCGGACCACATCCTCCCTGAACACCAATGCTTCCAAGTCCAAGCCTCAAACCCCTCACGCACTGGGCAAGGAACACCACATCAGCATGAACACTGTTCTTTCAAAACTCTTGTCTCCCATTCCTTCAAATCAGAAACCAAGCTCCAGTCACCAGCCTGTTTTCCCTTCAGAAAAGTAAGGAAAAGGTTGGAATAAAGCACTCTGTGTGCACAGCATACTTCTATCCAAATAGAATTCCTTATTCTTTCTCATATGCACAGCCCTATGTTGCCCATGAGGCACCACAAGTTCAGTCTTCCTATATATATTTGACCTTGTGTTTTTCCTTTAGATATTTGATTCCCCAAGTCAATGTCTAGATTGCTTTCTTAAAATAACAAGAATAATAATGACGTGCTCACATAAAGGTCCGGGTCTCCCTAACCAGACAACACGGCTCTGGTTCAGATAAAGATGAAGACACAACCTCCTCCCGTGAAGCAAAGCCCACACTCTCAGGGATCCGGCACACCTCATGGGTGATGAGTTCCTCTGCTCCATGGAGTTGTCCCAGTGAGGGTACAGGCACCTTCCAGGGTTCATTCGGTTTTCTTCCTAAATTCCCCAGTTCAAGTCACAAGTCACAAGTGATTCACTGAGTCAGGTTTCAGAGCCCAGGATCGGCCACCAGGTGAGCAGCACCCCACAAACAGAAATCCTATAATACTGGTTTGAAAGCTTTAGCCATCAGACAGGTATGGTAACACAAAATTCAGAACAGTTGAATCCAATTGCATTTCTGACCGATGGAACAAGTTAAGGGTACCTACTTCGATGGCTAAAGCTTTTTCACTAAACATTTGTGCAGAAGACTTTTAGGATTCGTATTTGCCCTCTACTGATAATCTTATGGAGGCTGTGGACTAAATTTTGGGCAAGGAAGTTTTCATAGCAGGTTTGTTTTCCCCCTAAAAACTGCCCCCTCTTTTTTGTATGTGGTGTAAGTATGGGTCTAACTTCATTCTTTTGCATCCGAAAGTCCAGATGTCCAGTTTTCCCAACACCACTTGTTGAAGGGACTGTCTTTCTTCATTGAGTGGCCTTGGCACCCTTGTCAAAGATTATTCTACCATGTACACAAGGGTTTATTTCTGGGCTGTCCATTCTGTTTCATTGGTCTACATGTCTGTTTATGCCAGTACCACACTGCTTTGGTAACTATAGCTTTGTAATATGTTTTAAAATCAGAAAAGTGTAGACCTCCAGCTTTGTTTGTTTTCAAAGTAGTTTTGAGGCTATTCAGAGTTCCTTGGTATTTCTTATGAATCTTAGAATAGATTTTTCCTAAGAAATAACTTTGGGATTTTATTTTATTTTTTTAAAGATTTTATTTATTTATTTGACAGACAAAAATCACAAGTAGGCAGAGAGGCAGGCAGAGAGAGAGGAGGAAGCAGGCTCCCTGAGACCATGACCTGAGCCAAAGGCAGAGGCTTAACCCACTGAGCCACCCAGGTGCCCCTAACTTTGGGATTTTAATAGGAATTACACTGAATCTGTAAATTGCTTTGGGTTAGTGTTAACATCTTAATAATACTAAGTCTTCCAATCCATAAATATGGGGATATTTTCCCATTAATTTGTGTCTTCTTTAATTTCTTCAAGTAATGTTTTGTAGTTTCCACTGTACGTGTGTTTTAAATTTTAGACAAAAATTTCAAGAAGTCACTCACGGAAAATAACTTAAGTACTCTTACTTTAACTTTACAACCACTGAGCTTTTGTCATTTACTTCAAGTCTACTATTTAAATGCAGCAATTATTAAATGCAGGAATTAAAGACAGAAACTGTGCTGGAAGACACCTTGACCCATCATCAGTTAACTTTTGAGATGAATGAGGTCCACATAAGAAAGCTGACTCTGTAATGGAGAATTCTCTAAGTTAACTTGTATGCAGAATACTTTTTTTCCTAGAGGACAATGAAAAGGTACTAAGTTAGAATTTATGCATAAGTTATTAAAAACTCCACAAGAACTGTAGCACTCACTGATAAGTTAGACCAGTATCAGGATTTTTCTAGGAGGACTATTTTATTACTAACATTGCTTAGAATTACCAGATTTTGTTGATAGTAACATGCAGATTGCTATCTTTGTTGTGGTTGTCGTGGTTGTCTTTCAATTCTTAGGAAATGCAGAACTTGATTCCCTCTACCTGGAAAGGACTTCTCCCACCACTGCTGACCTTTAGCTCCCTCCTGGCACTAGGCCTCCAAGAGTTTGACTTTGGGAGCTAGCCAGCCACTAGTCCCCAGTCTAGCGTTAGTGATCAGTGCTTATCTTGCTGCTTTCAGCCTGGGTCACCTGATGCTCTTGCGCCTAGAGTTCCTGGTACTCTCCACTCTTCTCACAGCCGGCTCACAGCTTCTGCTCCCTACGGCCTTACCCAACCATCTTTCAGCTTCTACCTCTGCTGTGAACTGCTGACCAACTCTGCTGTCTTGCATTCCGTCACCAAGAGAGGATCCCATAATAAAACACTTCATGCCAGGCTCCCTCAGAGGCTATTAGCCCGTCTGGAGGCCAAATGCCCGTGGGCCAACAGCCAGACCTGAGCAATCAGCGATGGCCAGAGTGGCAGGACCATGTGGTCAGCCTTCCTTTGGAGGGAGCCTCGGCAAGGCAGGCAGGCATTCAAATGGGTTTTCCCTTTCTCCCTGTTTTCCTTCTTTCTTTGGCCTGCCAGCTCTTGTGACTCCTCTGCTTCCTGCTTTTCCCTCTTCCCGTTTCCCCTCTTTCTCTCTCTGACAGTTTCTGTTATACACCCATACGGAGCTTCACAAATTTATGCCTTTCGTTAGCACACAGGGCCTCTTAGACTTAACTAAAAGCAGGTAAAAGAACTGGTTAACTTACCTCACCACCCCTCAAACAATTCTAAGTTGGCTTGTGGCTTTTAGTTACCCAATTATTACAGGATGTCTCTAAATCTAATTCTTTAAGCTCTTATGAACAAATTCTACCACCATCCCCCCCCCCCCCCAAAATCATTATTGGTGAAACTTCATCAGCAGTCTCCTTCAGGGTAAACAGTAAGCTTTCAGGGTGCTTGATTTGGGAAAGTAAGTGTCAGAATTTATGACTCCAGAGCCCTGCTGAGTTATTTTTCATCATTCCAGCATTTTAACAGCTGTTATCTTTTCATTTTCACTCCTACACTGGTTTCCTTCCAGACTGCAGATGTCCTGTAGTAGATACAACAGGGAGGAGTGAGCGCATTACACAAGATAGAGAAGAGCAGTGCAGAGACCAGCAGCCCCACTCACACAAGCAGGTGGGCCAGGCCAGTCTGTCCTAATCAGCACACAGTTTCCTGTGCCCTGGCCTTCTTTCTATTTTTATGTCTGAAAAGACAATCCGATTTAACAAGAAAGCTTATAAGAATTGCTTTTAAAAACCCAATTCCACCTTCCTAACATTAATTTCAAGTTTTATATTTCTCCTCCCACACGCATAAGGATTTTTCCCCAGGTACAGCTGTAACTAGGGACACATGGCTCTTTTATCCCCGGCTGTCGGTAGACAAACTCTGTTGTTGTGGCTGCAGGAGGAAGCTAACTGCTTCTCTAATACTTTGTGTAACCTAGCCCCATGGCCCCTCCTGTCTAACAGGTCACAAGTATTTATCAGTAAAATATGGTCAAGCCTTGAGGAGTTCACAACCTAGTGAGACAATGAGAGAGAGAGGGAGAGAGAGAGGGAGTAACGCACCTTTGGTCTTACAAATGGCCATTGCCAATCTTCTCACTCCTTCCTTCAGTCTGTCCGAAGAGGTAAAGGAAGAAGAGGCTATCAGGCAGGCAGGAGTCATAGCCCTCTGAAAATCCCAATAATCACAACCTTCCTGTCTCCCAGGAGTTACTTCTAAGAACTTCAAATTCTCCCCAACCCTGCCAACTGCCAGAAAACATTTTTTCCCTGATATCAGAGCCTCTACCCTCTTTGCCAAATAAATCCCTCCCTCAGCCTAGTCTCCCTTTTCCACATTCCGGTCTCTCCCTGAAATGCCTTCCTTGCCCCTTCCCCTCACCTCCTCCCCATGGCACCTCTTGCTAGCCTTCGGGGAAAGAGCTCGAACTTCTTCCCTCTGGGATGGACTCAGCCCCATGGAGCACCTACCTTCAGGGTAGTAGAGGTTAAATTAACTCCCTACAAGGGCCAGGCAGGACAGACAGTATTCTTTCAATTTTGCACATTAAGTATAAGGGAATATTCTTTACTTTGACAAAGAAATATGCTCTTATTCCTCCTTGAAGCATATGGCCCTTGGTTAACCTTTCACGTTCACAACTTTGACAGAGATAGGAATACATTAGGATAAGATTCATTTTCCTCCAAATTCTATTATAAGAATAATAACAGTGCAAAAGTGGGGTTCAAGTGACAATAGACACCAATGTCGGTAAGTGGTCAGGGACCTTCTGAATAATAGGGAACACAGGCACTCTTAGAAGTCCACTCTCCAGCCACTGCTTCCCCACATGCAACATGGTCCCAGTGTGGCTAGATCTTCTGACTTTTCAAGAGACAGAAATCCAGATATTTTTGTAAAAAAAATTCTGTTTTTCAAATGCTGTCATTTAATTCAAAAGAACTTAAAATGCTGCAGAGGTGAATCCCAAAAAGAATGCAGGGTGCCAGAAGACTTTCCAGGGGACAGTCTCTGGCACTGCCAAGCCCAACAGGCATATTATCTTCTTTTATTACATTTGCCCAACTTACAACAGTTCCATAACCATGATTTTTCCAAAGATCAATAGTCTATTTCTGTATTAATTCTCCAAAGTTGTGGCGTATCTGTGTTTCCTACCCTATTTCCATGGCATTAATAATAGTGTGTTAAAGTCAAATTACCCTCCTCTCCCTCCTCTCTTTCTCCCTCCCCTGCAAAAGGAGTTAAGACATAGTGCTTTTAAAAACCAAAGCTTGTAGTCAAATTAGTTTAGATATTAAATTACAGTAGCTTCATAGAGTTCTTTAGAGTTTCTAGAATTTTTACCAGTAATCTTACTGTAAATCTTTGTTCAGGGGAGAATGGACTAAATACGATATGGTTAGCATGCACACACACACACCCCACAAACAGCACTATGATGAAAACTGAAATCCCAGTATGTGAGTCACTTAGCACTGCCATGTGCCTTCCTCAACCCTAAGGAGCTCTATGCAGAGGATTTTCCCACTAACTCCAACCATTTAGCACCCTCCCCCATCAGCATTTACTCTACATTCTTATCCCAACTGTATATACATCTGCCTTCCCTGTAAGAGCAGGGACTGTAGCTCTTGACTGTATCACCAGGCCTGGAACAGTGCCTTACACACAGTTGGCTAAGCATGAGTATTGCATAAGCCATTATCATCACCCAAATAGCTACTATTTCCAGAGCACTTACTAAGGGGCTAAGTAGTTTACCTACATTATCCTAGAGGCTTTCGCAGACCAGACCATCTGATCCAAAGCAGCTCCTAGTCACCCTCTAGCATGGAAACTTATTTTATTTCCCTAAATAGGATTTACTGCTATCTAATAGACTCTTGTTTAATTATGTCTCCCCAACTAGAAAGAAAGATCCTAGAGAACAGCCATTTTGTCCCCCTCATGCTTGGCACGTAGAGAGCAAATAAATGAATCTAAACTTCCCACTTCCTTGGGTGGCAGAGTTGATTTGCACACAGGTCGCAGTAAGTATGCTTTAAAATGTATGTGCGCTGTATGCTATCATAAATAAATAAATAAATAAAATAAAACGTATACGCAGATTTCAGGGGCACCTGGGTGGCTCAGTCCAGTGAGCGAATAACTCCTGGTTTCCACTGAGGTCATGATCTCATGGGTTGTGGGGACAGAGCTCTTCCCGGGGACGTCGGGAGGTTGGGAGTTGGGGGTGGAGGGGGGGGGGGTTCTTGCTCAGCGGGGAGTCCACTTCAGATTCCTTCTCCTTCTGCCCCTTCCCCCTCTCTCTAATAAATCTTTAAAAAAGAAATGTATATCCAGATTTCAGGATAATTGCGTTGAATATTTAATGGTTCACAATATCGGGAGAGGGGAGTGATATAAAAGTTTAGTCCTTTCCCTCAAGCAGCGACTGATGACATAGGTGCTGGAATTTTTGCTGCAATATGAAAGCCACTTCCTCTGACATAAGGTCCATTGCCAAGTGCGGCTGTTGCCACATCCTCTGATAAAGAGTTCACGATGGCTAGGTTGGTTGGGGTGGTCAGGATTCCAGAAGCTCACACTTAAAAAGGGGTAAGTGGAGCGGTCAGACAACCAAGCGTAAATGTACAGAAGGATCTCCGCGGATTCGTCATCCCCCACCCCGATTCTCTGCCTTGGGGTTCCCCTTCTACCGCGTTCCGCTGCTTCCTTTCGCCTTCAGACCCCAGACGCACTGCAGGATCAAACCTTGCTCACCCACAAGCCTCCAGGGGGCGAGGTCCCCGAATCCCACGTCACGTGAGTGGAGACGCGCGCCGGTGCCAGTAGACTCCCGGAAGGTTCAGAGGCAGCGAAGGGTGCCCAGAGCTCACCCACCCCTGCCCCGCCCCTCGCTCGGGCAGTCGGGACCTTCCCTCGCAACCGCACGGACCTCGGCTCGTGACCCCCAGCCCGCGGCCAGGTCCCGCCCGCCCCTAGCTCCACCACGGCCCCGCCCACCTAGACCCCGCCTCTGTCCCCGCCCACTCCGCCCTCGTCCCGCCCCTCGCGGCCGCGCTTACTCTGCGGCCGATAGCTACACCGCCAGAGTCTCCGAGCGGGTGGTTGTCGCTGCTGCTCGTCCTCGTCTTCCCGCGTCACCGCTGCCGCCATGCCCGGAGGTCTCCTTCTCGGGGACGAGGCTCCCAACTTCGAGGCCAATACTACCATCGGCCGCATCCGTTTCCACGACTATCTGGGAGACTCGTAAGTGGCCACCTCGTAGCCCTGCCGTCGGGTTACGCCCGACCGCGGAGGCGCCTTCCCTATTTCTAATCCGTTCGGTCCTCCTTCCCGCCCAGCCTCCAGCTCGCCGCCCGCCTCCTCCCCGCAGCGGTTCCTGCACGTGCCTCTGGCCGAGTGGCCCCTGCCCCGCGTCGGCCGAGCGCTGCTGGGCGCCGGCCACCGCATCCGCTCCCGCTTGCGGCCCCCTCGTGGCTGAGCGAGCTCCGCGGCGAGAAAGGGGGAGGGGAACGAAATTGGGTTCCCGCAGGTCGGGGAACCCGGGGCGGATGGAGGCCTGGTTGCCTATCGCACTCGGTTTAGTAAGCGGTGCCAAGGAGCGCGGCCAGGCCGAGGCCCGGCGGGGGCGAGGGCCGGGCGGCATCCGCGGTCACGTCCCGGGATTCGTGCCCAGGGTCGCGCCTCCCTCCCTTCTTCCGTTCTGGAATTTGCTCCCGGGGGAAGGTGGGTGTTAAAGGCCACGGTCTGAGGACACTCCTGCTGGCTGAAGGTTCGGAACGGCCCAGCGCGTTATCTGAAGTCCCGCTTGCGGCAGTGGCATTCGCAGGCTTCTCGACACACAACGTACATTTAAAACCACCAGCTGCTTATAACTGGCTAAAGGACTTGTTGTCCAGAGCCTCCTGCAGTGGCTGGACCATGATTTGATAACAGCTCTGGGAGGAACCAAGAACACTCGGTCTGTAGGTGTGTCCTTCATTCCAGAACTTGCAACACGGTGCGGGGGAGGGCTCTCTGAGGTTGCTGCGTTGCAGTGGCCCGTTTTCGCCTTCCCGCCGCCGCAGGCTCTTGGGGCGGCAGCACGCGTGTACCTCCCGGCTTTGGTGACCCTTTTGTTTCCCAGTGTGTGCCCCTCACCGCTTCCTGTTCCCTGCTGCCCTGCTTGGCGCACGTGGCCTTGCTGGTGATAGCCAAATCAGGCCTGGCAGTACCGTTACGACTAGGAGTAAATCGGTGTTCCCTGGTTTTACATTTTATAGTTCCTGAGTCAGCAAGCTTTCAAGTTCATTAGTTTTAACCTGAAAACATCCCAGAGATGTGTCCTTATATTATGGTTCTGGAGTTGCAGCAGTCCCACCACGCTGGCTTTCCTTTTTTTCCCTTTTTTTACATTATTGAAGGATAATTGGCACACAGTGTTTCATTAGTTTCAGGTGTATAACAAAACAATTACACAATTTGGTATATTACTCGGTGCTCATCACAGTGAGTGGAGTGACGGTGTGTCACCATGCATTACGATGTTACGGACTCTGTTCCCCAAGCTGTACTTTCCTCATCCATGACTAGATGTTCTATAACTGCAAGTTGGTACCTCTTAATTCCCCTCATCTATTTCACCCATCCCCCCATCCCCTCTGGCAGCCACTGGTTCTTTGTATTTATGAGTCTGTTCCTGGCTTTTTGGGTGTGTGTCGGTTTTGCACTGTGAGGTTGTACGGCTTAACAATTCTCCATAATTTGTATACTTTTTATTCACAGCATCCAAGTATATGTGCGTATAGACAGAGGGAAGTTTATGAGATTAGTTAGTAACTCGGTGGAGCTATGCAGAGAATCTGGGAGAGATTCTTACATTTTAGGCCTACACATCGCCTTAAAAATCCTTAAATCCATTGTCCAGCCTCTGATTATGGGAAAAGCTAAGCTTTGTGAAAGAGAGGACTGGGCTAGAAAAAAAAGAAGAGAAATGGAACATTCAGACCTTAAATGTAGGAGGACACCTCAGATATATAGATTGTGTCCAATCTCGTAATCTAGGTATTAAAAGTCCATGTGAGTTTCATATGTTTCTTCCTATTCCCATCTATAGCCTTCACCCCCATACAGCAAAATCTTACTGGAACTCTTAGATTGTATAGATTAAAGATAAATAATAACGTTCTGTGCCAATAATTACAAATGTTGCAACTGTTTAACCCTACTTTTTGGGTTTCTTCTTGTTTATTGGCCCCTGGATCTATCTTGATTTCATTGAAAAGTGGTACCTTCTCAGGGAGCCACCAGGAGGAAGATGAGAAAAACACCTGCATCTATAAACAAGGAGTATTACAAGGGCTGCCTGGGATCAGGCATGATCCCTCCCCTACCCCAAAAAGAAGTTTGAGCTCTTTATATAATTACAACAGAAGGATTTTGCCTAATACAGTTTTTCTCAACTCTGTTCTGTGCCTGATCTCAGTTCAGATGGTACTTTTTGATCCAGGTGGGGTTTTTTGGAGGAAAAAAAAAAAATTTCAAACATTACAGGCATCTGCCCTACCTCTGACAATTGGAAACAACTAAGGGGGTTGGGTGCTGCATTTGGTGAATTTTATCACTATTTTTGTATGTATGTAGTAGAAGCAGCTGCTTTACAGTACATTTTTACCAAACAAAGCGTGTTCTCCTGGTGTTCTCCGGAGGTAAGTGGGGACCCTTCCCTTAAAGGATGAAACCTTTTGTTTCTTGAAAATGAGGAAGGAAATGGGATAATGTAATTGAACTACTCTTACTCTTAAGAGCACAGTAAGGAGACTTGGAGGGGAAGGCGTGCTGTAGTAAGACAGTCTGGAGAGTTATCCTATTTGGCAAACTGGAGTGTGGCTTCCCGAGGGGGGCGGGATGTGAAGTGGCTTAAATTCAGTTCCTCAGCATGATTCAGCAAAAACCTTCCTGACACACCATGGAAAGTTGTCTGTGTATCACTTAAAATTTCATCAACCATTAACAACACAGGAAGAAATGACCTGTTTATTTTTCTTCAACCTTTTTATTTATTTATTTGATAAGAGACAGACAGAGGGAGAAAGGGAACACAACACGCAGGGGGAGTGGGAGAGGGAGAAGCAGGCTTCCCCACCAAGCAGGGAACCGAATATGGGACTCAATCCCAGGACCCTGGGATCATGACCCGAACTGAACGCAGATGCCCAACGACTGAGCCACCCAGACGCCCCACCTGTTTATTTTTTTCTCAGCTCCTGGAGACTTTCTCTTGAGTTTCATCTGACACTTAAGCCGATCCTTTTCTGCAGAATCTAAGACCTAGATTTTACCCATGCCTAGATTATTTTCAAAAGATGTATGTCCCTCTTACTGCCCTTTATAGAAAAGTAAAGTAAACCTACTGCAATCCTCCAGAATCTTAAAAATACTACCTCTCTCTTCCCAGTCTTGCCATCTATCCTTTTTGTGGGAAGGCTTTTCCTCTCCTGAAGCCTCGGGAGTCCCAAGTGACAGATGTAGGTGGGAAGGAGGAGGTACCCTTGTCTCTGCTTTTGGTCTCTGTGCTTCAGGAAACTTGGCAAACTTTGGAGAGGTCAGCTTGACATCTAGGCTACGTTTAGTAATCTGTAGTTTAGAATCCTGGTTTAATGTCAGCAAGGATTGTGGAAAACCGAGTGTTAAATTTTCCTTTTCAGTCAGAGGAGTAGTTTCTGTTGCAGAGGAGAGGGAAAGTGTAGTCCAAAAGTTACTGGTGACCGTTAGCTTGAAATGTGCTTAAAATACATACAGAGTTTTACCTTAGCTAATGATGATTATTTAGATAGTAGGATTTACCTAAGAATCTGTAGTTGTAAAAATCTGTTGTAGGCCCTCAGCGTTCTGCCCACGGTCTAAAACAAGAAAAAGAAACTGCAAACAGAAACGAGCAAAACTATTTTGTCAGGGTGCAGAGATCGGGTGTCCTGTTCGGCAGGCTGGGTCAGTAAAGTCGATTTAACAAAAGTTTTTATATCCATTCACTACAAAGAAGCCAAGTGTCAACTTTAATTTTACATATAAATAGGGGATAGAAGCCTATTTATTTCAGATTACATAACCTGCTTATTATTGCAATCAGGGATTTGTTTGGATTGGGGCACATTGGGACGTCCATTGTTGAAGCTGAATGTCAGGATCTCCGTGCCTAGGAAATAAATAGAAGTGAATAAGTGGGCGGGGAGGTGGGGAGTTACTTCAGTAAGTTTGTTGGTATGAGTAGCACAGATTTTATGAGCTGACAAGAGTCAGGGTGGCCCTGTAGTTTATTAAAGGAGGCGACACCCTTAAATTAGAGTCTTTTAAGACATATATCATGTGGAATTTCATATCTTTGATTGAATTGGGCTTTAAACATGGGCTTTTCTGGAAGTAAGAAAATCAAAGCATTCCTCAACAAAAATCTAAAAGTAATTGTCCTCATAAGCCATAAGCGCATTCCTTTAAAAAAGAAAGTCTTTTTTGACCTAGGATTTGTGAACTTCTCCAGTTAAGTTGTGACTTCTTTTTCCTTCCTTTCAGATGGGGCATTCTCTTCTCCCACCCCCGGGATTTTACCCCCGTGTGTACCACGGAGCTTGGCAGAGCTGCAAAGCTGGCACCAGAATTTGCCAAGAAGAACGTTAAGATGATTGCCCTTTCAGTAGACAGTGTTGAAGACCATCTTGCCTGGAGCAAGGTATAGTACCAATTGGCATGTGCTATGAAATTACAGATCAAGTTATAAATTACATAGAGTAGCTTGGTTTGGGGTTGGTTTTTTTTTTTTTTTAATTTTTAATTTAAATTCACTTTAGTTAACATATAGTATATTAGTTTCAGAGGTAGAGTTCAGTGATTCATCAGTTGCATAGAACACCCAGTGCCCATTACAACATGCCCTCCTTAATGCCTGTCACCCAGGTTACCCATTCCCCCACCTCCCTCCCCTTGAGCAACCCCCAGTTTGTTCCCTGTAGTTAAGAGACTCTTACGGTTTGCCTCCCTCTCTGTTTTTATCTTACTTTATTTTTTCCTTCTCTTCCCCTGTGTTCCTGTTTTGTTTCTTAAATTCCACTTATGAGTGAAGTCATATGGTATTTGTCTTCCTCTGACTGACGTGTTTCACTTAGCTTAGTATCTTCTAGTTCCATCCACAGGGTTGCAAATGGTAAGATTTCATTCTTTTTGATAGCTAAGTAATAGTCGTGTGTGTGTGTGTGTGTTTGTGTGTGTGTGATCCGTCAGTAGACATCTAGGCTCTTTCCATATTTTCCTTGTTGTAGACGTTGTTGCTGTAAACACTGGGATGCATATGCCCCTTTGAATCATTATTTTTATATCCTTCAGGTAAATACTCAGTAGTGCAATTGCCGGACTACTACAAGGTAGTCCTTTTTAACTTCTTGAAGAATCTGCATACTGTTTCCCAGAGTAGCTGCACCAGTTTGCATTCCCACCAACAGGGTAGGAGGGTTCCCCCTTCGCATCCTCACCAACAGCTGTTGTTTCCTGAGATGTTAATACTCTTAAGTATCTTGGGTTTTTTGAGGTAAAGGTACAAGTGACCTTAGATTCACTGATTTTTTTTTTTTTTTAAGATTTTATTTATTGTGGGGGCCGGGGCACCGAGAACATGGAGAGGAAGGGGAAGAAGCAGACCCCTAGCCGAGCAGAGAGCCCCATGAGGGGCTCAGTCCAGAATCCTGAGATGGTAACTTGAGCCGTAAGCAGATGCTTAACTGACTGAGCCACCCAGGCGCCCCTCAGATTTACTGATAATCTGAAAGTCTGACTTAGACCACACTGAGACCTCTGCCTTTGCTAAATGCAATGCTCGGTTCTAAGCCCTGCTCTTTCTTGGCCTTCTAGGAGCCTTTAACCCAGTGATCACTATATTCTGAAACATTTTCCTCTCTTGGCTTCCAGACACCACATCTGTAGCTGTTCTTATTCTCAGACTGAGTTCCATCTCTTAACTCCTAATTTATGCTGAAGTTTCCCTGGACACATTTCATGGATGCCTTCTCTTTTTATCTACACCTTTCCTGTTGGAGAAGTCATCCACTCACCTCTAAATGCTGTAATTCCCAAATTTCCATCTCTAGTTAGACTCTGCTGGCTTTCAGACCGATACAACCCGTGCCAACTCAGCCTCTTCCCTGGGATGTCCCATCATCTCATACCTAGTATGTCTAACACGGGGTTCTTTTTCTTAATCCAAGGTCTTACTCATCTTAGAAAACGGACACTGTGTTTTCATAGTTGCTCAGGCCAGAAATCCAGGCATCATCCTTAATGCCTCTGGTTTTTCCATACCCATGTCTGAGTCATCAGTAAATTCATCTCCTCCACCTTAAAATTATCCTTAATCCTATTTTGAAGACTCTCTACCCAGGTTGTGGCTTGCCCTCACATCCTTCTGGTCTTGACTCATTAAAGCCTCCCGTGACCTCATTATCTAAGATTATAACTCTGCTCCACACGCCTAGCCCCCTCTGCTTGATTTTCTCCTTAGCACTTGTCACCATCTAAAAGAAAATACTCGGCACATCTCTGGTTTCGTTTGTTCATTTGTCCGCACCCAGCAGAGTAGAGGCTCGGCCAGGCAGGCTCCCGTTCTGTGCACTGCTGAACCGTGCTTGATGCCCGGTACGTCCTAGTTGTTTGGTCTGTAGGTGTAGAATGCAGGAACTGAAGGAATTGTCTACTTGCAACGAAGGATGTACTTGTCCAATAAATGTGGTGATCTAGGCTGAACTGAAGAACATTCTGATGGCTTCGCTGTGATGTGCCACTGAACAATGCTGATAGGTCAGCTCGGAGGGATGGACCAAAGTGCCAAGCACTTTGCTGTATAACTGAATAAAAGATGTCCCGACTTGGGAGTTGGCCACCTGGGGCTGCATCCCTTGGCCATTTTATGCTCATTGATTCTCGGTGTCTGAGAGAAGAACCAGAGCAGGAGAAAAGAGCAGCACATTGCTCTGTCTCAGGGTGGAATTCCTTCTCATTCCTTACTTCTGGCTGTGAAGAGCAGCTGCCTTTCCATAGCGCTCTCACGGGCCGTTTCTCGTTTGTTTCCAGGAATAGCCCTGGAGGGATGTGGTTCGTGCCCTCGTGTTTGCCACTGAGAATACCTTTTCCTCCCACAGAGCTAGAGGGACTTGCTCAGGATTGTCCTGCTGTAAAACGATGGCAGTGGCCCCTTGGAACCTCACACCGATGTTGTTGTAATGCTAGGTGCTAGAGGGCAGGCATTAGCCTGATTTAGGATAGAACAAAGGCAAAGTATGTGGTTCATTGGTGCTCATGGAGGTCACGGAATACCCACTGGGCAGGTGGCAGTGTTGACAATTGATGGCATAGCGATTGTTAAATCGAGAAATCACTGAAGGAAGAGCTCTTGTATAACATCTCTTAAAGCATTTTGGCTGGTGAGCTTCTGTCTTAGAATTTTCCCAGTTGGGATTGCGTTCAATAGGAGACACATCCCAACTGTCAGAAACAGTGATGTTCAGCTAATTAAATAGGAAACTTCGCGGTGCCTCTTGCACGAATCCATATGGATCATTTTTAGGTGTGATGACTTGGTCGGGAGCCGGTGGCAAGAAAAGGGGAAGCTAAGATAATAAATCTAAGGAACATGTCAAAATGTGTAGCTACCCTTTTCAGAGTTCGATATGACTCTTAACCCTGTCCCGTCTCCGTGGAGAAATTAAAGAGTCTGTGACTACCATGACTTCAGCCACATCCATCCACTTCACTTTCAAGGCCCTCCATAATAAATAAAACTCATTCTAACTTGAAATCCTCTTTGCTGCTTCTTCCTAAAACTACCCAGCTAAGGGACTTGCTCTTTTTTCAATTCTTTATGCTCAGACTTGCCTGCATGTTTCATTAGTACTGTTCCTCTTAACCTGTGAAGAGCTCATCCATCCTCCGAGGCCCCGGGGTCAGTCTTTACTGAAGTCTCAGCCAGCTCAGCAGACCTGTAAATGGGGACGTTAGTATACTCAGCATTCACAATCTGCCATGTACCCGTCACAGCCCTGCATTTGCTGCGACTTCGTAGGAGAGTCGTCTGAACCAGAGTAGACATTCCTTTGAAGGCAGGAACTGTGTTTTACTCATCCACACTGCTGGCCCCACTTTAAGTGCTGTATGGACACTTGATCAAATAATGAAGCTGGATTTTTTTTTCCCCCAAAGGCTTCTAGGTACTGGAAAAGTAGAAGTGAATGAGTGCAGCTAACTAAGGGGAGAGAACAGCTTAGGGAGGAGCGTACATTACTTTCAGTTCAGACCTGAAATGCCTTGTTTCTTTGTGGATGTCTCTGCCTTTTTTACCCATAAAAATTTTTACCTGTTACTTGTCCTTAAAGTATATATATATTTAGCTCTATTCTTGGGTTTGCTTTGTGATTTTTTTTTCCCCCATTTCTTAATAATCTGCCTTCCAGTGGTGTTGTGTCTGGGTCGGGGTACTTAGCTGGCAGGGACCAGATCTATAGAATTATCTCTGCATGTGGCATTATTTCTAGAACTGATGGATTTGGGGTGCCTGGGTGGCTCAGTGGGTTAAGCCCCTCTGCCTCCCGATCAGGTCACGATCTCAGGGTCCTGGTCTCTGTCTGTCAAATAAATAAAATCTTTTCTTTTTTTAAGATTTTTTTTTATTTGACAGAGATCACAAGTAGGCAGAGGCAGGCAGAGAGAGAGAAGGGGAAGCAGGCTCCCCGCTGAGCAGAGCCCGATGCAGGGCTAAATCCCAGGACCCTGAGATCATGACCTGAGCCAAAGGCAGAGGGCTTAACCCACTGAGCCACCCAGGCGCACTTAAATAAATTTAAAAAACCGAACTGATGGACTTAATGAACCCCTTTATTTCAGATGGTGTTTACGTGTTGGGAATCTGGTGGTGCTGTGGATTGGGATCTAACTCTACAGTATTCAACTCTGCTGCTTTCTTTCTTGCTGCTTCAAGCAGTAAAAGCATGCCAATTTTTAAGAGAACTGGCCATGAAAAGGGTCTACAGTTAAAACCTAAGTACTGTACCACACTGTTCTTTTGTCAGTGACTGATTGGGATAAGGGGTGTTTATTCATTCATTTTCTTACTCAAATTGATTAGAGTAAATTACGATTGTCGTCCTCTTCCCGATCTTGCAAGATAATAGCTGTTAACTGATTGAATTCAGAAGATGTGCTTGGTTTAGATTTCTTTTTCCTCTCTCACCTGCATTTCAGGATATCAATGCTTACAATGGTCAGGAGCCCACAGAAACATTACCTTTCCCCATCATTGATGATAAGAATCGGGACCTTGCCATCCTGTTAGGCATGCTGGATCCGGCGGAGAAGGACGAAAAGGGCATGCCTGTGACAGCACGTGTGGTGAGTGGGGAAATCCATCATGGACTGGCCAGGCTCTTCGTCTGATTGAGTGCTTGCACCAGCTCCAGGAAAATAGGGGAATATCTCTGATTGCAAAAATAAATTAGCGGCAATCTCGCTGAGCATCTGTACTGCTAATGCAAAGTAAAATTTTAAAGTCGCTGAATTTGACAGCTTTTGGAAATCTGCGTAAAATAAGTAGTTCTCCTAAGATGTCATCTAGAAGTGGGGAATCTTTTCTCCAGCTCTCCTGACAGCCCTCTCCAAAGGGGTGGGCTGTCCCCTTTCCCATAAGGGAGTTCTGGCTTGGAATTTCTATTTGTTCTGTCCTTACCCTCTAGAGAACAAACTTAGTCCCTCAGCTGCAAAACTGTACAACTGTTTAAGGACGAGGATCAACTCCCATTAGTATATTTTAAGATAATCATCCCCAGGTAACATAATACCTTCCCAGGGCCTTTCTGGATTCAATTTGAGTATCAGGTGTTCTGAGAAAGCCAGAGCCAATAGAATGCCCTTCTAAGTTCAGAAAAAGAACATGGAGGGGGCCACCTGGCTGGCTCAGTCGGTAGAGCATGTGACTCTTGATCTTGGGGTTGTGAGCTCGAGCCCCATGTTGGGTGCAGAGATTACTTAAAAATAAAGAATAAAAAATAAATCTTAAAAAAAAAACAAAAACAAAACCATGGAGCATAAAGTAATCTAAACTCCAGCCACCTAGATTAACAGTTTGCTATAATCCTAGATGTTCCGGGATGGGGCGGGTAGAGGGTTGTTTTATATATTTTTTAAAACCCTTGAACATTTCTAATGAGTGATGAACTTTCAGAGAGGCTGTAATATCAAAAACACTTAGAGAATTCCTCTATTTATGCATTTGTGTGCTTTGCAGGTATTTATTTTTGGTCCTGACAAGAAACTGAAGTTGTCCATCCTCTACCCAGCGACAACCGGCAGGAACTTTGATGAGATTCTCAGAGTAATTACCTCTCTCCAGCTAACGGCAGAAAAGAGGGTTGCCACCCCGGTTGATTGGAAGGTAAAGATGTTAAATGGGCAGGTGCTCATGCTGTCTGTAAGGTACTAGGGGCTGATCTCTCAGTGGCTGTCTTCAGGGTCATTTTACCTGGGGATCTTTTTCTGACATGCACACACACTGGCTGGAGTTTTCAGGGCTGAGTTTCCAATTTGCTGGAGGCCATTGTCAAAATCTTTTGACACTTTATATAAAGTGCACACTCCCTATGTTGGCTTCCTAACTTCTAGATCATTTGATCAAGTTAATTGGTCAGAATGATGCCTTTTAAAATAAGAGAATTTTTTTTTAAAAACCTTTAACTCTTCCCCAAATTAGCAAAATGATGGCAGAATATTTATAGCTAGACTTAGATTGGCCACTTCAGACATGGCTTTAAAACGCTGTGGTGTATTAATGTCACGGAGCATTTCATTTCTCTTAAGCTTCATTCGGTCTTTTAAACTCGTGTAGAATTCTTGAAATCTTGTTCATAAATTTTTAATTCCTAGGATTTCTGCAAAAGGTAGGACAGGAATATCCCAAGGGTAACTTCATGTAGCTGCATTTTTTAAAAAAATACGCTAACCTGAAGACCAGGTTATGTTTTGTTATTCCTGACAGGCAAATCACTTATACTCTGTATATCCATCCACCGAACATGTGTTGACTGAGCCGGGGCAGTGGGCACTGGGATACAGCCTCAAACAGTATAAATCGAAATGTAAATAGAAGCCTCTCCCTCCTAGAGCTCACACTCCAGTGGGTGGAGACAAACCGGAAGCAAGTCTGTGTGTTCGGTGACAGTGAGTGTGGCAGAGGAATCAAGCAGAGGTGGCAAGAATGGGAATGCAGGGGTGGGAAGGTGGCTGTCAAGGAAGGCCTTTCTCTGAAGGGACCTTTGGGAAGGACACACAGCAAGGGACCAAGTCACACGGATTTATGAGTCAGGAAATCATTGACCCAGCACAGCAATAAGGACTTAGAATTAACATTTTAAAGTGTGATGCCAAGCCATCACTGGGTTTAAAATAAGACCACTACTTGTTAACATAGGGAATAGTTCCCTCACAAAAATGTCGCCCTGTGCAAACAAAATTCCTCAGGGGAGAGAGTAACCAGTACAGAGTTCTTCCCAGCAGCACTTGTAGCCACTTTTCTAAAGTCAGCTCTTGGCCTTTAAAGCTTCCCTCCTAAGATCAGATTTCACCATTTCTCAATGTCTTTGAATAGGACGGAGACAGTGTAATGGTTCTTCCAACCATTCCCGAAGATGAAGCCAAAAAAATCTTCCCTAAAGGAGTCTTCACCAAAGAGCTCCCCTCGGGCAAGAAGTACCTCCGCTACACACCCCAGCCGTAGTCTCCAGCCGATGGCTTCGCTCAGTGAGCCAGACGATACCGGCTGCCAATCGTGTTCTCCTGCAACTCTTCATAAAAACATCCTGGTGTGATCACAGCCAAGGTCTTTAGGTTGCTCTACTACTGGCTTATTAAATGAAAATGGCACTAAAAATTTCTCGGGATCCTTTACTCTGTGCCTTCACCAGCATTCAACTCCGTGCGTGTACCTTAGCTCGCTCCTCTGCTGACTCTTTGAAACACGGTCTATAGGAGAGGCTCGGATCTTGGATCTCTACGGGATTTGAGATCAGTGAGGTAGTGTTGAAAAAGCCTGCTTTGCTCCATCATAGAATGACTTTCTGTTTTTCAGCTGTTCTGATCAAACCCAGAACTTGAGGTTCAGAGTCCTCTGTGATAAGCGTGTGTATGACCCCCAAACTTGAGCATACCCAGATGTATCTTCCCTGTTCAGTGTTTGGATCACAGCAGGGGCAGAGAACCTTTCAATTCTCTACTTTTTCAGGAGATAACAAGTGGGATAAACAGGGGAATGATCTTTTAAGTATTTTGCTGTAAAGAAAACGTTTCGGTAAATTTCTATCAAAAGAGAAAGGCGGCTTGCCTGCGGGGGAGGTATACCTGGTGCCCTGTGCCTTTCATACAAAGTATTTCCGTCTGTCAGTCTGCTCTTTGCTGATGGATGCCAGCAAGGGCACACCTCGGGAAGAGAGGAGAAGATGATGGCAAATGTTTTATTCTAGAACACTTCTTGCAGTGAGGCAGATGGGGCTGTTTTCTGACTCTTGCCTTTTGGGAATCATCAAATAAATTCTTTATTAAAACTGGAGCAGAGGATTCTGTTGTCAACGTCTTGAAGCACTAGTTTAGACTCTGTCCTGCAGGGCAGAGGTTTGCTTTCCTAGATTGGCATTGGTACTTTTCTCCAAAGGCAGATACATAAAATTTCATACAATGAAAGTCCAGGAGCAACGGACGAACAAGGGATTTCACAACTCTTGGCCCACTTTGCTCCTTCCTGTTGCTTCCCTTGGCTCCTTGAGTTTGTGACTCCCACTGTGAAGAGCTCTTAATTGGATTACTAGGTTTAATCTTGAGACCAGTACGTCTGCGCTCTTCTGGAAAGGATACTACCTACCCTGACTGAGCTCATGGTCTCTCAGACTTTCATTAGACCGTGCTAATATGTCATGGGTTTGGAGGTCGTCTTTTGCCTGTAGCCCTTTATATTTTTATTGAGTTTGATATTATAAAAGGTGATGCCTGGTGCCAGGTATTAAATGGGTCATTCAGTCTTTAGTTGGATTCTCCACATGTAAAATTCTAGTGATACCAGGAAGTTTAGGAACGGAGTGAAAATTTCTGTTACCCAATATCCTGAAGAATGCCGTCTAAAAGACCAGAAGACTGGTTTTCCTGCTTTCGCCTCTTCAATTAACAGTATGTTCTGCCAGTTCAAATTCATCTTAAGGTGATAGGTGTGGGTACCTGACAGTGCTGGCCCAATATGAGGTCCATTCCTGACAATAAGGCAAAAACCTCATACAGAGAACTCCTTTCCCTCATTTTGCTAACCTGAGGCTCAAAGTCCCAGGCCCAGCCTCTAGGGAAGAGGCTGCAGCCTAGCTTCATGGTAACAACCTCAAGTACGTGCACCTGCGTGCCCCCCCGCCCCCATTTCCAGACATGTTGCTACCATAGTAATAGAATAAGTCACATGGATGAAGGGTACGGCATAGGGGAATATTGTCAGTGCTACTATAATAGCATCATGGGGTGACAGATGGTGGCTACACTTGGGGTGATCACAGCATAATGTTTAGAGAAGCTGAATCAGTAGATCGTACACCTGAAACATAAAGCATGGTGTGTCAACATGTTTATATAATGAAAAAAAGGAAGACAAAGCCTTTGTGGTTCAGTCATGGTGGCCGGGTTCCTGCATGTGCGCCCACATCCAGAATTAGCAGATGACACTGGTCATCTGCACTGAAATACTGCCCTAGTATGCGAGGTACCCAGAGATTCTGAAAGGACTTTCTCTCTCACCTTTTCTTCTATTCTTACCTCTATCCTGGTTTTTCCTAAAGTTGAGAACCGAATATCCTTTCAAAATCTTGTTAAAATGAAAAGGGATAACGGATTCCAAATAATAAACAACCAGGCCATAAAACTGAACTTTATTTGACTTTTAAAAAGAAATTGAAAAGTGATACAAACAGTATTATGCAATGTAAAATTGTTAATTTCTCCTGAACTTTGCTTTCACTAATATGGTGGAACATAGTTCCGTTTTTCAACATTTACTAAGTCGGGGAGGGAGGGAATAACTTCTCTGGAAAATGTTAGGGAGGCACTGACAGCATATCAAACTAATACCAATATTCCTAAGAACTTACATTACTCTCCTAAATTGCTACAGCTCTTTGGTTTCATTTGGTAGGCCATGAATTGCATCATGAGCCTGACAAATTTTTGAACATCTCAGGTATGATGCGACTGCTTCAAATGAGAGCTTTTACACCAGTCCATCAGTTTTGAAATAAATACAGCAGTTCACTGTTCCAGCAATTTCTAACTCCCCTCCTTGCCAGGTAATCCTTCCGCACTTGGGCCAGGAGGTTAGCTCAGTCTTCACCCTAACTCGGCATATATCACATTACCAGCGTTAGGATCCACTTGCCAACGACACAAACTCAAAAGCAAAATGTTAAGACAGCGTTTCAGGAGAAATGTTTTTAAGTATTAACTGCCATCAGAAAACTTAGAAGTTTCTATTTTATCATCTGGAACATTCCCTCTAAAGAATATTCTAATTAAGGGCTTTGAGAGAGACATTTGCATCTCTAGACCATCAGACAGCCTCTTGTGAAGAGATACTGTGTTAACTCAGAAAGAGTAGTCCAACAAAGTTGTGCCTCGGGAAAAATGTCAGGTGAGTTGAATCCTGGTTAACTTTGTGACCGATTCCAGGATAACTGGAAACATCTTTCCTAAAGAAAATGAGAATTTTTGTTAAATAACGGGGCCTGGAAAAGATGGAGACAGTGAGGAGTCAGTTAAGTCAATTACTTGACTCCCAATTAGGTTCCCATTTGTGAAAAGGAGTCCTTTTTAAGAAAGGAGTAGACCCTAAGAAGGCTGCCTAAAAAGAACTAAGTTACTTTGTTTAAAGGAACCATCATCAGTCATACATTTGGTCAATGCAACTTTCCTTACCCCAACAAACACTACATCGCCCTGTCACAGATGACTGTGCAGGCCCACAATTCTATTAAAAGGGTCTTAGGGTGACTGGGCCTGCAATAGGTCACGGGACTTCTGAAACTGCACATAGATGGCACAACATTTTCCCTTGGAAAGCATATTTATTTGGGGTGACCTCACAACTGGTGGAGAGAGAGGGTGCTGAAGGGCCCGGAGCCCGTCCCTGGCACCATTTACAGCCCCCCCCCCACCCACCTGTGCATTTGCCTAGCGCCCTAATGCCCTGTCAGCGCCATCTTCACTCAGCTGCGTAGGCTTGGGCCCAAAGGAGCTGTTAGTGGCCCTGACAGAAACCCCTCTAGTAACTAGCCTCGCAGGTCCCCCCACTCCCCAGACTTCCCTCCACTCTGTCCTGGCCCCATGTGACCAGCCCTCCCCTCTCCCACTCCACACACTTTCCAGCACTTCTCAAGCTTTCCAAATTGACCCCAGTTGCTGAGGAAAGCAGGCAAAGATGTCAGGGCAAAACTTCCGTGACTCTCGTAACAAAATGGTTTGAAGTCTCCTGGTTTATCTTAAAAATTCATGCAAATTTGTCACCCTACTCCATAATACGTTTGTTTTAATATAAAACATTTCAAGTAACCCAATGGTTAAATGAGTTTCCTCCCTTTAAAAGAGCATCAAGTAAAGATTCCTGGAATCCACCTGTGGCTCCCAATGCCCCGGGGACCCCACCTCTAAAGGGAGAGGCACAGGCATTCAGACGCTAGTGTCTAATCTTGCTCGCTAGTGTCTAATCTTGCTCGTGGCCTGACCCTCCCCATCCTTAACGTGCCTGTAGGGACGCCTGCATGGCTCAGTCGGTTAAGTGTGGGCCTTTGGCCCAGGTCATGATCCCCGAGGTGCTGCGGTTAAGCCCCACGTTATCTTCCCGCCTGCTTCTCCCTCTCCTCCCTGCATGTGCTCTTTCTCGCTACCTCTGTCCCTGTCTGTCTATCCCGGTCTCAAATAAAATCTAAAAAACCAAAAGAAAAAAAAAAAAAACACACAAAACAAGAAAAGTGTCCTATAGTTTCCCACAATGGCACCATCGTGGGAAGGAGGTCAAGAGGGGGGAAATTGGGACAGGGGACCTGGGGCAAAAAATCCCATCTTTCCAAAAAATTCCATCATTTTAATTGTTAAATAATTCAGATGTGCTTTATCCCAATTTTTTCGATCAGTGAGCTGCCACGAAGGGTCTCTCTTCTCACCCCCATTCCACCCATATTTTGCTACTCGGCTTCACAGCTCCTGGCAGCTACATAGTTTACTATTCATGGTAAGAAAAATCGAATCCAAGTGTCAAGTTTATTACCTCGTTCTTTCTCTTCCAATTATATTCTCTCTGGGTCATTCGAAGACCAGTGTTGACTGAAACAGTCCAAATACATGCATCAGACAGAAAAACTAAGTTAGGGGCTTAAGAGTAAAGGTAGCAGAAGGCTATTCTGAAATATCAATTGCTTTCTCCCAGTAGGTCTCCTCTTTCCCTTCTCCCTTTCATATGGGCTCTTTAGCATCTTTCCTCAGAGAGGTTTGTTATTAGCCTCCCAAGAGCCCCAGTCAAGGGCTGGCACACTCAAATAAGAACAGGCAGGTCACACAGATAAGGCAGCAAGCTGTATCTAAGACAAGAGGGCAGGGTGTGGACTGTGGCCAACTGCACAGCATGTTTTCCCCCTATGTTCAGCTCCACATGTTGGCACATATAGGAACAAGCACCGAGTGCCGGCATGCTTTGAGTTTTTCAAGAAAAGCTCAAAATCTGGATTTTTTTCTTGCATTTGAAATGTTTAAATGTTCCTACTTTGCAACTTACTTTAAAATTTGCAGACAAAGCATCTAGGTGGATCAAACACACCTAGTGCACTGGCTGAATCCAGTCCTTGAGCCTACCATGTGTGACTTGTGCCCCAAATTCACTGGGGAATACAGAGTGATATAGGACCATCCATCTAAAACTGGTAGATTGCAGGGAGCCTGAAGAAGGAGTGAGGCCTACAGGCCCAGGACCAGTGGGGACCTGTGTCCTGCTTCCTGGCAGTGCTAAGATCTCTGACTCAGCAGCCCGCAGGGTGCCCCAATGGGCTTGACACTAGGCCCTGAGCTCCAAGTCCTGCCATAGACCCCGGTGCCCCAAGAGAGCTATGGAAGGTGCAGAGTGACTGGAGTCAGGATTCTTTCAGTGTTCACCGGCTTGAAGAGAACACCTGAAGCAGAGGGAGCTCCCCCAAATCAGATGCTGCACATGACCCCAGAACAGAGCCTAGAGAGTGAGCTGCAGCAATGTCTGAGGTTGAATTTGCTTTTCTTGGGGAGAAGGGGAATTAATTCTTGAATGTCTTTCCTCTTCACAAGGGCAGAGACCTAGTTTGGCCTGTTTCCCATCTAGCACTGGGCATGGAGCCCAGCACCCCGTGCGGCTGCATTTTATAAGAATTGTGCAAATGAGGGCGCCTGGGTGGCTCAGTGGGTTAAGCCGCTGCCTTTGGCTCAGATCATGATCTCGGGGTCCTGGGATTGAGTTCCGCATCGGGCTCTCTGCTCAGCGGGGAGCCTGCTTCCCCCTCTCTCTCTCCCTGCCTCTCTGCCTACTTGTGATCTCTCTCTGTCAAATAAATAAATAAAGTCTTTAAAAAAAAAAAAAGGAATTGTGCAAATGAGAAATGATATATAAAATGTCACTTTCTGCACACAATTTAAAATCATGTAAACCCAACGCCCCCTACCCCTGGAATTAACAATTCACGGAGAATTGCATGACATCTAAGTTGGCCAGTCACATGAATTGGAAATGCCAGGATGCTGCCCATTGGAGAAGCATGCTAAGGCTGACTGTTTTTGAGCTAGGGCACTTGGGGAGAAGACAACGCAGCTTGGTAGAGCAAGGGTACTGAGCATGAAATGAAAGAAGGGAATGCGTGTTCTCTAGAGCAAGTCCTTCCTACCTCATCCTCTCGGTGCACTGCTTGGCATGGTAAGATGTGTCTTGGGGCACTAAGACACATTTAGAGACTGTCATTACTGAGTAACTATCAAAGTGCCCCTCGGGCAAGACAATATTCAAAGAGCACAGGTGGGGTTCCATATTCCCTTTGGTTGTTGGGATCACACCAGCTCTCCACACCAGGGCCCACTGTGGGAGGGTCTCTGCCCTCCCTGTTCTTGCTCTGCACTTTGTGATTCCAGCCTGCTGGACCAGGACAGGGTACAACAGAGATGCTCCTCTCTACCAGCACAAGTGTGAAGGAAGGGATGTGAGAGAGAAAGGAGCCACCTGGATTTTAGGGTCTGGAAGACGCTGGTGGATGGCCTCCCAGAAGCAATATGGTAGCCAGCGTGTGCCCAAGCATGGGGACTGACAACAAACCTACACTGTACCCTCAAGTCATTTTCTTAGCATTAAGAGAATGTTGCATGGTTTTCCCATCAATAACGGGCTGCCCCTTACCCATGACTTTGGAGTCAGTATTTTTGGCAGGCTCGAACGCTTGCACAACCAGCAGCTTGCTTAAATCGGAAGTTCCCTGAACCTAAAAGGGAAAATTTGACATCAGTCAGAAGAGCACCCTTTGATGGCGAAGCTGCCTCATTCCCAATGTTTTCAAACAATGTAAGAAATGAGCTGGAACCCAGAACTGGGCTTCCAGCCTAAGATCTTCATCTTTCTCATTTCAATCCCCTTGAATGTTGTTTCAAGAAGTCTTGGACCAGAAAATTACCTTTTGCATCTGTATAGACTTCAGAAAGGAACCTTCTCCACCTTACTTGTAACCAGACCGGACATTCCCAATTTGGAAAAGAGGGAATTCCCCAAATCCACAAGCTTACTCCCACCCCTGCACTGATGTTCAAGCCTTCCCAGGCAGGAGGACTGTCTTCTTTTTTAGAACTTTCACTCTGTGTCTCTCGCTGACATCTGCCTCCAGGAAGGCACATGGGTTACCAGTAACAATTAGAACTCTCATCTCTAGAGAGCAGATACCGTCTCCCTGGACTCTCACCAGAACCTTACCAGACGCCTGCTGTTGTTGGCCTCATCGCACTAATGAGCAACGGAGGGTCAGAAGGCAGCTAGCCTCTGCTCACACACCGGTGGGCACAGGCGTCAGCTTTTAACCCAAGTAGGCCTGACTGCAAGCCCTGTGTCTTAAACCAAACTGTGAGCATTGCTCCTGCTGTTCCCGGCCTCGCCCCCACCCCTAGCTTCAAAGCTAAAGAGATTTTCATTTTCTACTAGAAAAGCATTTAGATTTACCGTCATCCTCTGAATTACTGAGAGATACAAAGACAGGAAGGCCACAAAAGGGACAAATGCACCCCTGTTCCCCAGGAGGCACGGCCCCACTCCAAGGCAAAAGGCTTGGCAAGCAGAGGGCAGGTGGATTCTGGGCCCCTGAGCCCCCTGCGTCTCACTGCTATGTCGGGCACACACTGCTTAATGGTACTGAAGCCCTGGGCATGTGTTGACTGTTTCATTAAAGGGGCTGGGAACTGCGGGGTCCTTCCTGGTTACATTTCTTTTTAAGGTGGTCAGTTGAGTTTTCAAGTCACTTATGGGGCACCATGGAAAGCAAATGACTCTTTAGAAATAACTGTCCTTACCTGCTCACAGGTTTTAGGCAAAATGCAAGGTGCAAGATATGGTACCTCTGTCTTAGTATCAATGACACTGCCATACACAATAATGACGAATTTCATGGTTATATTATCAATAGTCATTTCATTATAGCTGGATAAAGTCTCTACGTATGCCAGATTGAAAGCCACACACTTCTGAAAGTCCAAGTCCTACAATAAAATTATATTTTTTTTCTATAAATCATGCAAATGACCCATGGAATCAAGAAGGCAGCACATTCACTGATTGAGCTGAGTTCTTTGCAGGTGTCAAAAGGCATTTAGACCCTAGGACCAACAGACAGAATATATTTAGAGTTCAGAATGATCTCAGACAAGATTATGAACTCAAGAGGTTTTTTGTTGCTTCTCCTAGTGGCCCTGGTTATGGATGTGCAGCCTGATTTCCAGGTTTGCTGGAGCTCTCAGTCAGAGTTCGCAGGTGGTCAGCCATGCCTTGTGGATTTGGTTTTACCTGCCAGTAAACAAACACCCCACTGGGCAAGTGAGCAAACAATAGCAAAAAGCCAAAACCAAACAAAGCAACACGCTTTGAGTCATACTTCAAAGCTCAGAATAAGAGTCTTCAGAGGAGGGAGGAAGCGGTTATGCATGGGTTGAATTGTGTCCACCCCCACCCCAAAATTCATATGTTGATATTCTGAGCCCAGGTACATTAGAATGTGACTTTATTTGGAAATAGGGTCATTGCAGATGAAATTGTTTAAGTGAAGATGAGGTCATACCAGAGTAGGGTAGGCAAATATTCTAATATGACTTTAGTCCTTGTAAAAACGGGAAGAGGTGCCCAGGTGGCTCAGTCGGTTAAGCACCTGACTCTTGATTTCAGCTCAGGTCATGATCTTTGGGTCAGGAGATTGAGCCCCGTGTGGGGCTCCAAGTTCAGTGGGCAGTTGGCTTCCCCTCTGTGCCCCTCCTCTGCTTGTGCTCTAGTGTGGTCTCTCGCTCTCAAATAAATAAATAGGGGAGATTTGGGGGCACCTGGCTGGGTCAGTCGGTAGAGCACAGGACCCTTGATCTCAGGGTCATGAGTTCAAGTCCCACACTGGGCACAGAGCTTCTTTAAAAATGGGGAAGTGGGGCGCCTGTTTGGCTCAGTGGGTTAAGCCTCTGCCTTCAGCTCAGGTCATGATCTCAGGGTCCTGGGATTGAGCCCTGCATCGGGCTCTCTGCTCAGGAGGGAACCTGCTTCTCTGTTTCTCTCTCTGCCTGCCTCTCTGCCTACTTGTGATCACTGTCTGTCAAATAAATAAATAAAATCCTTAAAAAATAAAAACAAAAACGGGGAAGTGAGGGTTGCCTGGGTAGCTCAATCAGTTAAGCATCTGCCTTTAGCTCAGGTCATGATCCCGGAGTCCTGAGATAGAGTCCTGCATCAGACTCCGTGCTCAGCAGGGATCCTGCTTCTCCCTCTGCCTGTTGCTCCCCCTCTGCTTGTGTTCTCTCTCTTGCCTTTCTCCCTGACAAATAAGTCAATAAAATCTTTCAAAACAAGGTGGGGGAGAGATTTGGACACAGACACACATACAGGGAGAACTCTGTGTGGGATGAAAACAGTCATCTGCAAGTCGAGGAAGTGGCCTGGACCAGAGTCCCTCCTTCACTGCTCTTAGTGGGAACCAACCCTGCTGACCACTTGATTTCTTGCCTCAAGAATTATGAGACAATACGTTTCTTTTTTTTTTTTTTTTAAGATTTTATTTATTTATTTGACAGACAGAGATCACAAATAGGCAGAGAGGGAGGCAGAGAGAGAGAGGGAGAAGCAGACTCCCACTGAGCAGAGAGCCTGATGCGGGGCTCAATCCCAAGACCCTGAGATCATGACCTGAGCTGAAGGCAGAGGCTTTAACCCACTGAGCCACCCAGGCACCCTGAGACAATACATTTCTGTGGTTTAAGCCACAACTAAGGTTGTGGTACTCTGTTCCAGCAGCTCCAGCAAAGAGTACAGGTGCTTAGAGGTCAGTCCTGTGGTAGGAATCTCCTGGATAGTGCCCTCACTCTGAAAATCTCCATGCACAGCTATAGGGCAAGGCCCTCGGACCTGGGTCTTTAAAGGGGCAAAGTGAACACAACTGCTGAGAACACCAGCTCAGCTGTGCATGAAAAGCACAAGTTAACTAAAAATACCTAAAATTTTGGAAGGAGAAAAATCTAAAAAAAGAAAAAAAAAGCTATTTTGATTTTTAAATGCATGTAAATTTTGAGTTATGTGGTTTAGAGGAAGGGTTGCAGTATAAGCTAATCAGTGGTTCTAATCCCCTTTTTTAATTGGCTAAATTAAAAAATTAAATTTTTTAAGTCTTAATTGGCTACTTCTTTGATGGGAAAGACTAGAAGGAAATAAGCCAAAGTGTTAAATAGAGATTCTCTATCTGCCTTGAGCTCAGGTCATGATCTCAGGGTCCTGGGACTGAGTCCAGGGTCAGGCTCCCTGCTCAGTGGGGAACCTGCTTCTCTCTCTCCTGCCCCTACCCCCACCAGTGTGCATGTGCACTTTCTCTCCTTCTCTCTTGAAGAAATAAAATCTTTTTTAAAAATGAAAGGGCATTCACCTTACTACTGAGTCAAATCTGACTCCATAAGTTTTGACCTGTTGGTCCTAATTCTCTCCCCAGGAGTTTCTCACTACACTCATACTAGACATACTGAGTGTATCCTACTTCTCAGAAAGAGGCGAAGCAAAGAAAAGAATCTAAATCTTTCACCGTTCTGCTAAAATTTTTCTGAAAATTACTGCCACGTAGTGAAAGAAACACGACTTCCTCAGTACAACATGCGTTTTATAAGACAATGTTTTTAGAGAGGTTTTAGGTTCACAGCAAAAGTGAGAGGAAGGTACAGAGGTTTCCCGTAGATTCCATCCCCCACTCGTGCAGAGCCTCTCCCATTATCAGCATGGGGCTCTACTTACTGCAGGTGATGAGCCTATAGTGATGCGTCACAATCACCCAAAGCCCATAGCTTATTTAGGATTTACTCTTGGTGTTATCGATTTTATGCGTAGATGTGTAATGACGTGTATCCATTGTTACAGCATGACGCAGAGCGGTTTCACCGTCTGAAAGTCCTCTGTGCTCCCTCTTCATTCCTTCTGCCCCAACCACTGTCTTTTTATTTTGTCCATAGTTTTGCCTTTCCCAGATGCCCTATTGTTGGAATCCTACAGGAGCCTTTTCAGATTGGCTTCTTTCATTTCAGAATATCCACTTAAGTTTTTTTTTTTTTTTTCATGTCTTTTCCTGGCTTGACAGTTCATTTCTTTTTATCCCTGAATCGTATTCCATTGTCTAGATGGGCCACAGTTTATTTATCCATTTGTCTACTAGAGGACATCTTTGTTGGCAGTTTCCAAGTTTTGGCAATTCTGAATAAAACCGCTAAAATATCTGTGCCCAGATTTTGGCATGAACATTAAGTTTTCAACTTTTTTTTTTTAAAAAAAAGATTGTATTTATTTATTTGAGAGAGGGAAACAGCACAAGCAGGGGAAGGTAGGGGATGAGGGAGACGCAGACAACCCGACCAGGGGTCAGTCCCAGGACCCTGAGATCATGACCTGAATGGAAGGTAGATGCTTAACCACTTAACCGATTGAGCCACCCAGGCGCCCCAAGATTTCAACTTCTTCGGATACATCTCAAGGATACGGATTACTGGATTATATGTGGTAAGAGTATGTTCAGTTTTCTAAGAAACCTCCAAACTTTCTGAAGTGGCTGCACCATTTTGCATTCCTACTAGCAATGAATGAGAGCTCTGGCTGCTTTACATCCTCACCAGTATTTGCGGTTGTCAGTGTTCCAACTGTTGGCTGTTCCAACAGGTGAGTAATGGGATCACACGTTACATTTTTCTGAAGACATGTGACTGTAGAAGATGTTTATTTGCCATCTATGTATCTCCTTTTTTTTTTTTTTAAGATTTTATTTATTTATTTGACAGAGATCACAAGTAGGCAGAGAGGCAGGCAAAGAGAGGGGAGGAAGCAGGCTCCCTGCCGAGCAGAGAGCCCGATGTGGGGCTCCATCCCAGGATCCTGGGATCATGACCTGAGCCGAAGGCAGAGGCCTTAACCCACCAAGCCACCCAGGCACCCCTTTTTGCCATCTATGTATCTTCTTTGGTGAGATGTCTGTTAAGATCTTTGGGCGCCTGGGTGGCTCAGTGGGAGGCTCAGGTCATGATCCCAGGATCCTGGGATCGAGCCCCACATGGGGCTCTCTGCTCAGCAGGGAGTCTGCTTCCTCCTCTCTCTCTGCCTGCCTCCCTGACTACTTGCAATCTGTGTCTGTCAAAAAAATAAATAAAATCTTTGAAAAAAAAAAAAAAAGATCTTTGCCTCCCCCCCCCTTTTTTAGTTTAAATGCATTTTATTTTTAGACAACCTATATGACACGTTTTTGTTTCTGTTTTTGTTTTCTTAAAAACAATGCCTCTGCCCCAAATAAGTCATGGTCAAAATAAATGAAGAGCTCAAGATGACATTAGTCCCATTTGTCTAAGTCCTGGCGTTCTATGGGTGAAGGGCAGCCGTCAGTTATGACAAGGTGATATACCCAAAGTAATAGCCAACATTTTTTCATTTCTGAACCAACCTTAAAGAAAATAATTATTTGGGGTCACAGCAGATTCCAGTAAAGAACTAGTCATTTATGAAACTAGTGCGGACATGCTTGATTAATTCTGCAGCCCCTGTCATAAAAGGATTTATTCTTTCTGGCTTCTCTTCTTCAAGTTTGCCTTTGACTGATTTCAGGCCATCATTGATGTACTTCTTGTAGGCTTCTTCTGTGAAGCTGGTTTCCTGCAAGTGATGGTTCATGACAATATCAACAACGATGGCTATGCTTTCAGCACCTTCACCCTCCAGGCCTTCGGCAGAGGCATTTCCACTGATGAGCAAGTCATCCGTGGTACCCTCTGTCCTGCTGGCCATCTTCTCCTCCATCTCCACACACAGTCCGTCCCTGATCTCCCGAATCTTGTAGATGTTGGAGAACATCTCATCATGGTTGATGAATTTCCAGTAGATGATCATGAAGATGGCTGGAGAGAGGTATCAGGGGCACTAGCTCAGTAGTAGTCGGGAGCTCTGAGAGAGCTCCACGCAGCTGAAAGGGCACTTGAGGGTGGGGCGGGTGGAATCCTGGCTCATTTTTTAATTGGGTGGTTTGTTTCCCTATTGTTAAGTTTTAAGAGCTCTTTGTATATTTTGGATAACAGTCCTTTACTATATGTGTATTTTGCAAATAAGGTCTCCTACTCTGTGACTTGTCTCCTCATTCTCTTGAGACATGCTAATTTTTTAACCCAACATTCATATCCAGTCTCTCAATGCAATGAATATTGTTGAACTCCAGGTCTGTTACTTCCCCAGTTCCTAACTTATAATAGGGGCTCAAATAATTATTAAATAGGATACAAATATGGATGGTAAATTATGCCAACCTAAGAACAGACTTGAGCTACTAATTTTTAGAAAGTTCATAAAAGAGTCTAAGTTTCCCCAATAAAGATTTTGAAAAGGCACAGGCTTTATATTAATTTGGTAGAGTAGACTATAATAATAAACACGTTCCCAGTCAGTCCTCACTCAAGTCGTGGAAACAGCCAAAATGCATCCAGCTCAAAGAGGAAACTCAGTTGCCATCTACCTGGGACTACACAAATCTCATAATCTCATAAATGCCTCATAATCCTGGGGATTTTGAGCTTGAAAGCAAAAGTCATTATGTTTCTGCATATTAGTGAAAAGGGACCTTTATATCCTCTGGAAACCTGCTATTCCTCTTGTATTTCCTACTGACAGAATTTAGAGCTGTGGTCCTCATCATTGATACACATTGAAAACATCCAGGGGGCTTCTTTTAAAAATGTCAAAGCCCTAGGGGCACCCAAGTGGCTCAGTTGTTAAGCAGCTGCCTTTGGCTCAGGTCATGATCCTGGAGTCCTGGTATACTGAGTGCTGGGATCAAGTCCAGGAATCAATCCCCACATCAGGCTCCGTGCTTGGTGGGGAGTCTGCTTCTCCCTCTCCCTCTGCCCCTCCCCCTGCTCATGTTCTTTCTCTTTCTCTCTCTCTCAAATAAATAAATAAATCTTTTTTTTTTTTTTTAAGTGCCAAAACCCAGACACACACACACGCAAAATGACAATGAAAAAAACACCAAACTTCATCAACTCGTTCTGATTAACGCTAATTTGGTTCCCGGGAATCTACTTATTTAATATTTGCTGAATTTACTCCTTTTTAAAAAAAGTATGACTTCAGGTAGCCTGGAAAATTAGCTGTGACAAGAGGATTGATCTGCAAGAAGTCAGGACGAGAGTGGTTAAAATTCTAGAATCCCATCTTATTTTATTTTATTTTATTTAAGTACGCTCTACACCCAATATGGGGCTTAAACCCACAAACCCAAGATTAAGACTCACACACTCTTCTGAGCAAGCCAGGTGCCCATACAATCTCATTTTAAATGTCAGACACAGCCTTTCTTTTTATGTCTCAAAAATATGAAATGAATTTTATAAAAAGTAAATAAAAGTTCATTCATACATGAATCATTTAACTTACCTCATCACTGAGACTTGATTCAAAATACTGATAGGCAATACCAAGCGCAAGCTTTAGCCATATTTTATATTCCAAGGATGGCCAGAAGACATCAAAACCTTCATACAAATCCTCCAGGGAGATAAAGCAAGCCTAAAACCACAAGATATCAAACAACAAACTTGATTCAGAGATGAATTACAAGGTCACCAGAAAATAAGTGCCTGTTAAGATTTAGTTCGCCCCTCTTACCGTTAGATCTAGTTCAATTCTGATACTCCACCATTTAATAAAAGCACTGCATTATGGAGAAATTGTTTTAATAAAATTTACAGTTCAAATAAAGTGTATACTTAGCAATAGCCAGTAAATTTATAGCAGTCAATAGCTATGATACAGGACAAGCTATGATTCACAAACTAAGCCACATAAACTTATTTTTATTGCCTCAGTAGGTGAAGTAGGCTTGAAAGGGGACTTTAGCTGCCTCCGTTTTGACCTCAGACTTTCTAGTTGGGTTTTGCTTTCCAGCTTGTCTCTTGGCTTGGGCAGAAGATCCTGAGGGGTGGCGCCTGGGTGGCTCAGTGGGTTAAAGCCTCTGCCTTCAGCTCAGGTCATGATCTCAGGGTCCTGGGATCGAGCCCCACATCAGGGTCTCTGCTCAGCGGGGAGCCTGCTTCCTCCTCTCTCTCTCTCTCTGTGCCTGCCTCTCTGCCTACTTGTGATCTCTCTCCGTCAAATAAAGAAATAAAGTAAAATAAAAAGAGGAAGACCTTGAGGGCAAAGCATCCCTGGACGGAAAGGACACTATCTCTGTGAACAGTGAGGACTGCCCTAAGCCAGCAAGACCCTGCCAGTGACTCCACGATAGTGAGCTCTTTGACCTTCGCTGCCTACCTGCACATGTACCCACCTTTGCCCCACATTTTCCTTACTTCCTAAAACTGGAAGTATTTTTGATGAGGGAGCAGGAGGCTGGCTGAGGACAAAGCAAAAGCTGGCGCCTTGCACCCTTTCCCCTCCATAAGTGTAGCATCCCTCAGGCAGCCCTGACTGCCATGAACAATAAGCAAATAGTTAACTTGCAGAGCTCACAATCCTGCTAGACAGGAGTCTCCCTTGGCTTACAAATGTCCTAAATCTCACTAACAAAGACGATTGATAGCAGGATTGTGACACCCCACCAAAAAGTCTCCCAACTATCTTAATGTTAATGGCCGGTCTAAAGACAACACTGATCCAGCAGCAAGGGCAAGGCCTCCGGCAGGCCTGGGACATCCTGGCACCTTGTAGGCCCTCTTTAGCATATGAAAACTCCACTGACACCTCCCTTCCCCTCACCTTCCCCCAACAGCAGGGTACAGAACCTGCCATCCCTCACAACCCGGGGCAGCAGCAGCTCTTCCTGCCCACGGGTCCTGTCCCCGTGCTTTAATAAGCCACCATTTTGCACCAAAGATGTCTCAAGAATTCTTTCTTGGTCGTCGGCTCCGGACCTCAGCCCACCAAACCTCACCTAGGTTCTAGAACTTCATCATTTTCAGCACGTTGGACAGTCTTTGAGTTTCTCACTTGCTGTGTTCCCAGCGTTGACATCACTGAAATAAATTTCCTGTCTTGTTTCACCACCACTAGTGTCTCTGCCACTGGATTGTGTCAGGCGAGTGGCCAGACCTGGTCTGTTGGGAAGCCCCAGAGCCAGTGCTCTCAGACCCCTGTGTGCCAGCCACATTTCCAGAGGTCAACTTCCCTGAATAAGGAAGACTGCTCCTCCAGAATTTAAGCTACATGAACTTCAATTACTTCAGTTCAGCCTTGTGAATCAATTATGCCTCCTGTCCTCTTCTGGAAATGAAATGGTATGAAATTGACAAAGCGACATTGCCTTCTGTCCCACGCACCCCTAAGACTCTGCACCCCGCTTGATGGCATGTAACAGTCCCCAAAGCTGGAGAATTCCTTGTAAGCAGCAACTCTGGCTCATTTCTGTTTGAATCCCCCACATGTCGTGGGATATCGGGCCACTTATTTGGTGAATAGATAACTTCTTACTTAAGCCAGTGAGAAGTGGAAGAAAGGGCATTTAAAAACAAGTGTTCTTTAAAAACACTGCTCCCAGAACACGGTGGTCCTTCACTGGGTGTCTATCCGTGCCAGGATCTTCACTTAGAAATTTCCCTCATCTTCATATTGCCCAAACTTAGACATTCTCTCTTTTAATAAACAAGGACATTAAGACACAAAGAGGTTAAAATAGCTCTCTAGGTCCCACAGCCAAGACGTGAGACACCGAATCTTTGCTCAACTTCACAATAGCTGGCTGGGCGGATTGCGTAAGATATCAGAACCCAGGGGAAGAAAAGATTGCTGGCATTCATTATGTACTTCAGAAAGAATTAACTAATAGCCCACAATACAGACAGAACCAGGTTCTTACCTGTAAAATAGTTTCACAGATGACGGTGTATTCAATTTCACGCTTAAGCAGACAGCTCAGCTCTCCAATTATGTCCCCACTGGTACAGTATTCTGTGAACATGGTTTTGGACCCTCTATCAGACCTTAGGCTACTGTCTATTCCGAAGGTAGGAGGCAAACTATGCAACTGCAAAAGGGAAATGCAAAATTAAAAATCCTTGATCAAATCGTGGGAGCTCCCACTGTTTGCTGCAATTACTAACGATGGAGGGAAAAGATTCTTTATGAAGGCCTTCAGGTGTGAAAAAGGTATTAAAGCTTCCCCCAAAAGTCACAGTTTCTTTCACATTTCAACTCTCCAAGGGAAGGATTGTTTCCAATCTTCATCTTTATAGATGACCCCATTTACAACACTTCTACTTACTCGTACCTTCCTTCTATAAAAATCCCACCCAAAGTACTGATTGCAGTCTGCAACCAATGCAGCCATCCACTCTGAGTCTATTAGCTGGGGTTTTAGAATACAGGTGAGGTTAGGTGGGGGTGCGGTCAGTAGCCGACGACCAAGTAGGAATTCTTGAGATGTTTTTGGTGCAAAATGGTGGTTTTATTAAAGCACAGGGACAGGACCGGTGGGCAGAAAGAGAAGCTGCCTGGGGCTGTGCGGGGTGACTGATAATAAACTGTCGGGTTGGAGGGGTAAGGAAAAGGAAGACTTCAAAAGGGTTTTCATATGTTAAAGAAGACTCACTGGATTACTTGCCATTGTCAAGTTAAAGTTGTTTTTCCCTCACAAGGCATTATGATTCATCCCAATATTAAGATAAGTCTGGAGCTTCTACTCTGCCCGCCTCAAGTATTTGTCAATGAGCTGCAGGTTTTAAGGACATTTAATTGTATCTAATTTCCTTCGGGAAGCTAGGCTATTGATAGAAACGCTTTATTCTTGTAGATTGCTAAAATATTTGTAAACTGAGGGAGACTCAGGTCTTGCAGCATTATGATCTCTATCAGTTAACTATTTGTTTTTCCTGTCCTTAGCTTTAGGGCAGTCAGAAGTGCATGAGGAATGTCACATATGTCCCATGGGGGAGGGTTGTGGGGTGTCAGCTTCTGCTTTGTCCTCAACTTGCCTTCTGATCCCTCATCATTATTAGAAATTTTTATCATAATGGGCCAGTGTTGGGGGTGGAAGAAGACCTTTGATTTTATGGATGCAGAAATCAGGTGCCAGAAATTAATATGCCAGCCATGATTTCCATCAACTTTGTCACCCTTTAAAATGCTTAAGAAAAGGGGCACCTGGGTAGCTCAGTGGTTAAGCATCTGCCTTGGGCTCAGGTCACCATCCCAGGGCCCTGGGATCCAGCCCCACGTTGAGCCCCACATTGGGCTCCCTGCTCAGCGGGAGGCCTGCTTCTCCCTCTCCTGCTCCCCCTGTTTGTGTTCCCTCTCTCACTGTGTCTCTCTCTGTCAAATAAATAAATTAAAATCTTTAAAAATAAATAAATAAATAAATAAATAAATAAATAAATAAATAAATAAAATCCTCTAAAATAATTTCCATGGTGGTGAGCGGGGCACCTGGCTGGCTCAGTCCATAGAGCCTGTAACTCTTGATCTCGGGGTCCTGAGTTTGAGCCCCATGTTGGTGGTAAAGATTACAAAAATAATAATTTCCATGGGCCATCAACAGAAAAAGTTTCCAGGGTGAATAAAGTATGATTGAATCACTTCAGGAAAGGAAGATAGGCAAGGATGGGGAAATAAGAATGCTATCAGATTTCAGGAGGAAGCTGCTGGAATCAACCAGAAGGATTACAGAATTTTTCAGAAAGTTTAGCTGTAAACATCTAAGAGGAAGGCTATTGTTCAGGACACAAGAAACAGGGAACAAAGGGTCACTGAAGAAGTTGCTGTGAAACTGCCCCCTGCCAAGTGATTACCCTTGAGATATTTAGAGGCATTCACGCTTCCCAAGGGCTTTGACATTTTTCTAATTTGATTTTGAATGCAGTTCAAAGACTGTGAGTAATGAACAATGTCTCTGCTTTTTACAAATGAAGAAAAGAAGATAATATCTACCAGCAGAAGTTAAAGAAGTCCTTCCAAGATTCCTATCTCTTTGTTATTCAAACATTAATCTAGGTGTCCTGCGGGAAGGGACTTTGCAGATGCAATGAAGGTCATTCATCAACAGACTTTGGAGACCGCTCAGGATAATCTTGGTGGGCCCAAGGAATTAGTCACAAGAGCCCTCAAAGGCAGAAAAGGAAGTAGAGTCGATCAGAGAGAGGGGGCATCAAGAGAGGGATTGGCAGTACTTCCGGCTCTGGGATGGCGCCGCCTGCAGGGATGGACCAGCGGACGGTCGGTCTGATTCTCGATGCTTGGCGTGAAATAAAGCTTTGCTTGACCTTCTCTTTATATCAGTCTCGCTCCTTTAATCACGGACCCATTATTGGGGTATCCATTTTTGGGGAGACCTAACAGTCACCAAAAGCCTCCTTTTGTTTAAGTAAAGGTTGTAATTTTAGTCCTTATTCTATTTGACCTGGGTAAGGATCTGACATTGCAGTCTATCCCCTCATTCTTTTTTTTTTTTTTTTTAAGATTTTATTTATTTGACAGAGAGGGATCACAAGTAGGCAGAGAGAGAGAGAGAGAAGCAGGCTCCCTGCTGAGCAGAGAGCCCAATACGGGACTCGATCCTAGGACCCTGGGAGCTGGAGATAGGTCCAAGCTGACAGCCTACAAAGAAGCAGGGACGTCAGTCCTATAGCCATACGGAACTAGATTCCATCAACAACCTCAAAGAATCTGGCAATGGGTTCTGCCCTCGGAGCTTCCAGAAGGGAATGCTACCCTGCCAACCCTCTGTTATTGGCCTTGTGAGACTCAAGGAGAGAAACCAGGACTGCTGAACTAAGAACTCTGAGAAACTAGCCACTCTAAGCCACTAGATGTATGCTGCGTTGCACGGCATCAGTTGAATACCAACATGACATCTTCAGCCGAATACTGTTGGACTTACTCCTTAAGAAGAATTAACTAGGTCAGTCATTGCAGGAAGATTCCCCAAAGGGAAATGTATGTTGCAGCTTCTAAAAGTTCGAGTTGACATATCTAAAAAATACGAGTAGCGGTGTATTTTTGTTTTGATTCTAAAGGGAGCATAGCACAAGGATTCTACTGGAAGCAGCATAAAATAATGTCTAAGTACATGGATACTGAGGCCAACTCCATGGGTTCAAAGCCCTTCTTGACCTTTTACTCTGTGCCCTTGGAAGACAAGTGAATTAATTTGTCTGTGCACCAGTTTGCCCATGTGAAAAATAAGGCTATTATAAGGATTAAATGTCGTAATATATTGCCGTTTGACCACCCTTTACAAAATTACAACTTTAGTTGTAATCTTTAGTTGTCAAATCACTTCTAATGTAAGGGCCTACTCAGCCAGGGCGATCTCATCTTGGTTAAACAGTGATTTTGTTGGTTATGCAGTAAAACTTAAACTGACCCTCCCCCCTCCCCCCACAACTTACTTAAAAGCAAGTCCGGGAAACCAGTAAAATATGGTCGACCAGTCCCTGATAACAAAGCCCTAATACAAGGGTGGGTCAGGTCAGGTGGAGATAACAGAGCCGGGATGCGGGGATGATTCGGGCCAGGTGGACACATCAATCACTAGAGCGAGCATACGGTCTCCCTAGCTACCAAGGAGTGTGGGCCCTGCCTTTTGGGCGCCAATTCTGACCAAGGTGATAGACTAGTTCAAATAGCTTACTATGGGGTGAATTGTAGTTCAACTGACCACTCGTGTGTGACCTAGCATGACTGTGCAGCTTTCTCTGCGTGTTGCAATCTCATTGGCTCCCTGTGTGTGGTCAGACCCAACCACATGGCCTTTGCTCTATAAAAGTTAGTCTGTGAGGCTGGGAGTGGCTCCCTCTCTCTGTAAGAGGTGGCCCCGACGGTCAGTTTGAGTCTCTATACTTGGTGCGAAATAAAGCTTTGCTTGACCTTCGCTTTCTATCAGTCTCACTCCTTTGATCACGGACCCTAACACTAGCATACTGTACACTTAACTTATTTATTTTGCTCATTGTCCCATCGCCTTCCATGCCTCTGCTAGAAAGTGAACTCTAAGAAGGCGGGGATTTTTGTCCCTTTGGTCAATTCCCCGTGTCTAGAATGAACAGTGCCTGCGGCAGGGTAGTAATGAAGTAAACATTTGTTGAGTGAATGAATGAACATTTAAAAATTTAAAAATGCGATACATGTGTATTATATTTATCAAAATAAGTTTTATATCAAAATAAATATTTATCAAAATAGTTTATTTCCATAATCAATTGGCTATTTTTAAGACCTGAAATACCCCTTTCAAAAAATAGAAAGCCAAATACGTTATGTGGACTATAATAATGGTATGTCACTGATAAGTATCATTCAAGGCCTAGGAATTATTTGGTCCATAAGCTGGGGCTCACCATGTATTCAGCTACTGGCATTCAGACTTGAAAGGATTCTTGTTCCCCTCACTCTACTAACATCTTTCTCTCTCTGGTCACCAAAAGCCTCCTTTTGTTGAAGTAAAGGTTGTAATTTCAGTCCTCATTCTATTTGACCTCTGTAAGGATCTGACATTGCAGTCTATCCCCTCATTCTTTTTTTTTTTTTTTTTTAAGATTTTATTTATTTATTTGACAGAGAGGGATCAAAAGTAGGCAGAGAGAGAGAGAGAGAGAGAGAAGCAGGCTTCCTGCTGAGCAGAGAGCCTAATACGGGACTCGATCCCAGGACCCTGAGATCATGACCTGAGCCGAAGACAGCAGCTTAACCCATTGAGCCACCAGGCCCTCCCCTCATTCTTGACTCTCATTTCCTTTAGATAATCAGCCACTCCAAGTATTGCATTTCTTATCTGAACATCATGGAAAAAACCACTTCCTCCCAGGACTGCTGCAAGAAATAAGTAATGACTCTAAAAGCATTTTGCTAAATGGGAAGCACCTTTCAGATGTTGGGTCTTACCCTTCAGCTATAGTCTTCACTCTGAGCAGAAATGGCTTCATTCAGAAATTATGTTAAAAAATTTAAAACTTTCGGGGCGCCTGGTGGTTAAAGCCTCTGCCTTCGACTTGGGTCATGATCTCGGGGTCCTGGGATTGAGCCCTTCGTCGGGCTCTCTGCTCAGCGGGAAGCCTGCTTCCCCCCTCTCTCTCTGCCCGCTTCTCTGCTTACTTGAGATCACTCTTTCAGTCAAATAAATTAAAAAAAAAAAAAAAAAATTAAAACTTTCAAGGCCCCTCAGTGACTCAGTCAGTTAAACATCTGACTCCTGATTTCAGCTCAGGTCATGATCTCAGGGTCCTGAAGCGGCATTTGGGCTTCCTTGCTCAGCACAGACTCTGTCTGACTTTTTCTCCCTCTGCACAAACCACACCCCCCCTTCACACTTGTGTTTTCTCTCTCTCTCTCTCAAAATAAATAAATATATCTTTTAAAAAGAATTGAAAACTTTCCCGGTTCCTAAATGTCTCCTTGTATTAAAATCATATATTTCAAAAATACATTTTCAGCAAAGAATAAATAGTCCCTCACAATTGCCATTCCGGAAATAACTAAGTAGATTCCTTGCGGCATTTCACCTTCTCTACAAATGACATCTCCGTAGTCAAAATAAGCAAGTTTGGCTCTTTCCTGTAAGAAAAATAAAAAGGAGTCAACACAAAGGTTCTAAATGGAAGTAAGATTTTAAAGTTAAAATGGTTTCCAAGTAGAAAAAAAAAAACACGCACTGTCTCTATTCTCTGGTTTATTAATGAATTATAACGTGGGGACATGCTTCATCAGTTTTTTTGAAAGAAAGGGACAAGCAAGCAAACTGTCGACTTTGTGATCAGCACTGGGCACAGTGACTGGTGGAAATACCCAATAAATGTTCAGTTGAGTAGATGTTTCTAATAAAGTGTGATACTTCCGACAAAGGAGACAAAGATAGGGTGCTCTGGAGAAGTCCAGAAAGGCCAAGGTACCCTGTCTTGGGTGTCCAGGGAAGACTTTAAAGAGTCAAGTCTGAGGGCAACAGATGGCCAGGATATAATGAGCTGAATATCATTCAGGGCAGAGAATGTAGTACATGCGAAGACCCAGAGGCCATTAGAACATCTGCCCCTGGGGTAGCCGCAGAAGACCCAGTATGTCTCAGACAGGAGGTGGGGGCTGTGGGGGGGTGGCGGACCAAGACTAAGTTATGCATTAGGCCTCAAAAGGCATAGTGCATAGCATTCACAATACTTTAGAGACTCACAACAACATTCTGGTTTCTTTTAAAATCAGAAGGGAATAAAACAATTTCTGAAAGAGGAAAATGTTTTAACACTAATATATTCATCTTTATACTAACATGGTCATAAAGTACAATTTTTTGTACTTTTTGATGGGGCAAGAGGCCCACTAAGGCAAAAGTGCCAGGGCTCGTGAAAGTTGTCACGCAGCTGCAGTAGGGAAAGGACCGGAGAGGTAACCCCAGAGTCAGACCTTGAAGGTCCTCACAGGCACTTTAAAGAGTTTGGGCTTTTCCCCCAAACCAAGGAGGAGCCACTGAAGGGTTTGTAACTGGAGAATCAGAGGGATAGATTTGCAATTTACAAAGATACGTAGGAAACATATTTCAAAATCACTCATAGAGATTATCTCTAAGTGTGGGCTAAGTGACAAGTTTTCACTTTTTACTTCGTGTTATTCTGAATTATTTGACAGCATTGAAACAGGCACTGATGACTTCACAGTGTTTTTTTTTTTTTTTTTTTAATCCCCTAAAGCCAAATATCCAGCTTCTGTATTATTCAGACCTCGGTTTTCTACCATTGACGTCTGGCTTATTGTTATAGACCTTTGTGTTTTTAATTAACCACACTAATTGGAGGATGAAAGGAGGGAGGAGTATTTAGATTGAAATTATAGTCTAAAATAAGGGGTGTTTCTTTTGTCTGCTGTGTGGAGTTCCCTGTTAGTCACATAATCCCTGGGCGGTCCCTAATGAGAATAATGCCTGTTTATTCCTAACTCATCACAATTTTTATCCTGGTCAAATCAATTGAAATGTCTATCAAAAACCAAAATATGAAGGAAAGAGGGCACTCAGACTGAGAGAAGCCTGTAAGAGGGTAACGAAAGTCCAACAGCCTTGCAGAGGTATGGCAAGTTAGGGACAGAAGGAGGTTGTGTCCCGGTGACAGGTTCACCTCAGGTGTGTGTGAATCACTAATTTATAGAGTTATCTTCTTCTCATGGGTTTCCCATTCCTCCCCATTCACTGCTGGATGGTCAGTTCATTAATTACACTTGTGAAAATTACTACCTATAAAGAACCAAATTCTAATTTTATCTTTTTTTTTTTTTTAAGAATTTATTTATTTATTTGACAGACAGAAATCACAAGTAGGCGGAGAGGCAGGCAGAGAGAGAGAGCAGGAAGCAGGCTCCCCACTGAGCAAAGAGCCTGATGCGGGGCTCGATCTCAGAACCCTGGGATCATGACCTGAGCCGAAGGCAGAGGTTTTAACCCACTGAGCCACCCAGGCGCCCCTCTAACTTTATCTTAAATTGGATTTTAACAAAACTAAACAGAATGCAAATTATAAGAAACATTTTTGAGATACCTTCCTCCCAGTCCAAGCCCAACTCCCACCTCCCACTCCCATTTATTTGAGCTCTATTCTCTTAACTATCCCCTACGGCCCCTGGCCATCCCATCAGGTTTCCTCCCCTTCTTGCAGCCACACTTGCTCTCGCCAAAGCAGGACATCAAATCCAAGCCTGTTAGATTTCTGTCTCAAGAATTTGAACCGAGAGACAAAGAGTCTGGGAATTGAGAAATGAGCATGATATCCAAGTGCTAGAAGAAAGGTCCACAGATGCCCACCAATGATACTCCCGAGCTGGCCTGAATCCCACCACACCCACTGTTAGTTAGCTAACCCTTTCTTAGAATCTTCTACACACCATCCCACTGTCTTTTCAGTCAACTTTCCCTTTGCGTAAACTAGTTCAAGTAAGCTTCTATTACTTGCAACCAAAGGAGTATTTTTTTTTTTTTAAGATTTTATTTATTTATTTGAGAGAGAGCAGGAAGGAGTATGAGTGGGAAGGGAGAGAGAGAGGAAGAAGCAGACTCCCTGCTGGGCAGGAAGCCCAGTTCTGGCATTGATCCCAGGACCCCAGGATCATGACCTGAGCTAAAGGCAGACACTTAACCAACTGAGCCTCCCATGTGCCCCAAAACCAAAGGAGTCTTAATTCAAGTAAATTTGAAATCAATTTCAAAAGAAAAATTTAAAAATTTCTGGCATGAAGAAAATGTTAGTAAAGCAAGAAAGGAATCAACTCAGCAGAACTTCATTAAGACTGCTGTCTTTCTAGAAAACAAGGAAAATGTCCTCATTATGGACAAACAGATGCCTTATATATCCTAGATCCTTATATATGCCTAGATCACAAAGTATGGTACAACGAAATTTGTGGTAAAGCAAACATCATTCCTTGTCACAGAGTTCTCCTAATTCTAAAAATCTAACAGAGGTTTTAACAGGTTGATGAAAAATCATAAACCTTGTAATTCATACAAGAGCCGTTTAAAACCAAAGTCACACACTGGCCTATGGGTCATATCTAATTCAAGGATGTATTTTGTTTGCCCTGCATGACACTTGAAAATTTTTGAATTCATGCCAATTTTTTAAAATTTGGAAATTTCACATAAAAATTCAGATCTATGGGCTTTTTAAAAATCTGAGCTGTACATTATTAAATCTAAGAGTCAATTTTCGATCATCGTCTTATTTGGTCTCAGCCTCATTTGACATTTAAGAAATATTTTCTTCACTTGGCTTCTGGAGGGCACTCTCTTTTAGTTTTCCTCCCACCTAACGCATTACTCCTCAATTCTTTTTTTCCAAGTTTTATTGAGATGTAATTGACATACAGCACTGCTCAAGTTTAAAGTTTATAGCATAATGACTCAACATAAATATATTATGGGTGCCTGGGTGGTTCAATGGGTTAAGCCTCTGCCTTTGGCTCAGGTCATGATCTCAGGGTCGTGGGGGGATTGAGCCCTGCATTGGGCTCTCTGCTTGACAGGGAGCCTGCTTCCCCCTCTCTCTGCCTGCCTCTTAGCCCACTTGTGATCTCTCCCTCTGCCAATAAATAAAAATCTTAAAAAAAAATACCTATATTATGAAACAATTACCATAAATTTAATTAACATCCATTACCTCTTCTAGTTACCAAAAATAATTCTTTTCCTTGTGATGGGAACTTATAGGACTTAATCTCTTAGCAAGTTTCAAGTACACCACACAGCAATGTTAAATATATACTCATCATGTTGTACAGCACATTCCTAGCACACCTTTATCTTTTAACTTGGAAGATTGTACCCTTGACCATCTTCCTTCAATTCCCCCTCCCCCCATCCTCTGCCTCTGGTAACCATAAATCTGATCTCTTTTTCTATTCTTTTCACTAGTTCCTCCTCATCTCCCCTCTAAATGTTGGATAGCCCAGGACTCAGTCCTTGGATATCCATAGTAATTCCTTAAATTATCTCATCAAGCTTCTATGCTGACAACCCCAAAATCTCTATCTCCCATTTGGCCTCCCACCTGAATTCCAGTCACATATCCTACTGCCTACTCGACATCTCTATTTGGATGTCTAACGGCTTTCTTAAATTTAACTCATTCAGAATCAAATGCTTGTGCCCTCCATATAAATCTTCTCTTCTCCATCTAAGTCAACAGAAACTCCATCCTATTTTCAGACTCAAATCCCAGAAGTTATTCTCTGTCTCTAACACTCCATCAGCACCTAACAGCTCTACCTTCAAAACACCTCAAGAGTTTGACCACTGACCACTTGTTCTAATCCAAGTCCCCATCACTTCTTGCCTCCATTACAATCATCATCTTCCTGGTCGGCCCGTGTCACCTTAGAGCCTATCCTCCACACAGCACCAAGGTGGACATTTTTCTTTTTCTTTCTTTCTTTCTTTTTTTTTTTTTTAAGAGCAGGTTTATTTGTTTGTTTTTTAAGAGTTTATTTATTTATTTGACAGAGATCACAAGTAGGCAAAGAGGCAGGTAGAGAGAGAGGAGGAAGCAGGCTCTCTGTTGAGCAGAGATCCTGATGCAGGGCCCTGACCTGAGCTGAAGGCAGAGGCTTTAACCCACTGAGCCACCCACGTGCCCCAAGGTGGTCATTTTTCAATATGAGTTAGATCATATCACTTCTCTGTTTGAAACCTTTACATAAGTTCCCATTTAATTCAGAGTAAAAGCCAAAGTTCTGGCCTACAGAGTTGTGCGAACTCAGGCTCTACACCCACTTCAACTTCATCGGCTCCTGCCATCACTAGTTCTGCCACAGGGACTTTGGGGATGTTCTTTGAACAAACTGAGCCGGCCATTGCACTTGCCAGGAATGCTCTTCTCCCAGACTATCTACTGTTGGAATGCTATGACTTACAGATCTCTCTTCAACCGTCCCCTACTAGAGCAGGCTTCACTGATCACCCCATATAAAATAGTTTCCCAATTATATTCGCTTTTCTCCCTTTTTCTCCATAGCATTGACAATCATCTACTGACCATATATTTGTGTGTTGATGTGTTTATTGTCCATCTCTATCCAAATAATATAAAGTGCAAAGCAAGGACTTCATTTACTTTGTTCACTGGCATTATCCCCAAACCAAACCTATAACGGTCTCTGGCACAAAGAGGACTTTCAATAAATATTTCTTGAAAGAATCCAAATTCCAATAAAAACACTCAGCTGACTTTAGACAGACCACGAACTCTGGATTATACCCCAGATCTCATTGTTCCCTATTATACTATACACAGCTTATTTTACTTTTAGATCATCTGCCTGGCCTGTATAGTAATTAAAACTCGAGACCCTTACTCTTAAAAAAAAAAAAGTCCTTTCCAGAGGGTGTATCTAGAAGTACGAACTCTACAACATAAAATAAGGTGGATTGGTAATAATCAGGTCACACAGACATCTTCTCCTAAGCAGATAAGCTATTGTGAAAAACCATCTTTGCCTTGTAGGCTCAAAGTGAAATTTCCTCTTCTAGGTTTTGCTGGGCCTCCATTTTGGCTTACCCTTTGCTGGTCGTCACCGGATTCTTGCTTTAAATATGCTTCTTGATGGTCTTGCATTAGAGAGTGGAAAGTAATTATCATCAAACTGAGCAGAATAGAAGACAGAATCTTTACCTTGAAGAACTCAATGAGAACATCCTTATTTTCCAGCCAAACAATATTATGAAGATATTTGTCAGGAGTAGGCGGTGCGATTGCCATTGGGAAGTTATTCAGTGCTTTTATTTTTGCAAGGAGTACCTGAAAACAAACAATCAAAATACTGGTGATCAGATTCTGCGACGGAAAAGGGACAGTAGGTTAAAAATTAAGGAACTCTAACAAAACTGCTGTTCTGAACATTCATTTTGATGTTGACTCACGGTTTCTCTCACCCTACTGAAATTACCCTCTAACCTTTATTGGTCCTTACTCTTCCCTTAACTCATTGAATTTCTGAATTGGTATATTAACTCAATTTGAGTTTATTACCTTTATAATCCAGTTAACACTGTCTGATACTGTGTCTTTATTTCAAATCATCCAAACTTCACAGTTGATCACTGTACAATTTAAATCCACATTTTCTCAAACCTTTTTCATGTGTATGATTTGCTTTTCTAAATTCTTCTAATTTTGAAGGCTATAGTTCCAGCTTTGTGGGCTCTCAGAAACCTTCTCTGGCTTCTCAGTATGAGATAATCACTTGTCTGCCTTATTCCCATGGCATCCCCTACAGATCTCCCTATGCAACGGATAACATTATACTATTATTGTTTTTACTTATCTGCCTCACCCTCACCCAACATCTGTTGATTGTATGAATAAAGGACTGAATGAAAGAACAAGGAAAAGCCCATGGACTTTGTGGGCAATGTTGTGTTAAGTGTCCTAATCTCCTCAAGAGTCTGTGGCACATGGTAGGTATCCTGTATGTATTTACTCAATTAAATTGAATTAGCTAGCTAACTCTTTATGCCTTGGAAGATAATTATTGCTCTTTGGCTGACAGGCAATCAGTATGCATTCAATAATGAACTATGGGATGACTAATTTACCCATTACCTTTCTAAACAAAACTATAGGAAAAAAATCTCTCTCCTCATAAGGCTATTATTTATTTATTTTAATTAATGGTATCAAGTATTCAACTGAAATCTGATCTAGCCTTCAAAGTGATAAGTGAAAAAAAAATAGAATAGAAAACGTAGTGTGGAGGCGCCTGGGTGGCTCAGTAGCTTAATCGACTACCTTCTGCTCAGGTCATGACCTCAGTCCTGGGACTGAGTCCCACATCAGGCTCCCAGCTCCATGGGGAGTCTGCTTCTCCTTCTGACCTCCCCTCTCATGCTCTCTCACTCTCTCTCTCTCTCAAATAAATAAAATCTTAAAAAAAAAAAAAGAAAGAAAGAAAACATAGTGTGTGTATGCATATAACCTGAAGACTTCTGTAATGTAGCCCTTTTCTTTGGTCTGTCAGACACTAAGGAGAAATTGTATTACCCATTTAGTATTTAGTCCTTTACCATGATATTAGCCTAAAGAGATAGAACCTTAAAGGGGAAAGCTGGCCTGCCCCACACCCATTTCCCTTTGGGGCCACTGGAGAGGGGACTGTATCTTGGGAATGACTAGAAGCCCAGTGCATGTGACCCTTGGCTGGGAGCTGCCAGGGGTAAAGAAAAGCATGTGACACTCCAGAGTAGCTAATCAGTGGGCAACACTGACAGAATGTGGGACCAGAACGTCCATGTTTCTGCCTTATGCTAGGAAACAGATTCTTACAAAGGATAGAAAGAATAATCATATTTGCACAAATACATGGTCTAGATGGTAGATGTGATAGAGTGATAGCATTAAATATTAACAATATTTTCCTCTGTCTTATGTCCCTATTTTTTTTGCAAACACATATATCATTTTTCAAAAGTCTACCTATCAGTAACCAAAGATGGTGTCTTCCCTGCTCCTCTCCTCGCAGAACTGCCACCGATACACACAAGCTGATCTTCTTCCGATCGTGTTAGCATTATGTGATTCCCACCTCCCTCATCACCGCTGCTAAGACTGGGCACTGCATATTTACCAGTGGACAGAGAAGCAGAAAAGTGTTGTTGAGTTTTTGGAGGGAACCACAAGATATTGGCACAGAGGGCAACCCTGATAGGAAATGGGAGAATCTGGAAAGCTTTCCAGTTCTGTAGTCAAGTCCTTTCCTTAGCCTGGCCACATGGTCTGGCAACTGTGGTTTCTGTAAGACACCATGTGTCTTTTATAAAAAAAATATTTATTTATTGGAGCACCTGGGTGGCTCAGTGGGTTAAGCCTCTGCCTTCGGCTCAGGTCATGATCCCAGGGTCCTGGGATCGAGCCCCACATTGGGCTCTCTGCTGGGCCAGGAGCCTGCTTCCCCTATCTCTCTGCCTGCCTCTCTGCCTACTTGTGATCTCTGTCTGTCAAATAAATAAATTTTTTAAAAAAATATTTATTTATTCGACAGAGAGAGAGAGAGAGAGAGAGAGA
>NC_081566.1:28122080-28418546 GCF_022355385.1 Mustela nigripes | reverse complement strand
ATCCCAGGGTCCTGGGATCGAGCCCCACATTGGGCTCTCTGCTGGGCCAGGAGCCTGCTTCCCCTATCTCTCTGCCTGCCTCTCTGCCTACTTGTGATCTCTGTCTGTCAAATAAATAAATTTTTTAAAAAAATATTTATTTATTCGACAGAGAGAGAGAGAGAGAGAGAGAGATCACAGTAGGCAGAGAGGCAGGCAGAGAGAGAGGGGGAAGCAGGCTCCCTGCTGAGCGGAAAGCCCAATGTGGGGCTTGATCCCAGGACCCTGAGATCATGATCGGAGCTGAAGGCAGAGGCTTAGCCCACTGAGCCACCCAGGCGCCCCCAGCATGTGTCTTTATAATAAATCCTCCAACCCCATTTCTTGGCTAAGCCTAACACAGGCTGGTTTCTGTTACTTGCAGCCAAACAGTTTTGAAATTGTAGGTATGTACCAGGTAGCGTTGGCACTCGCTGCCGCTGGTATTAACAAAGGCTTTAGGCAAAGGACAGAGTTAACAGCTGATTTACCCCCCTCACTCATTACACTCTGCCCAAGATGCAATGTGGGCTTGGGTGTTGGGCCCATGGAATCAAGCCAAATGGAAAATCGCTTTCTTACCTTATTCATCTCGATGCCCTCATGTTTATCAATAATGCCTCTTGACCACAGGAAGGTGAGGTTTTTCAGAGCTTTAGCAATCACACTCCGGATTGCCTGCCTGGTCTTCAAAGCGATGACAACATCGCGACCCTCATGCTCGATGAGTCCTGAAGCAAAAAAACTGTTCGTAAGCAAACAGTGCCATGACCGCAATGATAACTAATACCTATGTAGTGGCTTATAGTTTCCAAAGTATTTACACGATACCTGTCATGCCTGTTCCATACAGAGCTTGTGAGGCTGAGGGTCTAGAGCAATCTTCAACTCCATTTGATGGATGAAAACATTGAAAACTGGCTTCCCCCTCCAACTAGGAGAAACTCAACTTCTCTGCCTTAGTCCCATGGCATGTCCTACATATCTCCATTACGGAACTCATTACATTGTGGCATTTTGATTTTTATTTATTTGTCTCATCCTAAATATCAAATGACTTAATGAAAGAGCCTCTGGACTTCAGCTGGTGGAACTTTCTGAGATCAGATCGCGTAACTTGTCCTCTTTAATGAACACAGAAGTCACGAACTGGGCTGTGACTCACGACCAAAACTGCATCTCTTTCATCTTTGTACTCCTAACATGGAGCAAAATTCCTGACGTCAAACTTTTTTCTTTTTTAACTGGCTGGTAAAATGAAAGATAGCATAATTGGGAACATAGGTTGTTGGAGCACTTGGCTCTTGACCTTGGGGTCATGAGTTTGAGCCCCATGTTGGGTGTGGAATCTACTTAAAATTAAATTTATTTTTTTAAAGGAACTTAGGTTTCAATGTCCAGTACACCTTGCCTGGATATCCAGCCACCTCTTATGGCCCATATGACTTCAGGCAAGTTAACCTTTCTAAAGCTTAAATCTTATAGCTTCATTATCTATAAGATGAAAATGATCATAGTATATGCCGCGTAGAATAATCATAAAGATTAAATGAGATAATGCATATAGACCTGTTAACACAGTTCCTGACATAATTAACATTTAACAATCACTTGCAGTAACTATTTGGGAACAGGCACTCCTTTTTAAGGGACTGAATCAAGAGGACTTTCTAACAGTCCCTAAAGCATAATATGAGACAGCAGCTCCTAGACCCCTAATCTTTAAAAGCACAGAAATAAAAATCTACCTACATGTAAAGGCAACAATGGGTCCTGGATTTTCTGAGACAGCACCAAAATTTCTGGCACATTGTCTCCAAATCCACAATTTCATTCATGAGACCACATTCTTCCAATTTTGATTTAGAAAGTCTGATCATCATAAATCCATATGGCATCTTATAATACGGTTATGAACATAAAGTGGTTTTACTTGATTTCTTTTATACTAACTTCCGTTTCTGCCAGGCTCTCTCCCAAGTACTTTTGCATACACTGAGAGCCTGGCCTACAGCCCCTTGCAAGGAAAACAGACCCAAGAAGCTTTGTGTAGACTCCTGGGGCTCCTGCTGCATCTTCAACTCAAGCGAAGTGATTGTAGATGCTCAAGAAATGACCTCCCTTGTAGCTCCACATTCCTAAGCATCCTTGCAAGCAAAGTAGAACAAAACAAAAACACCCTTTGTCAAATGTAATTCTCATGTATCTTACTCTTGCAGCCTTAAGGAATCTGATCTTGCCACTTTAATATACTTTGTACACTTGTACGCTCCTCATTCTTTCCTTTATGTTCCCACAGCAAGTACAAGACTTCCTCTCACTTTCTGCAGTTGTCCATTGGTATTCTCATACCCTCCACCAGGCTCTGCATTTTCAGCTTACCTGGCCTTCTGCATGCATTCAGTAAATGCTTGTTTAATGAATAAATGAGTAATAAAAGGAAAGTTTGAATTTGTCTTCCCTCAGTTAAATTATGGATAATAAGCTGTGATTTCAGGAAATCAGACACTCCCAACTACCTACCTAGTTCTTTGACAGCATCTCGTTTGTTGGTTTCCAAAATTTCATATAATTTCTGTAAGAAGTTAAGAAAAACGTTAATTTGTTACTACAGCAAGTGCATGTCTGCCCTTAAAATCTGAGAAAAGAAGCAATCCCACTTAGTTTATGAGTGGGGGAGAGGTTTGGCTCAATTCTTTTCTCTGTGCGGATTCTATTGCTTTCTCCGTGCTCCTACTTCTATTACAATGAATAGCCTGCGGCCGGCCGCTTACAGAACCACCAGACCCAGCCTTTCTCAGAGACAATGATTGTGCATTCCACTGTGTGCCAAGGTGAATTCTCACAGACAGAGCTCTGTTAAGAGAGAGCCAACTGAGCAGCTGTTTGGGCAGCTAGTCTATCCGGAGCATAAAAACCAGCAGAAGAATGAGAAATGATGGTACTGAGTAGTTCATGTTTCCAACGGAAAACTCCCGCCATAAGAAACATATCTATGCCAGGGCTCACGGTGCTTTAAGCAGCGCTCAGTCATGTGGTAGGTGTTGGTCAGATGCCCACATGTCCCAGGCTCTGCTCTTTGTGGAGCTTATTCTCCAGCTTTCAGTCTTTCTGGAGCTTGCCCTTGGCCATACCAACAGCCCTGGCTGCAAACAACCAGCAGTTCCCTAGGATTTTCAGCGACAGATGACTGGAACCCTGTGCCCGAATAACACACAGCATAGTGCTGTTCACGGGGAAGAGTAACAAACACGGTGTTACTTAACTGGCTTGTGGTTTTTTGTTTGTTTGTTTGTTTGTTTGTTTTAAGATTTATTTACCCATTTTAGGGGCACTGGGTGGCTTAGCCAATTAAGTGTTTGCCTTCGGCTCAGGTCATGTTCCCGGGTTCCTGGGATTGAGCCCCTTTGCCCCTCTCCCAGCTCCTTCTCTCTCTCTCTCTCCCCCTCTCCCTCTGCAGCCCCTCTTGTGCTTTTCTCTCTCAATCTCACTCTATCTCCTATAAATAAATATAAATCTTAAAAAAAAAAAAAAGATTTACCTATCCATTTGAGAGAGGGAGTGTTTGTACACAGGCGGAGCGAGGGGACAGAGCGAGAGAATCTCCAGGAGGCTCCCGGTTGAGCACAGAGCCCAATGCTGAGCTCCGTCTTAGGACCCTGAGATCATGACCTGAGCCCAGATCAAGAGACTGATACTTAACCAACTGAGCCACCCAGGCACCCCTACAGGCTTGTTATCTAAAATTTAAGTAGCTAAAGTTAAGTTTTTGCTGTTGTTTTGGCCTAGAAAAATTACATGTAATAAATCCCTCATTTGAATATAAGAATGAGGTATACAGTTTAAAAAAATTGTTTCTTCTCACTTGATAACGCTGAATCAATATTGGGAAGGTGCCAAAATTAATGGCCTGTCCACGGCACCCACGCACCGTGGTCCCTCCCCGCTTGCACAGCTGCAGAGGGGGCTGCAAAGATTGCTTCAAATCAAACTGCACTGATAACAACTCTGTAAAAGTGCTATAGAACCACCCACACCAGAGAGCAGAGGAATCAACTCTGACCCACACAGAGAACAGAGTCATGAAAGCCCGGGCACACATGTGTCTCCTCTAAATGAGAGGCCACTGGTCAGTTTTTGAACCAAGTCACTTTCACAATAAACACAAGTTTGATATCTAAACACATCTCAAAACAAAATTAAATCCTTACTGAAGTTCCTTTATAAATGCCAAAGGGAAATTCGTTTCATCTCTTAGATTTTGAGGCTAAGCACCCCTTCTCCCAATGCCTTCTCCCAAACTCCTCAAAATCCATTACTTCCCACCCCTGACTGCTATTTTCTTCCCTCCTCTTCCAGTTTTTGAAATCTTTTCTTCTAGAATACCTCTATCTTCTTTCTACGTAGATCCATCTAGACTTTCTATACTTCTTTTGTCTTCTCTAACATCCAAGGTTAATCAGCAAGATAGAGTTCTGTTGCACATTTGATCCAATAATTGATACTACTTTGATAAATCTAGAGAATAGTTCTCTAGCCTATCTATAAAGATGTCATGAAAGATGTTAGATGGGGCGCCTAGGTGGCACAGATGGTTAGGCGTCTGCTATCAGCTCAGGTCATGATCCCAGGGTCCTGGGATCAACTCCCACATTGGGCTCCTTGCTCAGCGAGGAACCTGCTTCTCCCTCTCCCTCTGCTGCTCCCCCAGCTTGTGCTCTCTCTCTCTGTGTCAAATAAATACATAAAATCTTAAAAAAAAAAAAAAAAAAAAAAAAGAGGGGCGCCTGGGTGGCTTAGTGGGTTGGGCTTCTGCCTTCGGCTCAGGTCATGATCTCAGGGTCCTGGGATGGAGCCTCGCATCGGGCTCTCTGCTCAGCAGGGAGCCTGCTTCCCCCTTCTCTCTCTCTGCCTGCCTCTCTGCCTGCTTGTGATCTCTGTCAAATAAATAAATAAAAACTTAAAAAAAAATGAAAGCTGTTAGATGCCTTGCTAAAATTCAGCTAAAATTCGGAACTTGGAAAATCAAGCTGGGGGATTCTCACTGCAAAGAGGAAAGACTTGGAAGTTATGAGAAAATTGAAACAAGGACTAAACCCAGAATTTCAAAAATTTGTTTAAAAGGGTGCCAAAAGGAGAAGAGAAACCAAGGGGAGAGAATAATCAAAGAGGTGATGGAAGAAAGACGGCAATCTTCTGATCATGAAAGCTCCAACAAGTGCTGAACGGGAGGATTCTTTTTTTATTATTTTTATATTTAAAATTTTTTTATTTTTAAAGTTATGTCTCCCACCCAACATGGGACTCAAACTTATGACCCCAAGAACAAAAGTTCTAGGTTCTACCAACCTTGTCAGTCAGGTACTCCAATAATTTTTTAAAGATTTATTTATTTATTTATTTGAGAAAGAGAGAGAGAAAGCATGCACACGCAAGTGAGGGGAGGGGCAGAATAAGAGAACCCTCGCACTAAGCTCGACGTGGGGTTCGATCTCACAGTTCTGAGATCATGACCTGAGCCAAAACCAAGAATCAGACACTTAACTGATCAGACACTTAACTGCAAAGATTGCTTCAAATCAAACTGCACTGATAACAACTCTGTAAAAGTGCTATAGAACCACCCACACCAAAGAGCAGAGAAATCAACTCTGACCCACACAGAGAACAGAGTCATGAAAGCCCGGGCACACATGTGTCTCCTCTGAATGAGGAGGAGCTACCCAGGCGCCCCCCAATTTTTTTTTCTTTTAAATCACACCTAGACACATTCTGGTAAAAATTCAGAACTCTGAGGAGAAAATCCTATAAGCCTCTAAACAGAGAGAAAAAAGTCACCTACAAAAGCACAAGTAAAAGGGTGCCTGGGTGGCTCAGTCGGTTAAGTATCTGCCTTCGCCTCAGGTGATTATCCCGGGGTCCTGGGATCCAGTCCTGCATCGGGCTCCCTGCTCATCGGGGAGCCTGCGTCTGCCTCTTCCTCTGCTATTCTCCCGCTTATGCTTTCTCTTGCTCTCTCTCCTGCCCTCTGTCAAATTAACAAACAAAATCTTTTGAAAAAAAATAAAAGTACAAATAAAATCAGACTTGTATCATCAAGGCTGAAGACAGATGGCAATATTTTAAGAAAATAGTTTTGGACAGTGAAAAGATTAATTATGAGAACAAAATACGAAGACTTTTGCATGTGTAAGCCCATACATCACCTATGGAAAAAAATTAGTTATGGGCATAATCTAGCATGATAAAAAGGAAAGCAAAAAGGAGACTCACATGGGACTCCAGAAAGGGTAGATGAGGAATAAAAGCTGAAGGAAGAGAGGAAGGTAGCTTAAAAAACATTTTTTTAATTAATCCATTTGACTGTTTGATTTAGAAGAGTCTCAAGTAGTAGATGTTTAATGATACTCATCTATTTTCTTTGTGATGGGTTGAATCAAATGATAGATTCTACACTGAATGATATTTATATAATCGTAACAAAGTAAACGTTTTTTGGCTTTCCATGTATGGAGTCGTTGAAAAGAATGAAGACATAATTACACTTACAGAATAAAATATAAATGTTATAAACCTTTCCTCTGTAAAAATAATAGCTCCGAAAATTTAAGATGGGGAGAAAAAGAATGGCTTTTAGCCCTAAAAGCAATATTCTAATCTCTTTATACCTCATGGCAGAAAGCAAATAAAGGCTGTTTAGAGATAATAAATCAAGAATAAAATACATGTGCACCTTATTAAAACTATTATGGCAAACAGTAGAGGAATTAACACAAGAATGGTTACCATAGGGATGCCTGTCTTCAGCTCAGGTCATGATCCCAGGGTCCTGGGATCAAGTCCTGAATCAGGCCTCCTTGCTCAGCGGGGAGCCTACATCTCCCTCTGCCTGCTACGCTTACTCTTCTCTCTCTGTCTCTGACAAATAAATAAATAAAATCTTAAGAAAGAAAAAAAAAAACTGGTTACACTGGGGCTGTTTCTGGGAAGTGGTAGCATGGAGGGCTGGGAGGGATACTTTCCTTCTTGCCTTTTATTACTTCTGAGTTGTAAAATTCTGCATGATTCTTCTTTTAACATCTTTTCTGTGTTCTCTCTACATATATATGTATTTGGATTCAAAGACCTTACCTCTTCGGGCCATGAAGAGCCACTGAATGTTCTCCCCCCCGCTTTTTTTTTTTTAGGTAGGCTCCATATCCAATGTGGGGCCCAACGCAGGCTTGAACTCACAACCCTGAGACCAAGACCTGAGCTGAGATCAAGAATCTGACTAATCTGACTCAGCTTAAGCAACTGAACTGCGCAGGTGTCCAGCTACTGAATATTCTCAAGCAGAAAGTCACATGTGAATGTTGAAACGTTACTCGTTTGCAGAGGGCCCTGTCTGGACAGCCTAGCAGGAGGGAACTGAGTCAGAAGGTGAGTCACTCCATCTTCGAGGGCCTGGAATACTCATGTCCTGATCTCCCCCTTGGTACTTACCTCATGCTGCCTGGAAATAAGGAGGATCTTGAATGATTAAATAAACAAACAAACAAGCAAATACTATTCAGCCATTCTTCAGCACCAGCATTGCAAGTTTTCACCTTCAAATCTTTGTTCTCTTTCCCTCTCTCTTCCTCTCCACTTCAGACCTACGCTTTCTTTGAAGATTCATGTGAGTTCTGATTCCTGCATGAAGCCTTTTCCAATTTGCCCTCCCCTTCAGAGAGTGTTACAAAGGCAGACGAATCTCTAGTTTGCATTCCGAAAATAAAAACACAAGGTAGATTTGCTTCTGTGCCAATTATAAAGGAGTTTGATAAAGATACCTGACATTGAGAGAGCAAAGACTGACCGCTATAACACCTCTCAGAGCATAATGAACAACTGAATCCCCTTCACTTACTACAGTTGATGGGTTGGGCCAAATACATATGGAAGTAGTCCTCTTTTTTCTTTTTAAGATTTTATTTATTTATTTGTTTGTTTGTTTATTTATTTATTTGACACAGGGAGTGGGGGAGATCACAAGTAGGGAGAGAGTGGGGGAGGGGTGAAGCAGGCTCCCCACTGAGCAGAGAGCCCAATGCGGGGACTTGATCCGAGGACTCTGAGGCCATGACCTGAGCCCAAGGCACAGGCTTAACCCACTGAGCCACCCAGGTGCCCACAGAAGTAGTCTTTAAAGATACATGACTTCACTCAAGGGATTGTTTTCCCAATCTTATCTCTCACCTGGTATATTGATTCTTGGCTGGAAATATGTTTTATTAAAAGCTTGGTATCCTCTTGACTTTTGACATAACCTTTCGTAATGCCATACATCAAGCGGAGACGCTTTTTAATCTGCACATCTACGACATTGATCAGTAGTGGGATTATTATCTGCAACAACAAAGAGAAAAACAAGTCTGAAAGTCTGATGTGGGAAAGCACCTTCCAAGGCAGGCGTTCTCAAAGTGTCATCTTGGGGAGCAGTGGCATTACCCACAGACTTGTTAGAAATGCAAATTCTCCGCTGCCTCTCCTAGCACCCAGACCTGCTGAACTGGAAATTCTGGGGGTGAGTCTCAGAAATCAGCATCTTAAGAAGTCCTCCAGGTGATTCTATGCGCACTCAAGTTTGAGAGCCATTCTTTAAAGAAATGAAAGGTCAGTGACTCACTAACTGGCTCTGTAGATTTAAGGGGGAGTCCCCACCGCTGCCTTTACCCCCCATTCTCCACACCCCCCTATTTCAGGAGACTAGAGGGCTGGTCCCCTAACCTGCATGATAGTCACTGACCAAATCAATCATCCCTTCGCCCCTCAGTTTCTTGACTTGCAAGATAAGGAAAATGGGATATTAAAGATACTTCTTAGCTCTAAATTTCTCAAATCATAAGCTGAGGCAAGAGAGTATAGTGACTGAAGAGAAGGGAATATTAAATATAAGTTTTCTGAGGTTCAAGTACTAGCTCTCCTACTCACCAGCTCTGTGACTTTGAGGAAATTACTTGTGACCTTGAGGACTCGGTCTCCTCATCTGTACTTAAATAATAATATTTAAGTACTCAGAGTCCAATGGAGCAGCCCCTCACAACCGATACAGTCAATCACAGAGACAGAATCAGGTCAGAATGCAAGGCAGATGGTGAGGAAACAGGTCACAGAAGAGGAAGGTGAGAAGAGTAAAACATCATCATAGCAAAGGAATTACAAGAGCAGAGAAAGAAGAGATTTTTAGCTGCTATTATGGTTGTGTCACTTTGGTCAGAGGGAGAGATAGTAAAGGTGATTTTTACACAGTGTTCCGTGATGCACTGAGGCCCCCTGAGCTGTTCCTAAAAGGATCTAAAGTAAAAATCTCCAATATTCTTCCAAGCTCCCCAATACAGATTGTTGGGCTGGCAGGAAGGGCTACCAAAGATGGCGAAAGTTCCCGCCACAAGACCTGAGCTCGGACAGGAGAACAAAGGCCCAAGCAAGAATCTGAGACCCCCGCCCCGGGCTCCTGTGGACCAATGGGATCCTGATGAGCGGCAGGATATCCAAATAAGGGAAACTTGCCAAAAGACCCCTGAGCTTTCCCCAAGACTCCTTAAAAGCCCCCTCCTCCCAGCCTTGGGCGCAACTTCCGCCACTCTGCTTTCCAGAGTCGCGGAACCTCGCCCGAGGGTGCCCACCTCCTCCCGGCGCAACTTTCCTGGCTCCCCTTCTCCTGAGCCCTGAAACTTTGCCAGAGAGCGTTTTTAATAAATCTTGCCTTGCACCCACTTTGCCTGGTGTTGTGTTTATCTCGCCGGAAAAAACTTTACACAGATTTCATTCGAAAGTCACACTGTGCCGAGACTGGCTGTTAGAGCACCTGAATTACATAGTGGGAACACCTGGTTCACAGGCCTATTGCAATAATTTCATTAAATAATGTATGTCAAGGGCTCTGCACAGTCCTGGAACATAGTAAGTGCTCATTAGAAAAAGCTAATCCTGATTATATTAATTCCTTATGTATATTTCATAGAGATCTGTCAAAGTGTGCCGGAGGGAAGTAGCGACTGGTTCACACTCTTTACTTCCCTCAGAGATACTTCACAAAGTATTACTTCTACAATAATTATTTTACCTTCATCTGCAATAAATCTCCATATAAAAACTGATTACCTAAGAAGCTTCTCCCTTCCATTTTAAGACAGCCTCATACTACACATCCTGATTTCTAGCGTATTTTGTGTTATGGAAGGGTTATGCCTTATGTAGACCCTCGGCTCTAAGCTCAAAAAAGCAAAACTCACTAATAATCAAAATTACCCCTTACAACAACATTTTAATGTATGAAACAAAACAGCATTTTATGTATAGTAACGCTTTCGAACACCAAAGCTTGGTAACACTGATACAGAATCAAGGAAGGAACTGACAATAAAGTCTCCAAGTGCAAGTCTGAGCATTCAAACAAGTCTGCCTTTAGGAGGACTATGAAATTTCATGGAGAAAGATAATAGAGGATTCTTTGGTCACCAGGGTTGTCAGCAGTTTGTTTGTTTTTTTACATTAATCCTGGGGCGCCTGGGTGGCTCAGTGGATTAAAGCCTCTGCCTTCCGCTCAGGTCATGTTCCCAGGGTCCTGGGATCCAGCCCCGCATCAGGCTCTCTGCTCAGCAGGGAGCCTGCTTCCCTTCCTCTCTCTGCCTAGTTGTGATCTGTCAAGTAAATAAATAAGATCTTCAAAAAAATTAATCCTTCATAACATCAACTGATACCAATAAACTTGTTTGAAATAATAGGAATTAAATAACACACAGACACAAAACGTAGAGTGGCAAATGAAACCACCTTAAGCTCCCAACTTAAATGCTTATGTAAGGCAACTTCATTGGAAGAAAGCCTCGCCCCATGTGCCACTCATCCCCACTCTGCCGACTCAGGTCCCGGGTGCCTGGGGTCAGCTGCGGGTGGAGTCCCTTCCTCCTCCCCAGTGTCTAGTGTTCCCGGGGCCTCCCCCTCCTCACCCACCCCCCACCCTCTGCTATGGCCGTCAGTACCCCGGGGGTAGGGATTGCAGAACGGTGCTCCCGGTTCCCCTCCGACTCCTGGTTTGCATGGAAGAATCCTCTTTCCAGGATGCCACTGGGCTACGTGGCGGCGTGGGGGCGGGGGGGGGGGGGGGGGGGGGGGGGCCCCCCCCCGGGAGCCTGGGCGGCCCCCCCCCCCCCCGGGCCCCCCCAAAAAAAAAAGGGGAAAAAAAAATTTTTAAAAAAAAAAAAAAAAAAAAAAAAGCTGACTGAAAATCTGAAAATCTACCTTCAGAATCAAAACTGTGGAAAGAAGGAATAGTAGCTGTTACAGAGACTGAAGGCCACAGCAGAATGAAGTTCCATAGGCAGTATGCAATATAGAAGTGGTCTGTAGAGAAAATATTTTCATGCTTCTGCACTGTTAGGCCTTTCTGAGCAAATTTGGAGAGTTTGTTTCTGAGTTACCGTGCTTCCACTGGCACCAACATTTTCGGTCTTTCACTCGACAAATATTTGATTAAGAACTTACTGTATGCTAGGCGCCATTCTAGAGCTGTCGGTTACCTCAGTGACCAACCCAAAGATCGCTGTGTACGTGCCACAACAGTACAAAGGTAGTAAGTGCTATGAGGAAAAACTAAACCTTAAGCAGGTGGAGGGGGGTCAGGAAGCTGGTAGTGCCAGGGAGCAGGTTGTCATTTCACACAGGGTGATCAGGGAAGGCATTCTCTCTGAGAAGCTGAGAGGGTAAACCAGGCAGAAGCCTATAGAGACAGCATTCCAGAAAAGACAGCTCCTTCTCTTGTTTCCTTCCAAATAATGAGGTTTCTTAACACATTTAACAAACAGTGTGGGGAAAACAACAACAACAACATTTGGAAGCGTGATGTTTTACCTTGATGAAAGGAATAAACCTAATTATTCTGAAATATCCCAGTATTACTGTAAACTGAATAAGAACCACGTTGTCTGGTCTCAGTTTGACAAAGTATAAACAAAAGAGGTCAACGATTCCAAGAAGCACGATAAGAAAGTCCAAAGTGTTCCAATATTGATCAAAATACTTCCTTTTCAAAATGATTATCTATTTAGAAGACAAACAGAACGTGTGTTATTTCATAGCAGCTATACAACGATGGGGGAGGGGATGGGTCTTCAAAATTAACACTTCAATCCTCAACTACAAATGAGTTGTACTCCAAAAGTTGAGTTTTAAGTTATTCATTTGGAATTTAAAAAAATCTTTTTAATCTCCAACATCGAAATCATAATTTGATTCAAAATAATTTATTTATAATCTTGTATTTATCATTATTTATTAAAATAATTCATTTATAACCTATAAATGAAGTTGAAATGCTGGAAACAAGCAATTAAAAATAGCAATAAACAGAGTCATTGCAACACTATTAATAATGAAATATGAAAACAGTAATGTTGACAAATCATCTTTAAACCATTTATCCTAAAAAGCAGTTCTCATCTTATGACAAGGACCTAGCAAACCAGTTTGGATTTATTCACTTACTTGCTTTTTGCATCATTACAGAAAGTATTTGAGAGAAACAACCCTTTGTATTTTCCATCTGGATTCCCATTTCTCTTCATGTCTTTGGGATTCTCTCCACTTTTATGATACGTATTTTACCTGATACCCAAGACCATGACTATTATACTGATTTCATAATTAAACTCAGAAAGTTCAAAGAAGAATACTAAAGTTCCAGGATCCTATGAACTATTACATCAAATGGCTTCTGGTATCAAATTATTTCAATATGACACAGATAGATTCAAAGATATCTGAATTGTTCTTTTCATTGGATACATCTTATTTTAAACAGTACCTTCAGTGCTGATCGAAATATGTATAAAAATATATAATAGTAGTTTACTGATAAAAGTGCTGACACATTTAACTCTCTTGCCATTGGCCACAGATGTATTATCATAGGATAAATGTACATTACTGTTATAACATGTCCCGCATATTCAAATTCTTCTGAAAATACTATGTGATGTACAAAAAGCAGCAATTTATTATTCCTGGGGAAAAAAGAGATCAATAAAATGTTAGATCACTTTAAAAATATAACAACTGAGAGCTGAAGTTCAGATTTGTTTTAATAAATCATTAACATTAATTTGAAGAAGAATATAAAAATATAAAATAAATAAACAGAAACCTAAAGCATATTTTCTGTATATAATAATCATCAAGGAGAAAGATAAAAATATAGCTCTTATTAATTAATCAGGATGGGGAGCATTTTTTAAAATCAAGGCTAACTGCACAGAAGAAACAAGGCAAAGATTCATTCAACAAAAGCAAGAAACAAATAAATGCAGAGAAAAACATCAGCATCACTTAAAAGTCAGAACAGGAAAAAATACTCTATTCAGTAATTACCATGATGTATTTAAAAAAAAAAAATATTTTATTTATTTATTTGACGGAGAGAGAGATCACAAGTAGGCAAAGAGGCAGGCCGAGTGAGAGGGGGAGGAAGGCTCTCCGCTGAGCAGAGAGCCCGATGCGGGGCTTGATCCCAGGACCCTGAGATCATGACCTGAGCCGAAGGCAGAGGCTTAACCCACTGAGCCACCCAGGTGCCCCTGTATTTTTTTTTTTTTTAATTTTCCAATCCATCCTAAGTAGAGCCTAACAAAAAGTGGTTATCTACATATGTGTCAAGACCCTATATTAATTCCTTATATTTCTCTTTAAACTTAATACATGGGGAAAAGTTAAGAAATTATCAGGATTTGTTATGAAAGGTATGTCAGCGCCCACTTAAAATTTAGTAGCATGAATTTTTCTCATATTTCTCATTTTTATATCTTTTGTTAATAGAAAAACCTTGTCTTCCTGCTCTAAAAAGCATATAAGTTCACAACTCATAATAGGTTAAGTAAAACTTCACGAGTTAAGTAAATCCATATCTTGCAATAATTTGGAAGATTGGTTACAGGTATTATTAAGGCCCTGTTGTGTTTTTCCTAGTTAGGGATATCAACAGAGCTGCCCCATGGCACAGATGAAATGGAGAGGAAAAAATAGGCCATGAGTTTGATATTTCTTTCCCCTCCCTGCTCAGTGTTATACCCAGAAGAACATGAAAGCAGTCTAATTTGTACTATGACCCTAAGATATGGCAATTACCACTTTAAAAAGTCCAAACATGACCAGTCTTTGCTTCTCCTTTCCTACTCACTCCCTAACAGAGGTATCAACAAAAGTCGCTCAAACAACTCAACAAAGAGAGAGATACAAATGCTCTGCTCCTTCCCTCACCACTTGATCAAAAAGGGCTGACCATAATATTAGTTAATTTTTTTAATATGGAAACTTAATGTAATCAATACTGACAGGGGAGAAGCGGTGATTTTTTTAAGGTATATTGCTATTAAAGATTTATAGTACTTACCCATACAGAAAAAGAGGTGCCTTATCTTTATGATATTCCAAGACAGTTAACATGTTTTTAAACTTCATAAGCCAACTTCTAGCTCTTACATAAGTTGAAACATCATAAATACTCATGAATCTAACAGAGAAAAATATACATATATGTTAAAATAAAAATCAAGTGCTATACTTCTGGGTAAATATAAAAAGGGAACTCCCTTTTATATTAAAATATATATTAAAAATGCTCTGTCCTGAAACTGTATCAATCTATCGATCCTATGGTCATGTACAGGAAACCCCTGCTGCCTGTCCCTGGAACCATTCTTGACTTGACATAGAGCATAATTAAAGTTTCTCCAGACCAGTTCTTTGGGGTTCAGAATCAAGCTCCCCTTTGTCATGCCTTCCCTAGCTCCAGCCTCTCCAAGGCCCTGAAGGCCCTACCCTTCCCAAACTTTAGGAACTGATGTTAGATCTCCCAGAGAGATGAAATGTTGACTACCACCTGGCAGGATTTCCTGTCATTGTTGCCCCCACAAACTTTGTCTTGGATTACCCATTAGCGAATGCTTGTCAGGACTATGACCGGTTATAGACATATCTCCAAGACACTTGAACTTTTCCCATCAAATTTAATTGTATCTCCCAGGTCCATCAGAAGGATCAGTTCCTTCAAGCCTGGCTGCACCTGACTAATGGCAGGTTCCAGGCTTCCCTACCTACCCTATCCAGTAACTTAGTAAATATGATATAAAGAAAAGATAAATACAACAGTGTATGAAATTACATAGGTTGTCTTTCATGGCTCCCCTAGTCTCTTATCTAATTACACTGTAGTCAGATCTTCCACCAGAATCTCCTAATGACACCAAAGTTATGGACCTTCCGGGGAAAAATGTAAATAAGTAAAAATAAGTAGGATGGACGGATGGATGGATGGATGGATGGATGGAGATAGGTGAAATAAATAGATTGATCAATCTGGATATTTAACTCTCAGTTTGATTTTTTTTTTCTACCATATAGCCATTTGATTCTGGAAATAACAATTTAAGAAGTATTATACTTACTTTCCTTGGATGGGGCAATAGCTTTTGCTTGCACCAATTAATATCCGGGCTGCCTCTACACTGAGGATTCCATCATTACACTGTTTTTCAAAGCTGCTCTAAACACACAATTTTAAACAAACATTAAAAAGGACCAAAAAAACCACATATTATAATATATTCTGCTTTACCTTTACATAGGCCTCATTATTATTATTGAATTCATTATAGGAAAATATACTTTTACCAGAAAATTCTTGTAGCAGCAAAAAAACCCCAAATTCATTCAATTTAAATATTTATTGAATATTCATTTTTTGCAAAGTCCTATCCTGGATGCAATAAAAGATACCAAGTTTCCTAGCTTCAGAAACTCAAAATCTGTACAAATCAAAGACTTTTCTTTGGTAATATAAATAGCACCATAGCATCATCTTTCTGCAGCAGAATAGTGCAAAGTATTAATTCAAAGGTTAACTAATCATCTCACCCTCTTAAAAAACTACCAAGAGAGAAAAGTTAAATTGTGTTCTTTTGTTTCCTTTTTGCTAGGTTTATTGTGATATAGTTGACATATAACATTGTGTAAGTTTAAGGTGTACAATGTGATGATTTATACACTTGTATATATTGCAGAATGGTTACATGACAAGATTAGTTAACACATCCATTACCTCACATAATTACAACTTTTTTGTGTGTGATTGTGTGTGATTTAAGACCCACTCTCTTAGCAACAATCAAGTATGTAATATAGAATTTTTATAGTTGCCGTGCTGTATATTAGAGCCCCAGAACTTATTCATCTTATAACTTATAAAAAAGTTTGTATACTTTGATTAATATCTCCTCCACTCCCCTACCTCCCAACCCCTGGAAACCACCATTTCACTCTGCTTCTATAAGTTTGGCTTTTTTTTTTTTTTTTTTTTAGATTCCACACATACATGAAATCATACAGTATTTGTCTTTCTCTGTCTGACTTATGTTACCTAGCACAAGGTCCTCAAATCACAGATGGCTGTTCTGTGGTTGAATAATATTCCATTAGATAGGTAGATGATAGATAGATAGATAGATAGATAATAGATAACATTCTCTTTATTCATCCATTGGGGACACTTGGGTTTTTTTCCATGTCTTTGATATAGTGAATAATGCTGAAAGAAACACAGGAGCACATGATCTCTTTGAGATTCTATTATCATTTCCTTCTGACATATACCAAGAGGTGGAGTTGCTAGAAGATATGATAGTTCTAGCTTTAATTCTTTGAGGAATGTTTATATCAATTTCTGTAATGACAGTACCAATTTACATTCCTACCAACAGTGCACAAGAGTTTCCTTTTCTCCACATCCTAGCCAACAAGTTATTTCCTGTGTTTGGGGGGAGAGTTAGTCTAACAGATGTGGTGTGATATCTCGTTATGCTTTTCAAGTTTTTATTTTGGTTACCCCGCGGTCATCACAAGTGCATTCCTTAATCTCCATCACCATTACGTTCATGTCCCCACCCACCTCCCCCCCAGTTTGTTCTACAGTTCTGTTCTTGGTTTGTCTCTCTCTCTATTTTCCCTTGGCTTGTTTTGTTTCTTAAATTCCACATATGAGTGAAATTATATGGTATTTGTCTCTCTCTGACTTACTTGCTTCACTGGCATTATCCTCTCCAGCTCCATCCACATCGTTGCAACGTTGTAGCAATTCTTTATCCATTCACCAATTTATGGACACTTGGGCTGCTTCCATATCTTAGTTATTATAAATAATGCTGCTATAAACATAGGAGTGCATGTATCCCTTTAAATTAGGGGTTTTGTATTCTTTGGGTAAATACCCAGTAGTGTGTTTCCTGGATCAGAGGGTGGTTTTATTTTTAACTTTTTAGGAACCTCCATACTGTTTTCCACAATGGACACACCAGTTTGCATACCCAGAGGGTTCCCCTTTCTCCACATCCTCACCAACACCTGTTGTTGATTTTAGCCATTCTGACAGGTGTGAGGGATATTTCTCTGTTGATTTGCATTTCCCTGATGATCAGTGATGATGAACATCTTTTTATGTGTCTGTTTGCCAACTCTATGTCTTGTTTGGATAGGTGTCTGTCTTCTGCCCATTTTTTAAAAAAGCTTTTATTTATTTATTTGACAGAGAGAGACACAGAGAGAGGAAAAACAAGCAGGGGGAGTGGGAGAGGAAGAAGCAGGCTTCCCACCAAGCAGGAAGCCTGACATGGGCCTCAAACCCAGGACCCTGGGATCATGACCTGAAACAAAGGCAGATGCTTAACGACTAAGCCACCTAGGCGCCCTTCTGCCCATTTTTTAATTGGATTATTTGTTTTTTGGGGTGCTGAGTTTTATAAGTTCTTTATATTGGGGCACCTGGGTGGCTCAGTGGGTTAATCCTCTGCCTTCGGCTCAGGTCATGATCTCAGGATCCTGGGATCGAGCCCTACGTTGTGCTCTCTGCTCAGAGAGCACACCCCTGTGTGCTGCTCTGCCTACTTGTGATCTCTGTCAAATAAATAAATAAAATCTTAAAAAAAATGTTCTTTATATATCTTGGATATTAACCCTTTATCAGATATGTCATTTGCAATATATCTTCTTCCATTGTGTAGGTTGTCATTATAGTTTTGATTAGCATTTCCCTGATGATTAGTTGAGTACCTTACATGTGGTTGACCACATGTCTTCTTTGGGAAAATGTCTATTCAAGTTCTCTGCCTACTTTTAATCAGATTATTTGTGTGTTTTTTTTTCTATTGACTTTTATGAGTTTCTTTCATTTTTTGGATATTAACCTCTTACCTGACATATGGTTTGCAAATAATTTCTCCCATGCTATAGGTTGCCTTATCATTTTGTTGACTATATTACTGTCCAGGAGCTTTTTTAGTTGCAGTTGCTTCTGTTCCTTGTGTCTTTGGAAATATATTTTAAAAATTGGTTGTCAAGACCAATGTCAAGTACCTTTTTCTTTACGTTTTCTTCTAAGAGTTTTATGGTTTCAGTCTTATATCTAAATCTTTAATCCATTTTGAGTTAATTTTGTAAGTAGTGTAAGAGAGAGTTTCAATTTTTTTCTTTTGGATGTGAATATCTAGTTTTCCCACAATTATTGAAAACACTATCTTTTCCTCATTGATATTTTTCACTCTCCTGTCAAATATTAGTTGACCACACATGCATGGGTTTATTTTGGGGTCTCAACTCTGCTCTGTTGGTCTGTGTGTCTGTTTTTATGCCAGTGCTATACTGTTTTGGTTACTACAGCTTTGTAGTATAATTTGAAATCAGGAAGTGTGATGCCTCTAGCTTTGTTCTTTCTCAAAATTGTTTTGGCTTTTCAGGTTCTTTTGTGATTTCATACACATTTTTGGATTGTTTATTCCATTTTTGTGAAAAGGGCCATTGGCATTTTGATAGAGATTGCATTGAATCTATAATGGCTTTAGGTAATATGGACATTTTAATAATAATGTTTCTGATCCATGAACATATCTTTCCACTTATTTGTGTCTTTTTCAGTAATTTTCATCAGTGTCACATAGTTTTCAGCCTATAGATCTTTCACCCCCTTGGTTAAATTTATTTCTAAGTATTTTATTGGTTTCGATGCTATGTATATGGGATTATTTTCTTTAATTCTTTATCACAGAATGCATTGTTAATATACTTAAGTACAACTGATACATGTATGTTGGTTTTGTATTCTGCAACTTTACTGAATTCGTTAATTAGTTTTAAGAGTTTTTTGGTGGACTCCTTAGGCTTTTCTCTTTTTTTAAGATTTTATTCATTTATTTGAGAGAGAGAGAGAGAAAATGAGAGAGCATGAGTTGGGGGAGGGGCTAACAGAGAGGGGGAAGCAGACTCCCTGCTGAGTAGGGAGCTCCCTTCTGGGGTCCAAACCCAGGATACTGTGATCCTGGCTTGAGCTAAAGGCAGCCATTTAATCAACTGAGCCACCCAGGCGCCCCCTAGGGTTTTCTAGATATAAGACCATGTCATTTGCAAACAGTTTTATTCCTTCCTTTCTATTGCTCTGACTAGAACATTTAGTACTATGTTGAAAAGGAGTGGTAAGAGTGGACATCCTTGTCTTGTTTGTCATCTTGGAAAAAAGCTTTCAACTTTTCACCACTGAGTATAATATTAGCTGTGGGTTTGTTGCATATGGTCTTCATTATACTGAGGTATATTTCTTCTGTACACAATTTGCTGAGAGTTTTTATCATGAAAGGGTGTGGAATTTTTTCTGCATCTATTGAGAAAATCATATTATTTTTATCCTTCATTCTACCAATGTGGTATGTGACTGATTGTAAGAGTCTCATGCTTTACCAACTGAGTTAGCCAGGAGCCCTTTTTTAACTGATTTTATAGATATTAAACCACCCTTGCATCTCAGGGATAAATCCCATTTTATCATGGTTCATAATCCTTTTTTTTTTCTTTTTTAAAGATTTTATTTATTTGACAGAGAGAGATCGATCACAAGTAGGCAGAGAGGCAGGTGGGGGTGGGGGGATGGAAGCAGGCTCCTTGCTGAACAGAGAACCCGATGCAGGGGTCCATCCCAGGACCACGACCTGGGCCGAAAGCAAAGGCTTAACCCACTAACCCACCCAGATGCCCCGGTTCATAATCCTTTTAATGTGCTGTTGAATTTCATTTGCTAGTATTGTGTTGAGAATTTTTGCATCTGTATTTTTCAAGGGTATTGACTTTTATCTTTTCTTGTAGTGTCCTTATTTGAGTTTGGGAGTGTTCCCTTCTTTCAATATTTTGAAAGACTTTGAGAAGGGATTGGCATAAATTTCTTCTTTAAACCGTTTGGTAGGGGGGGTGCCTGGGTGGCTCAGCGGGTTAAGTGTCCAACTCTTGATTTTGGCTCAGGTCATGATCTCAGGGTCATGTATATTGTGTATATATATACATTTTCTTTATCCATTCATCAGTTGATGGACATTGGGACTCTTTCCATAATTTGGCTATTGTGGACATTGGTGCTATAAATACTGGGGGGCATGTACCCCTTCAAATCAGCATTTTTGTATTCTTTGGGTAAATACCTAGTAATTCAATTGCTGGGTCATAGGGTAGTTCTATTTTTAACTTTGTGAGGAACTTCCATACTGTTTTCCAGATGACTGTACCAGTTTGCAGTCCCACCAATTGTGCAAAAGAGTTCCTCTTCCTCCACATCCTCACCAACATCTGTTGTTTTCTGAGTTGTTAATTTTTAGTCTTTCTGAAAGGTGTGAGGTAGGATCTCATTGTGATTTTGATTTGTATTTCCCTGATGATGTGGGAAGTTGAGCATTTTTTCACGTGTCTGTTAGCCATCTATATGTCTTCTTTGGAGAGATGTCTGTTCACCTCTTCTGCCCATTTCTTAACTGGATCATTTATTGGGGAGGGTGTTGATTTTGATAAATTCTTTATTTTTTAAAAAGATTTTATTGATTTATTTGTCAGAGAGAGGGAGTGAGATTGTGAGCACAAGCAGGGAGAGCAGCAGACAGTGGGAGAAGCAGACTCCCTGCTAAGCAAGGAGGCTGATGCAGGACTCGATTCCAGGACACTGGGATCATGACCTGAGCCAAAGGCAGATGCCTTAACTGACTGAGCCACCCAGGTGTCCCGATTTTGATGAATTCTTTATAGATTTTGTATACTAACCCTTTATAAGATATGTCATTTGCAAATGTCTCCTTCCATTCTGTCAGTTGCCTTTTAGTTTTGTTGTTTATTTCCTTCACTGTGCAGAAACATTTTATCTTGATGAAGTCCTAATAGTTCATTTTTGCTTTTGTTTCCCTTGCTTCTGATGATGTGTCTAGTAAGAAGTTGCTACAGCCAAAGTCAAAGAGATTTCTGCTTGTGTTCACCTTTAGGATCTTGATAGTTTCTTGTCTCACATTTAGGTCTTTCATCCATTTTTGGATGAAGTTATTTTTGAATATGGTGTAAAAAAGTGGCCCAGTTTTGTTCTTTTGCATGTTGCTGTCCAGTTTTCCCCAAACCACTTGTTGAAGATACTGTATTTTCTCCACTGGATATTCTTTGCTGCTTTGTCAAAGATTGGCTAACCACAGAGTCGTGGGTCCATTTCTGGGTTCAGTATTCTGTTCTATTGCTCTATGTGCCTGTTTTGTGCCAGTACCATACTGTCTTGATGATTACAGCTTTGTAACAGAGCTTGAAGTCTGGGATTGTGATGCCTCCAGCTTTGCTTTTCTTTCTCAACATTATTTTGGCTATCTGGAGCCTTTTGTAGTCCCATAAAAATTTTAGGTTTGTTTGTTTTACTTCTGTGAAAAATGCTAGTGTTATTTTGATTGGGATTGCACTGAATATGTAGATTGCTTTGGGCGGGAGAGACATTTTAACAATGTTCTTCCAATCCATGAGCATGGAATGCTTTTCCATTTCTTTGTGTCTTCCTCAATTTCTTTCATAACTTTTCTATAGTTTTCAGAGTACAGATCTTTCCCCTCTTTGGTTTGGTTTATTCCTAGGTATCTTACCATTTTTTTGTGCAGTTGTAAATGGGATTGATTTCTCCTTCTGCTATTTCATTATTTGTGTATAGAAAGACAACAGATTTCTGTACATTGATTTTATAGCCTGTGACTTTGCTGAATTCATGTAACCCTTTTAGCAATTCTTTGGTGGAGACTTTCAGGTTTTCTACATAGAGTTTCATGTCATCTGGAAAGTCTGAAAGTTTGAAAGTTTGACTTCTTCCTTGCCAATTTGGGTGACTTTTTTTTTTTTTTTTTTTTTGTCTGATTGCTGAGGCAAGGACTTCCAGTACTATGTTGAGCAACAGTGGTGAGAGAGGACATTCCTGTCGTGTTCCTGACCTTAGGGTAAAAGCTCTCAGTTTTTCCTCATTAAGTATGATATTAGCTGTGGGTCTTCTGTATATGGCCTTTATGATGTTGAGGTATATTCCTTCTATCCTTACTTTCTTCAGGGTTTTTTTTTATCAAGAAAGGATGCTGTAGGGGCATCTGGGTGGCTCAATCAGTTAAGCATCTGCCTTCAGGTCAGGTCATGATCTCAGAGTCTTGGTATTGAGCCCCACGTCTGGCTCTCTGCTCAGTGGGGAGCCTGCTGCTTCCTCTCCTTCTGCTGTCCCCCCATCCCTGCTTGTGCTCTCTCACTCTCAAACAAATAAATAAATTTTTTTTAAAAAAAGAAGAAAGGGCACCTAGGTGACTCAGTCATTAAGTGTCCAGGGTCCTGGGATCCAGCCCTGCATCCAGCTCCATTTGGTGGGACCTGCTCTTCCCTCTCCCACTCCCCCTGCTTGCGTTCCCTCTCTTGCTGTCTCTCTCGCTGACAAATAAATAAATTAAAAAATAAATAAAAACAAAAATGGAAGTATGCTGTATTTTGTCAAATGTTTTTTCCTGCATCTATTAAGAGGATCGTGGGAGGTTTTTGTTATTAATTCAATCTCCTTACTCATTATTGGTCAGCTGAGATTTTCTACTTTTTTTATGATTCAGTCTTAGTAGACTCTAAATTTCTAGGAATTTATCTATTTCATCCAGGTTATCTAGTTCTTTGGTTTACAACTCTTCATAGTAACCTCTTACAATCATTTGTATTTCCGTGATGTCAGTTTGTATAGTCTCTACTTTTTTATAATTTTTTTTAAAGATTTTATTTATTTGACAGACAGAGATCACAAGTAGGCAGAGAGGCAGGCAGAGAGAGAGGAGGAAGCAGGCTCCCTGGTGAGCAGGAAGCCCGATGTGGGGCTCAATCCCAAAACCCTGGGATCATGATCTGAGCCAAAGGCAGAGGCTTTAACCCACTGAGCCACCCAGGCACCCCTACTTTTTTATAATTTTGAGTTCTCATTCTTTATTGATTATTCTAGTTAAGTTTTGGCAATTTTGCTTATACTTCCAAAAGCCAACTCTTAGTTTCATTAATTTTTTCCCATTATCTTTCTAGTTTTTATTTCATTTATTTATACTTGAAGATTAATTATTTCCTTTTCTCTATTAACTTTAGCCCCACAAAAATGGGCCCAAAGAACAAATTGTTATTTTTCCTAATTTCTTGATGTGTGATGTTAGGTTATTTCAGGTCTTCCTTTTTTCTTAATGTAGGCATTTATCACTATAATTTTCCCTCTTAAAACTGCATTTCAAGCATCCTGTAAGTTTTGATAAATTGTGTTTTCATTTCCATTTGTTAAGATATTTTCTAACTTCCCTTTTGATTTCTTCCTTGAGCCATTGGTTGTTCAGGAGTGTGCTGTCTAATTTCTATGCATTTGTGAATTTTTCAGTTTTCTTCCTGTTATTGATTTCTCTCTATTTTTACCATTGATTTCTAGTTTTATGCCATCTTTATAATGATATAAACAAAACGATTTTTTAAAAGATTTTATTTATTTATTTGACAGAGAGAGATCACAAATAGGCAGAGAGGCAGGCAGAGAGAGAGGAGGAACAGGCTCCCTGCTGAGCAGAGAGCCTGATGTGCGACTCAATCCCAGGACCCTGAGATCATGATCTGAGCCAAAGGCAGAGGCTTAAGCCACTGAGCCACCCAGGCACCCCAAGAAAAAGATTTTTGATATAATTTCAACCTTCTTAGATTTGATAAGGCTTGCTTTGTGACCCACCATATGATCTATCATGGAGAATGTCCCATGTGAACTTGAGAAGAATATGTATTTTGGTGTGTTGAATGGAATGTTCTATATATGTCTGTCAGTCTATTTGATCTGTGTTATTCAGATCCACTGTTTCCCTGTTAATTTTCTGTTCGTATTATCTAGCCAGTGTTGAAAGTGGGATGTTGAAGTCCTTTACTATAATTTTATTGCTATCTATTTCTCCAGAATCTTCAGTTTTGTTAATATTTGTTTGAAATATTTAGATACTCCAGTGGTAGGATATATATTTACAGATGTTATATCTTCTTGATATATTTGTACCTCTACCACTGTATAGTGACCTTCTTGTCTCTTATGACCAATTTTGTCTTAAAGTCCGTTTTAACTGATGTAACTATAGGCACTCCTGCTCTCTTTTGGTTACCATTTGCATGGAATCTTTTTTCCAAACCTTCACTTTCAGCCTATATATGTCCTTAAACCTTAAGTGAGTCTCTTGTAGGCAGTGTATTGTTGGATCTGTTTTGTTTTTTTTTAAAGATTTTATTTATTTATTTGACAGAGAAAAAGATCACAAGTAGGCAGAGAGGCAGGCAGAGAGAGAGGGAAGCAGGCTCCCTGCTGAGCAGAGAGCCCAATGCGGGGCTCGATCCCAGGACCCTGAGATCATGACCTGAGCCGAAAGCAGAGGCTTAACCCATTGAGCCACCCAGGTGCCCGGATCTGGGTTTTTTAAATCCATTCATCCATTCTGTATTTTGTTTGGAGAATTTAAGCATTTGCATTTAAAATAATTATTGATAGATAAGGACTTTTCTTGCCATTCTGTTCATTGCTTTCTGTTTCTTTAGTTCCTTTGTTCCCCATTAACATCCATTGTGATTTATTTTTTGTAGTAGTATGCTTTAATTTCTTTCTCTTTATCTTTCATCTACTGTATGTTTTTTCTTTGTGATTACCATGAGGCTTCTATAAAACATCTTATAAATACAAGTATTATATATAAATATATATATATAAGTATTATATATACATATATATAAGTATTATATATAAATATAATATAAATTATATATAAGTATTATATATAAATATAAGTATAAATATAAGTATTCTTGTGTCAACCACCCAGCAAAATTCAGGAGAAAAATCACACCTTTTAGGTGCCACTAATAGTAAAGATTAAAGTTACCTTCTAAGACTACTGCCTAAACTTACTTCCTCGATGCTGACAAGGTTGTTTACCCATGTTTATAAATGTTGTTTCCAAACTCCACTGCACTTAGCATATTTTCTCAAGTTTTGCAATTGTAAGGATGCTAGTCACTACAGAAAAACAAGGAATTCATGCTACTTATTTCTGGAGGTAATATTCATCTACCCACCAGCTTCTTTTCCAGGAAATAGGAAAATCATCCACCCATAACTTGTGGGTAGATAAAGCACATGAACTCTGAAGCTAGATTCTAAAGGGTAGAGGGGCAATGGCCAGGCTTTCCTTATTCCGAGGACCACTAAGGCTGTTGATAGATATCTCCATTTTGTAGGCTTTCTTGATAGCCCTGGGAAGACACCCCCTATAAGAGAAGGTATGTCCCAGACTTCAGTATCTCCACCTATAGTATCTCCAGCCCTGCCCATCCAGGAAAAGGTGTGGCTCAAGAAAATTATCATTTACTTTTATGCTATTATGATGGAATTTTTAAATTAAATTTTTTTTTTGAATGTCTACTCGGTTTCAAGCCCCATGCCAAGGCACTGCAGATAAACTTTAAGGAGTTCATAGCCAAGAGGAGGAAGGGGAAAATTAGACACAGAGACTTGTGAAACAGGGTGGAGATGTAAGAGGATAAAAATAACTACAGGGCACTAATTAAAACTTGATATGGGGTGGGGTCAGAAAAAATTTCCTGAAAGAGATGACAACTCAACTGAGTTTTAAAGATGAGCATAATTATCCAAATGAGAAATGGAGGTCGGGGGAGCAAAGTGGAGAAGGAGGTGAGCAGAGAGGGGCATCATCAGTGCACACACAGAGATGAGAAACAGCATGGTGAGTGCGTAAAGGAAGGACAAGTTGTGGGGCAGAGAATGGTGATGGAACACCATGAGAAATGGGTAGAGGTCAGATTACAAAAGACCCTGTACTTATATATAGACTTGATCTCATAGATAAACTCTTCCTGGAAGATAATAAGCTAATCCTGTGAGACACTACTAGAATTAACCACAACCGCCACCACTACCCCCGTCATAAATGTGCTATGTGAGGAAGTGGGGGTGGGAATATTCAATATTCCCTTTTAGAGGGTCTTGATGCATATCAGTATGTTAAAAATTCTGAGATATTCTACTAGAAGGGGTTCCATAAGAAACCATTTAACTTCTTTTAAACTATCATTTCCCCAAAAAATTTGAGCATGGAAACTTCTTTTGTTGTTATGCAATTACTATTAACATTCTGTAGGGCAAGTGTTCTTTAGAACTCACTTTGGAAAATGCTGTAGGACCTGAGGAGCCATTTGAGGCAGGAAGGTGGTATAGTCTCTTTGTCTTTTAGAGAAGTCACTGTGATTTGATAATGGAAATACTGGAGGTAGGAAGACCAGTTGAAGGTTATTATTTAGGAAAGAGGTTATAATGTCCTAAATTAATAGACAAAAGAATGGAAAGGGGGATATTTGATAAATATTTAGAAGGTAAGATTGATAGAGCTTGGAAAAAGAAGGAGAAATCCGGTTGACCTGAGGGATCACAGGGGTAATGAGCCCATTCACTGAAACTAGGAATACAAGAGCAGGTTTTAGATGATGAGTTCAGGGGGATTTAGGTACCATTGATAAGTCTAAGAGATATCTAGCCACTTGAATTTATGAGTCTAAAGGCATGGTACTGAGAGTTTTGGAAGGAAGAATACAGATTTGAGGAGCATCCATGGATAGCATTAAAACTGTGAGTGCAGCTGAGAAGAAGGATGGAGAGATTGTAAGGTAAAAATGATGGGGGGAAGCATTCAAGAAAATATATATGTAGTTATATAATACGTAACAAACAAAATATGGTCACAAAATCTTTGCATCTCTTACCAATTGAGAGGTTGGGTCTACTTTTTTAATTAACAGGGCCCTATTTACAAGTCTGGTAGTAGGGTCCCAACTCTTGATTGCACGTCTCAGTTCATTTTTATGTGATATCTCATGCTTCAGAGGCAAGCCAGTTTCCTCACATGATAATCACAGGTTGGTATTCAGAGTAGAAGAAAGTGGAAATTGTAAACCTTCTTGAAGCACAGGCTCCAGAACATTCCCAAAGTCACTTCAGAAACATTTTACGGGTCAAAACAAGACACAAGAACAGCCCAAATTCAATGAGTTAGGAGTAGCAGGGAGGGATATAGGCACCACCTCTTAATGGAGGCTCTACAAATAAATCGTGACCATACTACACTGCTCTGGGTAAGAAACTTTCAAATTCTGAGAACATTTTAAATTAAGCTTAGAAATGCTTAAAAAAGGGAAAATATAGTATTATTAATTTATTTTGTATTAAGGAGAAATACGTTCTTCAACAGAAAAAATAAAAGAGAGGAAGGAATTTATAGGTTAAAGAGACTTAAAGGGCATATCCATTAATTACAATGTAACTGTAATTTTACAAATACAAATACAGATTCAATTTGAAAGTATAAACTGTGAGGGGCGCCTAGGTGCCTCAGTTGGTAAAGGATCCAACTCTTGATTTTGGCTCAGGATCGTGATGTCAGGGTCATGATCTCAGGGTTGTGAAATCAAGCCCCAAGCTGGGCTCCATGCTCAGTGGGGAGTCTACAAGAGATTCTCTCTCTCCCTCTCCATTTGTCCCTCCCTCCTCTTGTGCTCACTCTCTCTAAAAAATAAATAAATAAATCTTTAAATATATGTATGTAATACGCATTGATCACATTAACAAGACAATTGGAAACTTGATCATTGACTCGATATTTGATTAAGGAACTATTATTAATTTCTAGGTACAATATTAATATTTTACTATGTTTTTTAGAAGGCTTTAAAATTTTGAGATACATACTGAAGTATTTACAGATGAAATAATATGATATCTGAGACTTGTATTAAATTAATATGGAAAGTAGAGTAGTGAATGAGGCTGCTGATGAGGCAGGGTTAGTCATCTTGGTTTTTAAGGCTGGATGATGGGTACATAGGGACTTATTCTAGTATTATATCTACTTTTGTATATGTTGGAAATTCTTCATTGTAAGTTTTAAAATAAAATTTTAAAAAATGGACTCTGGGCATAATGAATATATGGGCATATTTTTGTGTATTTGTAATATTGAATAAAATGTGTTCTATTAGACCATAATCCCAATTTAAAATGTGCAATTTGATAAGTTGATTTAAACTTGATTTTACCTAGTAATCATATTTTTAATATGTTATATAATATGTAATTATTTTAAATTATGTTATATAATATGTAATTATTTTTATTTTTAATATGTCATATAATTTTTAATGTTATATTTAATTATATACAAATATATTTATTTAAAATATAGTCTTCCTTATATTAAAACATTTAATCTTATTTTAAGAGAATTTTTGATTCATTGGTTTTGTTTTAATGTATTAGATTTGCAAGAGTTAAAAAAGCACTTAAGAGAATTTTATATAAAAGAAACTCAAATACATTAAATTTATAAAAGTAGTTTCAGATATTTGAAGATGTTCAGTTAGATAAGTACATAAAGGGCACCAAAGATTATTCAAAGTCCCCTCAAAAGCCAACTGCTAAAAATTACTAGACTTAGAAACAGAATAATAAAGATAGGTGACTTGAATTTAAAGCTTAAGACATTTATTGTTATTTTTTAACTTTAATAAAGCAAACAAATTTTAATAACAATAGGCTATCAAAAGGTGAAAACTTTTTTCCCCCAGCCACCTGAAAGCCTTATTTAAGAAATAGGAGCATTATTTAAGAAATAAGAATTAAAAATAAATAAATAGGGCGCCTGGGTGGCTCAGTGGGTTAAGCCGCTGTCTTCGGCTCAGGTCATGATCTCAGGGTCCTGGGATCGAGTCCTGCATCGGGCTCACTGCTCAGCAGGGAGCCTGCTTCCCTTCCTCTCTCTCTACCTGCCTCTCCCTCTACTTGTGATTTCTCTCTGTCAAATAAATAAATAAAATCTTTAAATAAATAAATAATAGATTATATGAACTGTACCATTTGGATTATAGCGACATGCAATCTGGCTTCTTCTATTAAAACTTCTTCTGTTGGGGACTCCTCCTCCTCTTTGTTATCAGATGAAACATAATAAGGATCAGACTAAGTTTAAAAATATAATTAGATTAAATTAAAAGTAAGCTAAAATATATAGGAGCTGCCAAACACTTCACTCAACCAAGATTCAAATAACTCAGATTAGAACTGCTATCATGAAGGGATATGTGTAACTGGGTTCACCTTCTGTATGAAAAATGTGGCTTTTAACTGTGGTAAAGTAACAATTCATTGGGGAGATTTGCAAGTCAGATTTTCCCCCAAACCTACCTACGCTTGACTGCTCTCTAAGAAACCTGTGTTCTTTGCTTTTTATAATAACATGAGGACAGATCGCTCAGCTCCTCAAATGGTTGGAAACACGGGCTTGCCAGAGGCCATTCATAGTTAGTAAATCAACCAGTGTGTAAAAATTCCAATTCTCCTCTATTTGACAAATAAACCTAGATAACTAAGACCTTCTCTTTAGAGAAAATTCAAAGTCTTTTCACCAAGATAGCAAAGCTATACTCCCCACCCCCCCCACCCCCTTTCCCCCCCAGCCCCTCCCCCATGCTCAGTTTTCTGACATTTCATTTGCAGGATCAAATTTCTTTATAAGAGAGGCAGACCCAGGAGAGAAGAAGGACTATTTTTTTTTTTTGCCAGGTATCAACTCACAGGAAAGTTGTATTCAATCTTTGTTTTTTCTTCTACTAAGGTCCAATTAACATTTGTCAACATTTTTTCTGTTTTGAATAGTGTGATTGTGTTCTGTATTATCTCTTGAATGTGCTTAATGGCATTTTGCATGGCCATTTGCCTTGGGAGGGAAATAGCACACAAACCTGTGACCAAAAAAAAAAAAAAAGCAAGTGTCTTAATAGAATACAGTGAAGACTGTAAGAAGAGGCAAAGTCCTGCAACGTAGAGTGAAATCTTGTTGCCGTAGTGAATCACATGCACAGCCAAACCATAGTGTTTAGAGCAAGGACAAACTTTGGTCCAAAGTCTTCCAGAAAATTACCCAGCTATCTGTTTCTTCTGGCTACAGAGCTCAACTTACCTGACTCAGCTGCTAAGGAATGCTTTATTAGTTTCCTTCCATTCCCGTTACTGAGAGATGTGACTTGTGACTTCAAGGTCCCTAATCAGTATTTCTCAAAGTATAAGAAAGCACTCATATCTTCTTCAGGTAGGAAGGCTACCTATTAATCTGTGCAAATTCCCTGGCCCACCTCATTCCTAGAGAATCAGACTGGTCTTGGAATTTGTAACTGAACAATTCTCTGACTGACTCTTATAAAAATTTTAAAATTAAAAAAATTTTAAATAAAAAGGTCACCGCAATAGAGACCCCTCAAATTTAGTATATCTGTTTCCTGGCCAGCAAATTTACATGCTCCAAAAATTGTAGCCATTTATATTTTCTTGAGGTATGAATTTGATGTTACAGCTATGAGGCTCACTCACTGAAAAGAAGAATTAATTTTTTTTTGAAGATTCTATTTATTCATTCCACAGAGAGAGAGAGAGAGCACAAGCGGGGCAAGTGGCAGGCAGAGGGAGAGGGAGAAGCAGACTCCCCACTGAACCAGGAGACTGATGCAGGGCTTGATCCCAGGACCCCAAAATCATGACCTGAGCCAAAGGTAGATGCTTAACCGAAAGAGCCACCCAGGTGCCCCCCAAAAGAATTTAATTAGTGAGTAAACTTGGTCTGCTCACATGGAATTACATCTCGATAAAATTGTTTTCTCTTCATAAGTGCGCATGAACGGTCTCATAGTTAAAATAAGTTCTAAATGTTTAGCTCAACTTTACTATATTCTCTGTGGGACACTGTGTGTAATGATGGTATTTGAAATTTTCAGGATTCCCAAGGTCTGGAAACATATCCCTCTTGATTCATTATGGTCCAGAGCAAACATGCATTTGACTGTAGGCTGAAGTTAGAAGTTGTCAGCTTTAGATTCAAAATTCCCATGACTGAGACCACACGAGAAAAAATTTTTCTCTTTTTGGGGGGAAACATGAGTGTATGTGGACCACTTGGTGGCACCAATACATTTGAGTGAACTCCCTGTGTTTAGATGATCCTGGAAGTGTATGAGGAGGGAACCTCTTAAAGCCTTAGACTAGATGGAAGCAGTTAGTTTGAAACTTCTACTGATAAAACTCAACTCTGTCAAGTATTAAATGTGTGCTATGTAGTATTTCTAGAAAGAATGAGTATGGATTCTGAGGGGAGAAAGACCGTTATCATACTCTTCTGTTTTATAATGAAAATTTTTGAGGTTTAACTACTATAATAAAAAAAATCTGGAGGTGGGGCGGAGGTGCCTGGGAGCTCAGTTGGTTAAGCATCCAATTCTTGATTTTAGCTCAGGTTATGATCTCAAGATCTTGAGATGGAGCCCCACACAGGCTCTGTGCTGAGTGTGAAGCCTCCTTGGGATTCTCTCTCCCTTTGCCTCTCACACACACACACTCTCTCTCTCTCTCCCCAAAATAAATAAATAAATAATAAATAAATAATAAAATTTTTACAAATTTTCTAAGGGAGGAAAAAGAGAAGAAAAAACATTACCATGACAGCCTTGAAGTGTCAGAATAAGAGGAATCACAGGAAAGAAGCATGGGAGAAATCCAGATGTTACATCCTAACCAAAGAGAATGGAGTGGGTCTGGACCCCTGGGAGTCAAAGGAATTGGTGGGAAGGGAGGTGTGAGAAAGCCTTCAAAGATCAAATTAACTTTCCTCATGCTCCGGTGTGGGCTTTTGCTGACAAAGCATAACTTTCTACTGAGAATGAGAACAAATCCGTAACTGGGGGGAAAGGAGAGCTACCAAAAGTCTGCCCAATTTACTAGTTCAGTTGACATATTGGGACCCTTGGGTTTGAGGTGGGCAGTAACAGGAAGTTCTGCTAGAGTTTTTGTGGGGTTCAGTTTTACAAAAGGACGTGACTGAAAAGACAGAAGCGGAGGTGATGTTTGTCACGGGTAGGATAGGGTGAATTCCCGAGGCTATTTCCTTGACTAGAAGAGCTCTCCTTCAACACCATCCTTCCATTGCCTCTCATTAGTTCCAGGCTTTCCAAGACACTTCCTGAGGACTAGTTTTGTTTATCGAGGAAATTGATATTTAGAGGTAAATACCATGAATAATGTTCACAATTATTTCAGACCTAGAAATAAATCATCTTATTATAAATTAATAAATTGATTTTCTGCTTTATCCATATTTTCCTGTGAGTGCAGCATATGTGAATCTCCAGCACTTTGATCAATTCTACACTGAAAAAATCAAACACCACCATAGCTAAGACCAGGCCATGGGATACTGAATGATACTAAGGCCCTATTCTAAGACTTGGTGTAATCCCACCTCACCTTCTCCATCCCCAGTTGACCATACTGCCACCAATTATCTTACCCTAGATTTCTCTATTGGCCATGTATCTCTGTGTGATTTAATCATATTTATGCATTTTACTACCAATGGCCTCAAATGTCTTCTGGAAATAAGCCACTGTGGCACAGTCTACTGATTGTCTCCCAATATCCATTTTCCCCTTCTTCTTTTACCAACCGAATTTCCAAGTTTTGGCTAAGCACATGGTCAGCCAGATAGGGATAATATTTCACAGATTCTATTACCTATGAATGACTATGTGACCTAATTTTGGCCAATGGAATGTGAGTGGTAGTGATGCATACAATTTCTAGATTCTGCCCTTAAAAGGAAACAGCTTACCCTCCATTGTCACCTATCTCCTCATTTCCCCTGTCTACTCAGATGGATTGAAGATATAGTGGTAGTGAGCCAACTTCTACCCTGCAGACAAGAACAACAACCCGGGGGAATGGAGGAGAAACAAAAAAGAAGCAGAACTACCCCCACTCTTTTGGACATTTAGGTAGGGGGTGGGGGGAGAAAGTCCTCTATCTTGTTTGAGCCACGGTGAATGTGGTTTCTGTTGAACTGGCTGAACCAATACCCCCAATTAATACAGCATCAATAAGTAATAAGTGAATGAAAATGAATGATTTCATAGTCAATTCCTTGAACTTCATAAGAAATGTCCTCATGTCCCCCAACAATAATCTATTTGCGTTATCTTCCCCAGTTAATTAATGAAAGACAGATTTACTTTACCTAATGTCCTGGCTGAATGAGTCATCATGTACGAATTTATTCCCATAGTCAATAGTGATATTACCTGTACATACAATATAAACTAAAAAACAAAACACACAAGTCGTTAGAACCAAAAAATGAATAAGTTCTCCAAAGGGCATCATTGTTCAACTAACCAACATCAACAAAATTCTATCTTAATCCACATTTATTAATCCTACTTCTGAGAAGTAAATTGAGGCAAAAGTGTTGTTTTATAGACACTGTTTGAATATAAGACACTGGAGCAGAAATTAGTTTTCAATGTGAATAAGAGAAGAGTTTATAATCTCTGGGAGGGATAAGAACACTGACGGAAGAGCTCTCCACCATTGCTGCTTGCCGCAGCAGCCTTGCAAAGCCAGCAAGGTGGTAGGCATCACAGACACAGCTCTGGAGCCTGCAGGGCCGGGGGGTGAGGGGGACCCAGCAACTGCAGGCAGTGGTGACACAGCAGGGAGGGGAAAGGGTGTCTGCCACCAGCATTTACTACAGCTGCTCAGGAGGCTCTGAAGGAACCTGCAGGAACCATGGTGGGGTCTGGAGAGGCACCATGCAGAAGCAAACATACAATCACTTTCGCAGGTCTTAGCTCTGCCCCTATTAGCCATGTAATTTGGAGTCAGTTAACTTAACCATTCTGAGCCTCAGTGCCCTTCACTGGAAACTGGAGCTAACAGTAGTATGTCTTTTGGAGAGTGTTTCCCAAATTTGACTAACAACACTAAAAACCTGAAGTACATCTAAAAGATACCGACTTCCAGGTTTCTTCCCTGAAGATTCTGATTGTGCAGTAGTGAGTGGCGCTAAAGGGATTGGTGTAACATCAGAGAGATTTGGGAAATACTGTAAATGATATTCCAATGTTAGCATTCCATTGACTTGGCTTTAGGCTGATTCCTTGCACAAAAGGTAATTGAAGGAGCTCAGACGTTTGTTATGATACTTTTTCTTTGGGGCATGAAAGGATCCTAAATCTCTACAAAACCACTGGTTAGTTTGAACTCCAAATTCCCACATGATAACTACAGATAAGAAGTGCAGATCCTCAGGAAAGTCTGTAAGGAATATAATACTCCATTTAAAAAAGAACTTCTTCCTTTAGGAGTTAGGGCACCCGAGTTCTTCCCCTAACATGCTATTCTCTTTGTTTTGATGTCTCTACAGGCAAGATGGAGAGGGAGATAACTGATCCCCCAAAGAAATTTTTAAAATATTGTTCTGCCGGAGTCTTCTGGAACAGGAGGCAAAATGACAAAGAGAAAACCCTGAGCTGGAAATCAGCCAATATCAAAAAACCCTGTACATCTACCTGTAGATTAAAGTTCCTTGGGAGGTGGGCAGGTGTTCTTAATTCACATTATTCGAGTGCCTTTTCTCCCTCCAGCAGCAGGTTTGGAATTCATCTGACTGGGAGGTGGTTGGGGATGTCCTGGGGATTTCTAGCAACTTTTATCAACTTCTCCAGTTAGCTCCCACCATTGTCACAAATGAAGAGGGGCCCTAACACTGTCAGCAGATGCACTGGGCTCTTTGGATCTTCCCTAGAGTCTCGGTACCACAGATACTGCCACCATCAGATTGCCCAGAAATCCACCAGCTAGCCTATGGAGAAAAGGTTTTGAGGGAGAGTAATATTTATTGAGCATTTGCTAAGTGGCAGGTATTTTACTAAGTATCATCTCAATCTTCAAATGGAAATTGAGGTTCTACAAATCTGGGAAACTTGCCCAAGGTCAGCCAGCCTGTGATGGTTGAACCAGGATTCGATCTCAAATCTATCTGATTCCCACACCATTAACCACTACTTGACTGTTGGTCCCTTTCATACTGTCAAAACAAACTTTCCTCTGAAAGTTTCTTTCTACTTAAAAGAACGCATTTTTCAAATCTAATTTTTAAAATGGTTAACTTTGGTGGTGCCTGGGTGGATCAGTCGGTTAAACTGTTGCCTTTGGCTCAGGTCATGATCCCAGGGTCCTGGGATCGAGTCCCACATCGGGCTTCCTGCTCAGTGGAGAGTCTGCTTCTCCCTCTCCCTCTGCCTGCCACTCTGCCTACTTGGGCTCTGTCAAATAAATAAATAAATAATCTTTTAAAAATTGGTTAACTTTGGGAGAAGGAAGAGAAGATGGTAAAGGAGTAGGAGGACCCTCGGCTCATCTTGTCCCCATAAACACAACTAGATAACTATCAAATCATTTATCTAAATACCCCCAGAAACCAACCTGAAGACTGACAGAACAAACTCCACAACTAAAGGAAGAGAAGAAACCACATCAAGGAAGGTAGGAAGTACAGAGAGGTGGTTTGTGGAAGAAACAGATGGCAAGTGCTGTGGAAGGAAGAGAGTCCTGGTCATGGAGAAAGGTGAGAGGGAGAGAGAGGCACACAGGGGAATGCACAAGGAGAACATTTGCCTAAAGGCACTGGCTGGGAAAACAAGAGGGGTTGGCTTTTGTGAGTTTTTGCAACCAGTGGGACTTAGAGACAAGTTTTAAAGGCCAGCCAGCTTGGCTGGGATAGAGCCCTGAGGAACCTGCCCTACTCCTGGAGAGAAGGCAGACAAATAACCTGGGGGCAGGTGGCATGGAAATAGCATCTGAAGAATGCCTGGGGCACACAGCAGGGAGAAAATTCACTCTTCTTGGAGCGTGTACCTGAGAGGTAGGATTCTCACCTCTCTCTGGAGACAAAGGAGCCAGCAGGTGCCATTTCCCTCCCTTGCCCTCAGCATAAACACACAGTCACCTTCAGGAGGCCGCACAGTGCCCACAGGGGCTGCCTAAGATGCTTACACAAAGTCCTACCCCCCCCACCCACCGGCGTTCTCTGGAACACCTGCCCTCTGTCAGGCTTGCCTCTGTCCCAACATGGCCAGCCCCTTCCCCAGAAGGCCAGCAGAAATCCCTGCCCATACCATATCTCCTGACCAGAGTTCTGCTGGACTTCAGTTCTAGTAGAAGTAGTATCAGGTCTCTTTTAACAAGCAGACCAGAGCACACCTAGTTAAAACTCACCACACTCTGGCCAAGGACCCAACAGTGCCCACTGCAGGGCAAGGAGAGTCTCTGCTGACACCTGGCCTGAGGATACAGCGGTCAAACACAACAGCAGAGTGCACACAGCAGGCCTCAGACACTCTCTGAAGTGCCAGGCCCTAAACACTCTATGACCTTTTCTTCATAAAGCCCTTACTTTCAGGAGCAGGAAGCATAACTGGCTCTTCTAACATGGAGAAGAAAGCAGAGACTTAGACAAAATGTCCAGATGGAGACAAATGTCCAGAATCCGTCCCACATGAAAGAACAAGATAAGGTCACAGTCAGAGATCTAAGCAAAACAGATATAAGTAATATTCCTGATAGAGAATTTAAAGATTTTATTTATTTATTTGACAGACAGAGATCACAAGCAGACAGAAAGGCAGGCAGAGAAAGAGAGAGGAGGAAGTAGCCTCTCCACTGAGCAGAGAGCCTGATGTGGGGCTTGATCCCAGGACCCTAGGATCATGACCTGAGCTGAAGGCAGAGGCTTTAACCCACTGAGCCACCCAGGTGCCACCCTGATAGAGAATTTAAGGTAACAATCATAAAGATACTCACTGGGCTTGAAAAAGAATAGAAGGTTTTGAGGAGACTCTTACCACAGAGATAATAGAATTAAAAAAGTATCTCTCAGAAATGAAAAATGCAGTAATTGAGATTGGAAACAGGCTTGATGCAATGAACACAAGGCTGAAAGAAGCAGAGGAATAAATATGTGATATAGAAGAAAAAATAATGGAAAACAAGGAAGCAGAACAAAAGAGAGAAAGAATTATGTAACATGAGTATGGACTCAGGGAATTGAGTGACTCTGTCAAAAGCAATAACAATCACATTATAGAAGAAAGGGGCAGCAGACAATTTATTTGAAAAAATAATAGCAGAAAACTTCCCTAATCTGGGGAAAGAAACAAACATCCCAAAACAAGAGACACAGAGAACTCCCATCAAAATCAAGCAAAGCAAGCCAACATTAAGACATATTATAATTAAATTTGTAAAATATAATAAAAAAATCCCCAACTATTAAAGCAGCAAGACAAAAGAAGTCCTTAGCTTACAAGGGAAGACCCATAAGGCTGGCTATAGATTTCTCAACAAAAACACGGCAAGCCAGAAGGGAGTGGCATGACATATTTAAAGCGCTGAATGGGAAAAATCTGTAGCCAAGAATATTCTATCCAGCAAGGCTATCATCCAGAAGAGAAGGAGAGAAAAAGAGTTTCCCTTACAAAAACTAAAGGATGGGACTCCTGGGTGGCTCAGTCAGTTAAGTGGCTGTCTTCAACTCAGGTCATGGTCCCAGCATCCTCAGATCGAGTCCTGCATGGGGCTCCTTGCTCAGAAGAGATCCTGCTTCTCCCTCTGCCTGTCATTCTCCCTGCTTATGCTCTCTCCCTCTCTCTCTCTGACAAATAAATAAACAAAATCTTAAAGAAAATAAAAACCCAAAACAAACAAACAAAAAACTAAAGGAGTTTGTGACCACAAAACCAGTCCTGCAAGAAATACTAATGGGGTATCTTTGAGTGTGGAAAGACCAAAAGTGACAAAGACAAGAAAGGAACAGAGAACGTCTCCAGAAACAATGACAAAGCAAGTAATAAAATGGCACTAAGTACATATCTATCAATAATTACTCTGAATGTAAATGGACTAAATGTTCCAATCTAAAGACATAGGGTATTGGAATGGATAAAAAAAAACAAGAACCATCTATATGTTGGCTACAAGAGACTCATTTTAGATCTAAAGTCACCTGCAGATCCAAAGTGAGGGAGTAGAGAAACATTTATCATGCAAATGGATGTAAAAAAAAAAAAAAAAAAAAAAAGGCCAGAGTAGTGCTATCACTAGCCAAAGCCCTTAAAGATGTTCCTCTGGAGATGCCCTGCTTTCTTGTTGTTGTTTTGTTTGTTTTTTGTTTTTTGGTGACCTTGTCAAAAGTCACCAGACCAAGATGGTAGAACTTTTGGACTTGCCTTACCAAGGCCTGCAAAGGTGAGATCCTCCTAGTATCCATCTTTTGAGGCTTTCTAGAAGATTTTAGGTGAAGAAAGCCACTTGAGATTTTATACTCTTCTGTCTTTTTTTTTTTTTTAAGACTCTTCTGTCTTGCCTCCTATATTCTCAAAACTATTACCTCATGCAAGCTTCTGTGCTTGCATTGCCCTCTGAATCTAAAACTAACTTTTCTCAAACGGATTAAAAAATATTTATAAAATAATCTCCAAAATCTTCGGAAGGAAGCAGAAGGAATCTTCTTCTAAGCTATCAGGGCTTTTCCTCTCAGTCTCTGAAAATACCTGGGGTTCCTTCCTACCCTGGGATGAGGAGAAGAGCCTTTAATAAACTTGATAGGAAACGCTGAGTAGGGAGCTGTGAGGACAATCACTTTAAAACTGCCTGCATCTATGGTGAAGAGAGGAAGAGCTGCCACTGCTGATTAGGATTATGAATGGGGGAATCCTTTTGAACTTTCTAGGCAACAATGGATTTCACAGGCCATTATTTCTATAACACTTAAAACCTTATTAATTATCCCACAAAGAAAGCACTCTGGTGACTCAGAGGTTAGGAGTTGGCCCAGTTGGGGGGTGGAGGGTTAGAAGGATACAGGCAGGAAGCTTGTAGGGCTGTAGGGAAAGGGTGAGATGTTCTGAGACCTGGGACCAACTTCATTCTGGGCTTGCCTGTGTGTTCAGTTTGGCTTTGGGCTGGATTCTGGGGAGAGATGGGCTTGCTATTCAGGGAGGCATGAAGTTCTGCCTTAGACTAAATGATGTTTATAGTGGTGGCTCTTTTCTACTCCTATGCTGTGCTGAAGTGATGGAGACTGGGCTGTGTTACAAATAAATAAATTTATCTTGTTTTTGTTAAAAAATATATATGGACAAGCTAGACTTTAAAATAAAGTCTATAACAAGAGATGAAAAATGGCACTCCATCATAATAAAGGAGGGCAAGTGATATGATGAGCACTGGGTATTACACGCAACTAATGAATCATTGAACATTACATCAAAAACTAATGATGTATTATATGTTTGCTAATTGAATTTAAATTTTAAAAAAATTTTAAAAAGAGCTGTTATACAAATTCTGTAATACAAAAGCAATGTACAAAAATCTGTTGCATTTCTATACACCAATAATGAAGCACCAAAAAGACAAATTAAGGAATCAATCCCATTTACAATTGCACCAAAAATTCTAAGATACTTAGGAATAAACATAACCAAACAGGTAAAAGACCAGTACTCTGAAAACTATAAAAGACTGATGAAAGAAACTGAAGAGGACATGAAGAAATGTAAAGATATTCCATGCTCAAGTATTAGAAAAATAAATATTGTTAAAATGTAGACATATTCCATGCTCCTGGATTAGAAAAACAAATATTGTTAAAATGTCTATGCCACCCAAAGCCATTTACACATTTAATGCAATCCCTATCAAAATAACACCAGCATTTTTCACAGAGCTAGAATAAATAATCCTAAAATTTGTATGGAGCTACACAAGACCTCAAATAGCCAAAGCAACCTTGAAAAAGAAAAGCATTACAATTGCGATGGAGGCATCATGATTTTGGAGTTCAGGTTATGTTACAAAGCTGTAGTGATCAAAACAGTATGGTACTAGCACAAAAACAGACACAGCTCAATAGAACACAACAGAAAACCCAGAAATGAACCCACAACTCTAGGGTCCATTAATCTTTGGCAAAGCAGGAATGAATATTCCAGGGAAAAAGACATTCTCTTCAACAGATAATGTTGGGAAAACTGATAGCAACATGCAAAATAATGAAACAAGACCACTTTCTTACACCATACACAAAAATAACTTCAGAATGGATGAAAAACCTAAATATGAGACAGGAAACCATTAAAATCCTAGAGGAGAACTTGGGCACTAACCTCTTTGATGTCAGCCATAGCAACATCTTTCTAGCTATGTCTCTGGAGGCAAGGAAAACAAAAGCAAAAATAAAGGACTGGGACTTCATCAAAATAAAAAGCTTTTGCACAGGGAAAGAAACAATCAACAAAACTAAAAGTCAGCCTGTAGGGGAAGGATGGGGAAAGATATTTGCAAATGACATATCTGATAAAGGATTAGTATTGAAAATATATAAAGAACTTACACAACCTAACACCCAAAAAAACAATCCAACTAAATATTAGGTAAAAGACAATGGATAAAAATTTTTTCAAAGAAGACATACAGCTGGCCAATAGACAGATGAAAAGATGTTCCACACCTGCTAAAATGGCTAAAATAAGAAACAACAGCTGTTGGTGAGGATATGAAAAATGGGGAACCCTCCTGCACTGTTGGTGGGAACACAAACTGGTACAGCCACTAAGGAAAACAGTATGGAGTTTCCTCAAAATGCTGAAAATAGACCTATCCTATGATCCAGTGATTGTATTATTAGGCATTAACCCAAAAAACACTAAAATACCAGTTCAAAGAGATACATGGACCCCGATGTTTATAGCAACATTATCTATAATAGCTAAACTATGGAAATAGCCCAAGTGTCCATCGACTGATAATGAATAAAGAAAATGTGGTGTGTATGTGTGTGTGTGTGTGTGTATAAATATATATATATTTGGACTATTCCTCAGCCATCAAAAAAAATGAAATCTTGCCATTGCAACAACATGGATAGAGCTAGAGAGTATAATGTTAAGCAAAATAAGTCAGTCAGAGAAACATAAATATCATATGATTTCACTCATATGTGGAATTTAAAAAACAAAATGAAGAGGCAGATAAAAAGAGAGAAAAGGAAGCAGACTGAGAAACAGACTCTTAACTATAGAGAACAAACTGATGATTACCAGAGGGGAGGGGGGTGGGGGGTGGGTAAAATGGGTGATGGGGATTAAGCAGGGCCCTTGATGTGATGCGTATTGTATGTAAATATTCAATCACTAAATTGTACACCTGAAACCAATATTACACTGTACATTAACTAACTGGAATTTAAATGAAAACTTTAAAAAGATGGTTAGCTCTATTATTGGGAACTATGACAAGTACTACAAAATAAATAAAAATGAGTAAGTATGAGTAAATATGGGATACAATTTTTTCCTACCAATTGTGGTGACTCTATTTTTTTTTCAGCCAGATTATGAATATCAGGAGCCAGGAGTAAGTTAAAAACTCCTTTAATTCCAGACCATGCTATAACAATTCCCCATTTCCAATTATATTCATAACTTGCATGCATCAGAATGGGGCTCACTAACACAACAGTGAGCAACCTGTGGAAAGAAAAAAAAAATTTTATTAATCACACGTGATGTACCAATGTTATTCATGGTTGAATACTACATTTCATATCAGATTTTTTTTCAGGAAAAAGAAAATAATCAGTTTATTAACAAGTTGTTCAAACTTTTGGGGACAAGCCAAATCTACTATCTAAATTTTGCATATAATACTCATATCTTGAAAAACAGGTTAGACGTTTTATACAAATATAGGGATTTATTATTAACACTATTGGGCACTATTCGGATTTGGGTAGTAAGTTTCTGAAAGGAAGTTCTTCAAATAGCATTGACAAGCTCATTTATTCCATGGAGGGCTATGACTAGATTCAGAAATTGGGCCAAGAGGACATGCAGATGATGGCCAGAAAGGAAAAATTATTGTAGGCACATTAATAAATGGCTTAACCAAAGTTTTCTTGAGCTCCCATGAGACTCATAAACTAAATGTCACGTAAGTAATCTCAATTTGTGCCTTTTTTCTCTCCAGAACATTTTTCTTTCCTTTTCTTTTTAGAGTGGGGAGGGACAAAAGGAGAGGGAGAGAGAAAATCTCAAGCAGGCTCCATGCCCAGCACGGATCCTGACACGGGGTTCAGTCTCACAATCCCCTAAAATCATGACCTAGGCTCTCAAGAGTCAGACGCTTAACACAGAGTCATCCAGGTGCCCCTCTCTTCTTTTTTCTTACTGGAGTATAGTTGACCCACGATGTTAATGTTAGTTTTATGTGCAACCTAGTGATTCCACAACCCTATTCTTACGCTATGTTCTCCACAAGTGCCTACAGATCATTTTTCTGTAAGACCTTCTATCAAAAATGTAGAATCTATATTTAGAGGATCTATACCAAAAGAATATCAGTACTATCCCTCGAAAGAGATTTCAGCAGAAATAAAATTGACATGTTCTCAGCCTAAAAAATATATTGTGTATCAGTTGCTCAGCTGGGAATTTCACAAGCCAGTTTAGAGAATTTCTATCATTGAGAAACAGAAAATCTGCAATTACCATATGCAACTTATATAATTAATTTGAGCAAACTCCTCTGCCTTGCATTTAAGCCTTTTGCAAAGTAATTCTTACCAACATTTCCAGCCTTACTAAATGATCTCTCTCTGAAATACCATGGAGTCCAGCCAAAACAGAACAACTCATATTATTTCCTGATATCAAAAACAGAAAGGCAGTGTAGTAAAATCTCAGGAGTCAGTCTACCTAGGTTTCAAATTGAGGCTGCTTTTACTAACCATGTAAACTTAAGCAAGTTCTTTAACCTACTTATTTATTTAAAAGATTTTATTTATTTATTTGAGAGAGTGGGCGAGAGAGAAAGAGAGAGCACAAGAGGGGAGAAGTTCAGAGGGAGAAGGAGACTCCCCATGGAGCTGGGAGCCTGATCCCGGGAATGCGGGATCATGACCTGAGCTGAAGGCAGTAACTTAACCAACCGAGCCACCCAGGCACCCTCTTTAACCTCTTTAAACCTCAGTTTCTTCACCTGTAAAGTGGAGGTGATATATAACAATAAGTAGACTCGCCTCAAAGGATTATTGTGAAGACTCGATTAAATGAGGCAACATACATAGGACTTAGAATGATGTTTTGAATGTGGTTAGCACTCAATACATGTTAGCAATAATTATTGTGACCAGGCCTTAGTTTGGCTCATCCTCTAAAATGTTTTTCTCAACAAGTCTCTTATGAAAAGCCCACCCATATTTTGAGGGACCCTCAGGAGGACGCCTTCCATTAAAGCCTTTCCTCTAGTGAGATGGATCCAATAGTTCACCTCAGATCCCTGGCACTCCCGAGCCATTTGACTTTGGGCAAGGTACTTTGCCTTTGTTGGTCAGTTTCTTCATCCATAAAATTCCCATCTCCTAGTGTTGTTATGAAGATGAAATGAGACACCAGAAGTGTAGCTGAGCCAAACAATGTGCATATTCTTCATATTCTCTCTTCATATTCTGTGACCAGTCTCAATTGGCACATGAGCTTCCATCATACAAAGAAGTGTAAATTGCATACACATCCTTGTGTGTGAGAGTGACTTTCTGAGTGGTGTGCAGGGCCTTTAGAGTCAGCAAAAGCAATGTCTCCTGAGAAGCTCTTATAAAGGAAGCTTCCTTGGCCAGGTCTGTCCTCAGTGGAAATGACACTGTAATGAATTCTTATCAAAGACACACCTACCATGAGTGGGCAATGGCATTTAAAAGAAAACATGTTCATGGGCTCAGATTTAAATCCCAATTTTGTGGAATACTATGCAGCCATCAAAAGAAATGAAATCTTGAGTGCCTGGGTGGCTCATTGGGTTAAACCGCTGCCTTCGGCTCAGGTCATGATCTCAGGGTCCTGGGATCGAGTCCCGCATCGGGCTCTCTTCTCGGCAGGGAGCCTGCTTCCTCCTCTCTCTCTCTGCCTGCCTCTCTGCCTACTTGTGATCTCTCTCTGTCAAGTAAATAAATAAAATCTTTAAAAAAAAAAAAAAGAAATGAAATCTTGCCATTTGCAATGACGTGGATGGAACTAGAGGGTATTGTGCTTGGTGAAATAAGTCAATCGGAGAAAGACAACTATCATATGGTCTCCCTGATATGAGGAAGTAGAGATGCAACATGGGGGTTTGGGAGGGTAGGAAAAGAATAAGTGAAACAAGATGAGATTGGGAGGGAGACAAACCATAAGAGACTCCTAATCTCACAAAACAAACTGAGGGTTGCCAGGGGGAGGGCCGTAGGGAGAGGGTGGTGGGGTTATGGACACTGGGGAGGGTATGTGCTATGGTGAGTGCTGTGAAGTGTATAAACCTGGTGATTCACAGACCTGTACCCCTGGGGCTAATAATACATTATATGTTCATAAAAAAATAAAAAATTATTTTAAAAATCCCAATTTGGGGGGCACCTGGGTGGCTCAGTTGGTTAAGTGTCTGCCTTTGGCTTAGGACATGATCCCAGAGTCCTGGGATCAAGCCCTGAATCGGGCTCCCTGCTCACTGGGGAGCCTGCTCCTCTCTCTCTCAAATAAATAAATAAAATCTTTTAAAAAATATTAAATAAACCACAATTCTGCCCTTCAAATTGGGTAACTCTAGGCATGTTTTTAACCTTTCTGGGCTTCATCTGTGAAATGATGCAATAACACCTACTTCATAAATTGTATTAGTATTAATAGTATAATGTACATGGTAGGTGCTTAATAAATGGCTTTATCATAGAAATAAGGATGAAAGTCAACAAAAATGTTAAGAGTCATTAATCCACTCCAGTGTTGCACAAACATTAACCCACATGTTGAAACAGTTTCCTGGATCTCATCTCTAGAGATGCAATCCAATACATTGGGATGGGCCCATGAGTGAGCATTTCTATCAAGCTCATGGGTCCTGATACTGCGGCTGCTATCCTTGCCCCTTCTCCTTTTCTAGATGTAACTATGAAGCATGAAGAGACTTCCCCCAGTCGCACAGCAAGCTATTGTCAGGACCTTGACAACAACACAGGTTTTCTGACGTCACATCCAGAACTCTTCTTGCTATCACTCACTACCTCCCAATGCTAATTCTGGGCTTAAGAACCTAAGTCAAGGAAGCAAACTTCAAAAAATAAAAATAAAAAATAAACTATAATTCTTACCTTACAAAATTTACTGTTGCAAATAAGATGAACAAGAAAACCACAGCGTGAAAATTTAAATATTTGGTTTCTCCACATCCGATTACAATACCAAAGAAAATATATAATAATTGTTGGAATACAGCTGAAAACATTATTAGGAACCTTGGATGAATGGAAAACAAATCACATTTTAAGCAATGGGTTTTTTAATAGTTGCCTTTTCACATAAAAGTATGTATGACATATCTATCACTCTTATTAGCAGAGGTCCTTGCCTCCAAGCACTGCTGCAATCAACATTTAAAACTATTTTGTTGGAACTAAAATCCACCTGGCTCCATATTCTCCAATACTCTTCATCACACCATGCCCATGGGCTGCCTCTCATAGGAGAACCGTAGGAGCAAGGCAGAAAAATAAAGCTCTCCACCTCTTCCCTGATCAGTGATGTGACAGTTTGCTGAGATTAGCTAGCATCATATCAAACTGTTGGGTCTGCCACAGGTAAGCCCAGAACCACCTACTTAACCTTGACTTTTCAACATCTGATTGGATCACCTCACTGTCCTCTGCAGAATTTCTTCCTTCATGATTTGCTTGAAAGTCCCTTACCTTGAAAATCTCTCCTGTCTGCTTTTCCATCTACTGAATTCCTAAAAATCTCATAAGGCTAACTCTAATCCCATGTTCTTCATAAAACCATCCTAAGCACTCTCATTGGAAGTGACCCTCCTTTCAATCCCTACAGTGCCAATTGTCTATACCACCATGGTTCGTTAAGCAGACAAGTGAATTAGAATCACCCGTATTGCTTTCCATATAGCTATACACCTGGCCTGTCCCCAGAGTCTTACCGAGCAGACGGAACACAATGGTTCAGGCTTAGAGCTGTTGTGGTACCATGTGGTAATATGCTTGCACCCAGTCAAGGTTTGACTTCTATAAGCAAATTGCCTCCTCTTGGGCCCCTCCACTGGAACTTTCCCTTTCAACTAACTAGGTGAGTGTGCCTGTTCCACAAACCAGCCTCCTCACAGGTGGGTCCCAACATCTACGTTTGGAAAGCAGCATTAGGAAGCCTCATTTTGGCTTCAGAGGAAAACCATATTCTGTGACACAGCATTACACCCATCAAGCAGATGGTCCGATTCTCTATCTGATTCCCATCTCCTGCTTCATTAGATTCAGAACTCAGAGAAAGGAGGGTTTTGAGATCCCCCCAGCCCCCAATGCTTAGTTTTCTGAAATTCAGAAATGATGGAATAACTGAGAATACTTTTTCAAATGTCTCCACAGGACCTAAAAAAAAAAATCCATACATATAGCAGGATCCCAATAAATATATAATGATTCATACTTACTGGTTTCTCACATAAACACGCCCAATCACTTAATAACGAGTGTCTTCTGAGAAGGGGACTTACTTACATAGCCCCAAACTGAGATACAACATCCAGATCACAGAAGACATTAAGAAAGGATAGGTTGAATAGGTTCAAGGATAAACAATTAAGTGAATACAATGCGTAATGTATAGTGATGCTGACAGACAGCATGACTGAGCTCAGGAAACTGTCCAAATTCAGACAAAAAGTTCTATGAACTGGTTATCCCCAAGGTTCTGGAGTCTAAGAACCAGGTAAGTGTCATATTCACATAGACACAACATTAGAAGAGTTACAGGTGCCAATTTTTTAATTTTGCCAAGAGAAGTTATTTTTAAAAAGATACCATCCTCTATCACTGGGATTTCATAAAAGAAAGAACATTTTAAACACCAAAAAAGGAGACAGATCATAATTTCAGAACCATGGATAGTCATCTATTTTTTAAAAAATGAATCTTCCTGGGAAAATTCAGAATTATGGCTTCTTGTTTTAGCATTTGCTTTCGTTTGATCTATGCTGGGCTAAGACTTATGAAGTAATTCTGAAACAATCCTATAAATTAGTATAGCTCTCTGCAGAGCCCAATTTATTTATCTGAGAAGACAGGCCAATGGTTTTCCCTCCATGCAGAGACAGTCACATGACACCTTGCATTACCAAATGTAAGAGTTTGGCTGGTGTGGCATCTTTCTGCTACTTTTCTTCTCCAGCTCTTCCCATATTAAGATGCTGCCATTCATAGATGTCATGAAGGAAACAAAGGAATGAGGTATTTTTTAAATTTCTCACAATCCAAAGTAAATTTTTATCAAGAGTTATGTATAAAAAGACCACAGCCTCTGAGCCACACCTACATAATTTGTAACAAAAGAATATCAATCAATGTCAACAATTGTTGGTACCTTAAGTGCTTTCAAATATAACCGGTAATAAAATTCAGAATTAAAAGGCAGAAAAAAGTTACAAAAGGGGTGTCTTATGGATCCAAGAAGGCAGAACCACTTAAGCACAAAACTTCTATGATATCTATACCAAGTACACAATAGGAGACTTACTTAGTAATTATTAACTCAATCCTCGGTTTAAAGCTTAAGGAGTCTAAATTCAGTCCTACAGTGACTAACGCAACCATTCCTGACATTCCCAAAAATTCCACTGGGGAGGAAAAAAAATGAGTAAAATTAGTTGCATTCAAATCTGCACACTGAAGTACTACTTTATCTTGAGTGAAGAACTGGTGAGAGACTTAAGGGTCACAGTGCTTGGAAAGTTGTTCCAAGAATCGGCCTAATCCTGTAAATCAGGGGTTGGCAAACTTCTTTTGTAAAGGATCACAGAGTAAATATTCGGTCTTTGTGGGCCACACAGCCCCAGTCACCACAATGGAACTCAACCATTGTAGCAGAACAACAGCCACAGATAGCCTGCCAACAAATGTGTGCATATTAAATAATAGACACTAAGAGCTGAAGCGCTTTGGAGCAGGGCAGAGCTGGCTGCTCTGGGAATGTGACCTACCTTTTCTCTCTTAGCATCCCTGCATCTGTAAAATGGGTGTAAAAGAATAATGCTCCACAGTTGTTGTGCAGATTCAACTAAATAACATGAAAAGTGCTTGGCACACTTTTAAATCAATGACTGTGTGATAGTCACTATTACTATGCTTTTATACATTCACTTTATACAGTCACTATTTACTAAGCCATTGCTTAGTAAATTAATACTGTTTTTTTAAACTTTATTTTTTTCAATATTTTCCATATTTATTTTATTATGCCTTTGGTTTATCTAATCACTTAAGTCTACTTTTGATTTAGTTTTACCTATGTATCTAACTGAATTTAATATAAATAACCAAGGACAGTAAAACCAGGAGTGCTGGGAACTATGAGGATAGGGAAACTGTCTTTTGAAATCTTATTTCCACTTTCCTATAATTAGTATTACTGGATTTTAAAGCTTATCAATAGTCTTTCTCAGTAACAGACAGTACTTAGAGACAACATCTGCTATGAGGAAACCAGTAAATAACTTCATTTTAGAAATGATTATTTAGTATAATCCCAATGTTATAGGGTTGCATGGTATGAAGGTATACATTAACATATGTGTGTATGTTTATATGTATTTTTTTAAAGGCTGAGGACATACACCAAAACATATCCGTGGTCTAATTTATAACACTGGTATGTAGGTGATTTTTTTTCTTCTTTAATTTTTCAGAATATTTCCAAAATTCTATCATCAGTATGTATTCCTTTTATAATTAGACAAGGTTTTTACAAAATTATAAGTGCCGTTCTATTCAATTGTATTTTAAATGTTCTGAAGGGGAAAAAGTCATGGACCATTTAATAAAGGAAGTAATTTTCATCTTCACAAAGCTGAGTAGTTAAAAATAGACCTGTATAGTTGTTCTGACTCAGTGGAGAAAACCATCACAGAAAGTCGATGCTGCAGACTAGTGGCTCCCTCAGTCTTTGTCTCTCTCTTCCTCTCTCTGGTGTAGAAAAAGTGAAGGTTCTCCTCATAAAATCAAAGGGATTTTTTTCCCTAAAATCAACAGGATTGATGACTGGATGTTTTCTAACTAAAATATATTTGGAAAATGATGGAAGTTTGACATTTATCACCCAGACCAACGATGATAGTGAAGAGACGGTGGAGCCATCAGCACTGACATGAGGAGGGGGAGGCACTGTTTGTAGGAGTTTTAAAACAATAAAACTAATGAAAAGTTTTCTGCTCTTCATTATCTCCATTCCCCAGAAACTCTGAATCACGTCGACAAAATATTCCTCTCGCTTCTAGAAGCAAGAGGTATACCTCTGGCCTACACTATTATAAAACCCACTGTGTCTCATGAATCATACATTGACTCTTCAAGTGCCTTTTGTCCCTCAATCAAATTTTCTTCCATGGGCTGATACGTTAATATTTCCAACTGTACGACCTGGCAACCGAACAATGTTCCTGAAGCCTTGTGTCCTTTGTGAGGCAATATCTGTGCTATTTTTGTTTTGTTTCATGAAAAAGAGTGAATGTGCTAGTACAAGTGATTTCTTGAGGTCCAGATTTCATGACTTGAACACAATTGAGACAAAAAAGGAAATTACTACATGTGCTCAAAGAGGTGATGCTCTAACTTTAATCAGATGTTCTCTGGACTTAAGCCAGTTGGCTGAGTGTTCCTTAGTGAGGGAAGAAAACAGAATTAGGCAACATAACAGAAATGTAACATTAGAGAATGTGTGAATTTGAATTTTATCTATGTTTGACAATGGAATTTCTGGCAATGGAACTTCTCCTGATATCATGTCTATTACTGACTTCTGCTGCCAGGAACTTATTAAATATAAGAGTAAAGGACTGCCCGAAGTGTTTCTGTAATTCCTGAAGCAGAGGAAAATGCAACGGAGGAGAGAGGACTATCCGTTTCTGGGGCTGCTGGAACAGAGTACCACAAACTATCTTAAACAGCATGAATTATATTGTCTCAGAGTTCTGGAGGGTAGAGGTCCAACATCACGGCTCAGCAGTGATTCCCTCTGGGACTAAAAGGAAGGATCTGTTCCAGGCTTTCCAACCACTGACTGGAAGCACCTTCATCTTTTAGAAGGAAAGTGGAAAGGAACCAACATTTGTTGGCTGCCCTAACTTGAGTCCAGTGGTGAGCTGATAAATGTTAAAATCAGCTCTCTGGAGGTAAAAAAAAAAAAAAAAGAAGAATAAAAATAAAAATAATAATAATAAAAAAATCAATCAATCCCTGCTGGGTAACATCTGCCAATTTTCATGGTGTAAATGCTCCCAATAGGGCCAATTTCAAATAATGCCGCCTGCACAGAGTTCTGAAGACATATGTGCCATCAGCTCCTGCAAGGAGGTAAGTTCTATCTCCAGCACATCAGCATGAGCAAGTCACCTAACACACATTATCTCGCTGGTGCCAGCAATAACCCTATAAATTAGGTGTCTCTATACCACTTTTATAGATGAGGAAACTAGCTAAAGCTTAGAGAGGGTGAGTAAAATCCCAAGGTCAACAAGCAAATAAACTGTGAAGTTTGAATTCAAGTTTGAATAAACTGTGAGGTTTGAATTCAAGTCTGCCTAACTCCAAAGCTCTTCAAGAACTCGTATCAGGTTATTCGACCCACATGTGTTAAATTACTTTCAGGCACATCGGGAGCACTGGGCCCGGCTGGGAGGGGGACACACAGAGACAGGAATAAATAAAAAGTTGAGTAAAAGACAGCCTCCACGCCTCAAGAAACTCGTGCTCTAGTGGAAGAAATGGAAATATTAATTTTTAAATTTTTCTCTTCAGATATTTAAGGCATCCATAAAGGTTCACGGGGAGAAAGAAGAGAGGAAGGAAGAATGGGAGGGAGGAAGGAAAAAGAAAGAAGAAGGAAGTGACCCTTCAGTGAAGGCTTTCTGTAATTTTACTGATTGGGGCAGTAAGCAGCTCCTGGGTGGCCACTTACCTACAGAGGAAGTAGCACTTTTAGGTGACGGGAGGTGACAGGAGGAGTAATTAAGCTCTTGATATCTGAGGTCTTTCCCAGATGGAAGTGGCTCTACTGTGTGGCCTGAGAGCAGAAGCAAGATCTGACTGTCTCGGTGTAGTTACTACAGCTCTTGGGGACTAGCTACCTCCTTCAGGTCAGTAAAAACTTTAACTGCCCATCTCACTAGACGAAACCAACAAATGATCATCGCCGGGCTAGCAGTGCTAGGCTCTCCGCTTCCTGCGATTATTCCACTCCCTGCTACTCTTCCAGACACAGGTATGCCTAATTTCTCCCTCTCTTTCCCTGCCTCCTAGCTGCTGGTAAAGGCTGCTGTTCCTACAGTCTCCTCAGTCTGGTACTCACTGAATGAAAGACGGTTGGGTTGGAAAGACTTCAGGAGCATCTCACCCAGCAAACTCATTTTAGAAATGGGCTGCTAAGGGTCAGGACAGGAATCATCACTGAGCTCTTGCAGGGGATTGCTGGTGATTAAATGAAAGTTCAAGTGGTGCCTGGGTGGCTCAGTGGGTTAAGCCTCTGCCTTTGGCTCAGGTCATGATCTCACAGTCCTGAGATCAAGTCCCGCATTGGGCTTTCTGCTCGGTGGGGGAGTCTGCTTTCCCCTCTCTCTCTGCCTGCTTCTCTGCCTTCTTGTGATCTCTGTCAAATAAATAAATAAAAATCTTCGGGTGGGGGGGGAAGTAAGGTCAAAAGGTGGGGCTCAAAAAGAGTAACAGAGTATTTACATGGAGAAGAAATACAGAGGGAAGGGATGTGGACTTGGAATTAAGGGGACCTTAGGAGAGACCGGGAAAGAGCTAGAAGTGGCACAAGGATAATATGACAAGATGCACAGAGGGGCTATCACAAGGAGGAAGCAAATGAGAAGAGGCAACTGGATTCAAGATCACTGAAAACCAAAGATATGGGGCGCCTGGGTGGCTCACTGGGTTAGGTCTCTGCCTTCAGCTCAGGTCATCATCCCAGGGTCCTGAGATGGAGCCCCGCATTAGGCTCTCTGCTCAGCAAGGAGCCTGCCTCCCCTCTTCTCTCTGCCTGCCTCGCTGCCTACTTGTGATCTCTGACTGTCAAATAAATAAATAAAATCTTTAAACAAACAAACAAACCAAGATACATAAAATTCCCTTTAACGACAGCAGTTTTTGTATCTGCTTCTGCCTTACCAATGTAGAAAGTCATGTACACCATTGAAATGCAAAGAATGACACTGGTAAGTATATTGCTAAAGAGGTCAGTCAGTATAAATTGAATGATCCTTGCACACGAATATCCACATATTATGCTTCCCAAGATGTCCAAGCAGAGGCTCAAGATTATTTGTAACTCTGGAAAAAGAAAATAAAAAAAAGGAAGTTGAACTATAGTTTTCATTCTCTCACTGATGGCATTTGTGTCTATGCACCTTGGTTTGCTTTTGAGATTTTGAATGGGACCTTGTTCTTCAGCAAGTGGAAGCTTCCCATGAAAGCCTGGCAAAACAGACACTCTGGGGTGTATTTCCCTTACAGTCGGTTGCTGGAGATTTGCTTCTCTGGGGACAGCAGACTGGAATGTCCTCAGAAGCCAGGCAGGGAGCATAGATGTGAAAAGCCTGTGACAAACTGGGGAGTGAATGTCTGACCAAAGGACATCCGAATTCATATTTTTTACAAACTGTGTTAGGGCCAAGCAAATCATGTCCAGAGTCCCCATCAACCTGCTGTCTATTTGTGACCCCTGCCCCCAGCCCAGGGGCATTTGGGAAATGGAGAAGAGGAATTTTCCATAGTCACAATAAATGAGGGCAACAGTGGCAGGAGTGAGCAGGTTTCAGGCAATGCCAAGGGTAGTCCTAAATAACAGATTGTCTACCCCAAACACCTGTAGCTCCCCATTGAGAAGCCCTACAAAGCCCTTTTATCACCAATATTCTTCCTCCTTTTAGCACCTCTGTCCTAAAACTATCACACCGATCAGGAGTTCACCTTTTCCCTTTTCATGCTGTGATTTCCCTGCCTGCTTTCTTTTCTAGTAGAACCACATCTGGAAACCTAGCAAAGCAGCGTGCTCCATATCCCAGTGAACTTCAACCACAAGAATCTAGTATGGCTTCTAGGACCTGACTCTGAAGTGCTGCCAGAAATGTTCTGCCTTCGCCCGCAGGCTCAAAGTCAGGATCAGGTAAATTCTTAATATCTGCTCACTGAGATTCGGATTGATCCAGGCAAGAAGTTACTCTGAGCCAGATGATGTGTGTGCCTGTGTGTGTCTGGGTGTGAAGGAAAGAGATGAAATAGATTTCTTTAACATACTTTCCCCCTTACTGTCCAAGAAAACACATAGATGGTAATTATTTTCCTGTTATCTGATATGCTATTTTGATTGGTCGAAAAGTAAAGTATAGAGAAAGTAGTAAAGTTAAGACATCTTGAATGTGTTTTGTTTTATTTTTATTTTTTTTAAGATTTTTTTATTTATTTAAGTAATCTGTACACCCAACATGGGTCTCGAACCCATGACCCTGAGATAGAGAGTCACATGCCCTCTGGTCAAACCAGACAGGTGCCCTTTAATATATTTTAATTTCAGTGTGAACTGAAATGTATCATACAAGAATGATTCTAGAAAATAAGACAAAAAAGATGCTCCTACCTGTAAATACAGCCACGTGGAGACTGTTGCTCCGAAATACTCCAAAACAAATGGATGTGAAACCACAAATGATCATTGATTCTCCTCTTATGATATCAGTATACATTTTGGAAATACCTGGAAAGGGAAATAAAAAATATAATTTAATTTGGTACATAAAAATGATGCTCTTTCACAAGAAACACAAAAATAGAAGAGAAGGAATATGTCAGACAAAAAACAAAAAAGCCATGACTGGGATGGTTCTGTGAGACAATCACAGTCATCTTTTTTTAAAAAAAGATTTTATTTATTTATTTGACACAGAGAGAGAAATCACAAGTAGGCAGAGAGGCAGGCGGGTTGAGGGGGGAAGCAGACTCCCCATAGAGCAGAGAGCCCAATGTGGGGCTTGATCCCAGGACCCTGGGATCATGATCTGAGCCAAAATCAGAGGCTTAACCCACTGAGCCACCCAGGTGCCCCACAATCACCATTTTTAATCTCTCCAATGATAAAGGAACAGGACAAGAGCATTCTTTGAAGTGTCCACGTCCTCAAACCATGCTTGAGTTTTGGAATGAGACAGAGCACTTCTCAGGACACAATATTTAGCTTGAATAAGCATGAATAGACTCCACAAAAATCACATTTTAGAAATAAGTACAGGGGTGCCTGGGTGGCTTCTTTGGTTGAGTGTCCAATCTTGATTTTGGCTCAGATCGTGATCTCAGGGTTGTGAGATCAAGCGCTGCATCAGGCTCCACATTGGGTATGGAGCCTGCTTAAGATTCTCTCTCTCCCTCTGCCCTTCCCTCCTCCCCTGGTGCACACGTGCGCGCGCGCTCGTGCACACACACACACACACACACACACACACATACTTTCTCTCTCTCTCTCAAATAATAAAAGGAAAAAGGAAAGAAGTACAAAGGATGACCCAGCAATTCTACTCATAGACATATGCCCAAGAGAACTGAAAACCCATGTCCACACAAAAATTTGTACACGAATGTTCATAACAGCATTACTCATAATAATCAATTGAATTATTCATCCACAGAAAAGAATGAAGTACTAACTGATACATGTTACAACATGGATGAACTTTGAAAGCATTATACAGAGTGAAAGAAGCCAAACATGGAAACCATGTTGTATGGTTTGATGTGTATGAAATGTCCAGAATAGGCAAATCCATAGACAGAAAACAGACTCAGTGTTGCTAAGGGTTTGGGCAAATGGAAGAATGAGAAGTGACTGCTAATGGGTAGGAGATTTCTTTTGGGGTGATAAAAATGTTCTAAAATTATAGAGTGATGATGGTTGTATAACTCTGCAAATATAGACTACTGAAACCTACAGTTTAAATATTTTTAAAATTTTTTCTTTTTAAGTAGGCTCCACAGCCAATAACGGGACTTGAACTCATGACCCTGAGGATCAAGAATCGCGGGCCCTACTGACTGAGCTAGCCACACGCCCTTGTAGTTTAAAAGGATGAATTTTATGGTATGTGGATTATATTTCAATAAAGCTGTTAATAAAAATTAAATACAAAATCTTACTGGTACTTAGCATTCACAAACAGCTTAGTGTAATGGTAAATATAATCAAATTAATTGCTCTGTGATATACAGACAGAGGATGAGAGTGACTGGCACTTGTTCAACTGGTATCCCTCTTCTGATGTTGGTAAAAATACTGGTTTTATCCAGGGTGACAATGTGTCCTGTTAAATGACCACTTTTCCTCATAGCCTAGGCTTCTAAGAGTGCCCACTGAGATAAAAATAAGGGGAAGTCACCAACTGGTACTTCAGGAAAATTTCTTGGAGGGAGAAGTGACTTGATTGAAAAGAGCATCTTTTTGTCCCTTGTTCTTCTTCCTCTTCTTCCCTGAAATGTGGAATGTGATGGCCGGAATTTTAATCACCAACTTGTGATCCCGAGAGTGGAAACCATTCACAAAGAATGGGGGAGCAGATAAATCTACCCCACACTTTGCTTTAAATGTCATCTTTTAAAGCGATTTAAAATAAGAAAAAAGTCATATTTTCCCATATGTTGCCAATTACAGTACTTCCTATTGCTTTGTGTAGATCCAAATTTCCATTTGATGCCAGTTTCTCTCTGCCTAACTTCCTTTAACATTTTTTTTTTTTTAAATAGCACAGGGCTACTGGTGGTAAATTCTTTCAACTTCAATATGTTTAAGAAAGATATTCTTTGCTTTTGAAAGATATTCTCATTGAGAATTCCTAGCTTTTCTTTTGGTACTTTAACAATGTCGCTCCACCATCTTTTGGCTTGCATTGTTTCTGAAAAGAAGTTGTTATTATTTTTGTTCCTCTGCATATAGTGTGTCTCTTTTCCCTCCTCTGGCTGCCTTTAAGATATTCTCTTTATCATTGCTTTCTAGGAACTTGATTTTTACATGCCATGATGTAGTTTTTTGTTTCTTGGGCTCGTGGTATGTTGAGCTTCTTGAAATCTGTGGCTATAAAATCTTCATCAAGTTTAGAAAATTTTCATTCATTATTTCTTCAAATATTTTTCCTTTCTTCCTGTCTCCTCTCTTTGAGGGACTTGGATATTAAGCCACATGAAGTTGTCCCACAGGTGCTCACGGATGTTCTATTCCCTTCTCTTAGTCTTTCTCTCTGTGTGCTTCATTTTGGGTAGTTTCTACTGCTGATAGGAGTAAGTTCTACCCCAGCATTAATCTTTCCTCTAATTTTTTGAACATATAGAATACAGTTACAATAACTGCTTTAAGGTTTTTGTCTACTAATTCTACCGCCTGCCTCACTACTCCCTCTACTTACTCTTTTTGTACGCTTTATGGGTTATATTTTCCTGCTTCTTTGATACCACCAAGAAGATATGACTGGCCGTTGACCCGTGACTTGGTCCTGCATGACTGAAGGCCCTTCAGCCCCTCCCCTGTCCCTGGAATGTGAGTTCCACTTGCCTTTCCTGTTCCCAGAGGTTGCTCCAAGGACAGAACCTTGAGGTGGTGATGTGGTGTTCAGAACACCCGTACCGTGTACGTGACTGGACCCAGGGAACTTCTCTAGATAAACTTTCCAGATTTGGTGGGCAGGCGCAGGGATGTTTCATCTTAGCCCAAGCTAAGCCATGTATGTAAGTTTCTTTTGCTTACAAAAACTGTCAACTACTAACCTGCAGTGACCTGCCTCTTGCTTTAGTCTCTCCCTGCCCTCCACGTATGTGAGTCAGTTTCAAATCACACCCAGGAAACTCCCAGGAGGGCTGCTAACCAGTCTTCAGCTTACTACCTGTTGCTAGCTTTCACTGTGACAGAAGGCACAAAAATACTGGTTAAAGAGGTGTAGAAACTATTAGCACATTTGGTTTAGTTGGTCAAGAAATCCTTTCATCCTTCATCAAATTCAGTGAGTCAACCAGGAATAGGTAAAATATGAGGTCTGAAGTATGAAGATTTTTTTTAAAAGATTGTATTTACTTGAGAGAGAAAAAGAGAGCACAAGCAGGAAGAGGGTGAGGAAGAAGGCTCCCTGCTTAGCCCTGATCTGAGGCTGGATCCCAGAACCCTGGGATCATGACCTGAGCAGAGATCAAGACACTTAATTGGTTGAACCACCCACATGCCTCAGTATGAAGCTTTGACCTTGACTTACAGCGATTAATAGCAAAATACCGTAAGAATTACTTCCCCATTCTTTATTGGCTTAATGTGGAACTAACTTATGTTCTCTAATTCATTGTGAAATTTGGATAAGGAAAGAATAAAACAAAAACCATGTACAATTTCACAACTCAGATACAACCTTAATGTATGAGCTTATAAACTTTTTCCTCAATTGAGATCATACTAAAACTTAACACATTACTCCTTTATAAGGACGTATTCCAGATTTGTTTTAAAGCAAAAATTTCAGCCCAGTACATTCTTTTCAAACAGGTAATAAATACACAAGTTCCTTTTCTTTTTTTTTTCTTTTCTTTTTAAGATTTAATTAATTTATTTGACAGAGAGAGAGAGACAGGGAGAGAGGGAACACAAGCAGGGGAAGTGGGTGAGGGAGAAGCAGGCTTCCCGCTGAGCAAGGAACCCAATGCAGGACATCATCCCAAGTCCCTGGGATCATGACCTAAGCCAAAGGCAGATCCCACGCCCAATGACTGAGCTACCCAGATGCCCCGACAAGTTCCTTTTCTCTTGCATGTGAACACCCACTACTTTTTGCAGTGGCTCAGGCCATTGAAACTGCAGAGTTTACACGGCACAAGGGCACCACATCAAAAGAAGCACTATTTAAGTGCTTATAGGAACTATAGTTTTGTGTATTATGATAATTTTAGGCATGTGGCAAAACTATCTTTCCTTTAAAAAATTAATGTATTACGACAGTTAGAAATGAACTGTTTTTGAAGAAAGGACCATTTATCTAATTCACACATAGAGCCTAAATGATGACTCTGTGAATACCATAAAGAAGAATGATATCCCCCCTAAAAATGAGCCAAAATTTGTTTTACAAGGAAAAAATGTTATTGGATCCAGAATCCACATACCACCTTGAGCATTACTGACATAAAGAAATATCAACTAAGAGCTAAATAGCTTCATTAGTTTTCTTTTAAAGAAATAGAAAACTTTCCATTATACTTCTTTTTTGAAAAAAATTGAATATTGAAACTGCAATAAATAATGTTATAAATAATGTTATTGTAGTCACTTACAGTCATGAGATTTCAGAAAAAGGAGCAGGAAAAAAATGAGAGGAATAAAACAGCTGGCAAATACAAATGGCTAAATGAGAAAGGCAGATGAAGGAAAAATAGGGGAAAATTGTACTTTTAAAAAGAGAGAGAGAGAGAGAAAGAAAAAAGAGTGAGAGAAAAAAGAGGGAGACAGGATGAGACTTTGAGAAGTCTGATAATTTCGGATATCACTACCAAAAGTGTCTTAAAACTTACGTTTTCCCAACTGTACATATAAGTGGGTATCAAATTGGGAATCCCACTTGTGGGCAAGGTTGGAGGTTTCCCATTCCAGTCATAAGGCAATATATAATATATTTCCACTCAATATAAATACCTTAAAATTGGTTAGGAAAATATTTTCAAGTCAAAAACAGAAACCATAGCATCTAATCATTTCATGTTTTTACTGCTGTGTTAATAAAACATGACAACAGGGGGATGTTTCCGAGTAAAATCATCTTTTACCAAATAAGAGGGAAGTACTGCAGGACTTGAAACCCTCTTGGGAATAAGCTATTATTGAACATGTTTTTGCCCAACTATGTTCCTACCCATTTCTTTTAAATAAACTACACCCCCTTCCACTACCTGCTTTAAAGTTAGCTAGTTCAAAAGGAGACTGTTCTTCCTTCTCTTTATTTTGTTCCTTTTTTCTTCTTCTTTCCTCTTCCTCTTCCTCTCCATCTCCTTCTTCTGGTGTATATATTTTCAAAATTTTTTGTGTGATTTTAAATATTTAAATTTTACTTGTTAAATTACAGTGCAATATTGGTCTCTGGAGTAGAATTCAGTGGTTCATCACTTACCTGCCACGCAGTGTGCATCACAAGTGCCCTGCTTTGTACCCTTTACCAATCTATCCCAACCCCCCACCGAACTCCCTCCATCACCCCAGTTTGTTCTGTATTGTTAAGCGTCTCTTGTGTTTATTTCCCTCTCTCCCTTCCCCCCCATTCCCATGTATTCATTTGTTTCCTTTCTGAAATTCCACATATGAGTTGGCTCATACTGTATTTGTCTTTCTCTGACTGACTTATTTCACTTAGCATAATACACTCTTCCATCACATTGTCACAAATGGCAAAATTTCATTCTTTTTGGTGGCTGAATGATATTCCATTGTGTATATATACTATATTTTCTTTATCCATTCATCAGTCAGTGGACATCTGGGCTCTCTCAATAATTTGGCTATTGTTGATGATATTGCTATAAAATGCACAGCGCATGTACACTTTTGAATCAGCATTTTTATATCCTTTGGATAAATATTTAGCAGTGCAATTGCTGCATCTAGGGTAGTTCTATCTCCAGCCTTTTGAGGAACCTCCATACTGTTTTCCAGAGTGCCAGTTTGCATTCCCACTAACAGTGTAAGGACGTTCCCCTTTCTCCACATCCTCTTCAACACCTGTTGCTTCTTGTATTGTTAATTTTAGACATTCTGACAGGTGAGAGGTGGTATCTCATTGTGGTTTTGATTTTTATTTCCCTAATGATGAGTGATATGGAGCATTTTTCATGTGCCTGTTAACCATCTGGATGTCTTCCTAGGAAAAATGTCTGTTCAGGGGTGCCTGGGTAGCTCAGTGGGTTAAAGTCTCTGCCTTCCACTCAGGTTATGATCTCAGGGTCCTAGGATCAAGCCCCGCTTTGGGGCTTGTGATCTCTGTCTGTCAAAGAAAGAAAGAAAGATGTCTGTTCATGTCTTCTGCCTATTTCTTGACTGGATTTTTTGGGTTTTGGCTGTTGAGTTCTTAACAGACTTTGGATACTAACCCTTATCAGATAAGTCATTTGCAAATATCTTCTCCCATTCCTTTCATTGGTTGTTTCCTTCACTGTGCAGAAACTTTTTATCTTGATGAGGTCCCAATAGTTCATTTTTGCTTTTGTTTCCCTTGTCTCTGGTGATGTGTCTAGGAAGACGTTGCTACCGCCAAAGTCAAAGAGGTTTCTGCCTGTGTTTTCTTCTAGAATCTTGAAGGTTTCTTGTCTCACATTTAAATCTTTCATCTATTTTGAAGTTATTTTTGTATATGTTATAAGAAAGTGGTCTAGTTTTGTTCTTTTGCTTGTTGCTGTCCAGTTTTTCCCAACACCATTTGTTGAAGAGACTGTCTTTTATCCATTGCATATTCTTTCCTACTTAGTTGAGGATTAGTTGACCACATAGTCGTGGGTCCATTTCTGGGCTCTCTATTCTGTTCCATTGATTTATGTGTCTGTTTTTATGCTGGTACCATACTGTCTTAATGGTTATAACTTTGTAATAAATCTTGAAATCTGGAATTGTGATGCTTCCAGTTTTGTTTTTCTTTTTCAGGATGCTATTCAGGGGCTTTTGTGGTTCCATACAAATTTTAGACTGTTTATTCTAACTGTGAAAAGTGCTGGTGTTATTTTGATCAGGATTGCATTAAATGTGTAGCTTGCTTTGGGAAGTATAGACATTTTAACAATGTTTGTTCTTCCAGTCCATGAGCATGGAATGCTTTTCCATTTCTTAGTGTCCTCTTCAATTACTTTCTTAAGTGTTTTATGGTTTTCAGAGTACAGATCTTTTACTTCTTTGGTTAGGTGTATTCCTAGTTATCTTATTGTTTTGGTGCAATTGCAAATGGGATCAATTCCTTGATTTCTTTTTCTGCTGCTTCCTTATTGGTAAATAGAAATACAACAGATTTCTGCACATTGATTTTATATCCTGCTATTTCACTGAATTCATGTATTAGTTCTCGCAACTTTTTGGTGGAGTCTTTTGGGTTTTCTACATAGAGTTTCATGTCATCTGGAAAGAGTGAAAGTCTGACTTCTTCCTTGCCCATCTGGATAACTTTTATTTCTTTTTGTTGTCTGATTGCTTACGGCTAAGGCTCCCAGTACTATGTTAAATAGTAATAGTGGAGTGCACATCGAAAGGGAGGCAGTTCTAACAAAAGGTAGCAAGGCCTTGGAAAACTTTCCCTGAGGATAGCGCAGAGTTTCTACCTTGAGACTTAGAATTCAGTGGAATGGAATAAGAATGCTAATTTTTTATCACCTTCTAGAAAAGTTTCTTTTCTTCTTGAAAAAATTCTTTGAGATTATAATTAGTGCTATTTATCCCAGATTTGGGGTTGCCTTATTTGCATGGCATCTTTCAAGTCCATCAATGTCCCATCTCCAAGAAAAATAGCATAAATATCTACCCTGCTGCATGTATAGTTCATGCAAAAAAAAAAAAAAGAAAAGAAAAGAGAAACCAAGATTAAAAAAAAAAAGTATCTCTAATCTCCAAGGTAAGAGAGAGAAATAAATATGACTTACCAATTGTTTTCAGTGAATTCACAGAATGAATAGGATCTGTCATGCCAAGGATCATGCTAAAGAGTAGGGAAGTCTGCAAATCCCAGAAATCTCTGTTGAATTTCAGAACCACGTATCCAATTATGATGAATGACACAACAAAGCTAATTAATCCTGTTAACAAGACCTGTGAAACCAATTCATAACACAGAGTTAGATTCAACATTTAAAGATGGCATGGGTGCATTCACTTATGGAAGAATCAGATCTTATTTATATATTTTATATGACTACTCTGAAAAATAACTTTAAAAGGTATTCTAGGTTACCTGCCGCAAAGAAACCATCCTTTCCAAACAAAAGAAATTCTATCTTATTGTTACAAGAGCAATTCACTAATCTTTCTCTTTGTCAATCCAACTTAATAGTTCCCAACATCAAAATGTTCTTAAAATGAAATGCTGTTTTTTCCTGCTTCTGTGTGAAATGTTGCCTGGTTTCCTCAGTGTTTATTTACAGGGCTCTAGGCAGAAAGAGAGGTAAAACAAAGGGCAAAAAGCATATTCTGGCTGATTTGGCCCCTTATTAAGTGCTTTCTGGAAGCCTTACTCAACAGACTTTTGTATATATTTCACCAGTCACCCTCTCTTTCTGAGGCTACCCAGCTCCCACTTGCTGGGAAATAAAATAATTCACACTGGGCCCACTACCACACCAAGCAAAATCTAGTAAGTTTCTGTTATGAGAAAGAGAGAATGCATATCAGATAGGCAAGCAGTGTCTGCCTCAAAACATAAATTAAAAATTAGTTTTAAAAAAGCACTTTTGCTTTTTTAAAGGACTGCCTGGGTTGCCAAGTTGGTTAAGCATCTGCCTTTGGCTCGGGTCATGATCCCAGGGTCTTGGGATTGAGCCCTGCATTGTGCTCCCTTGCTCTCCCTCTCTGTCTGCAACCCCCCCTGTTTGTGCTCTCCATCACATAAATAGATAAAATCTAAAAAAAAATAAAAAATAAAAATAAATAGATTTGGACTGGTTTCTCAATATAATTTTGCACTTTGCATTTACCTTTGCTTCTCATTCTTTCTTCCCTTTATTTATTTAATTTCTATTTTTTATTAAGCTCGAAAACAATATAAAGACTCCTCAAAAAACTAAAACTAGAAGTATCATAAGATCCTATAATCTCACTTCTAGGGTTTTAAAAAATTAATTAATTAATTAATTTTTAAAAATAAACATATAATGTATTTTTATCCTCAGGGGTACAGGTCTGTGAATTGCCAGGTTTACACACTTCACAGCACTCACCATAACACATACCTTCTCCAATGTCCATAACCCCAACCCCTTCCCCCAAGACCCCTCCCCCCAGCAAGCCTCAGTTTGTTTTGTGAGATTAAGAGTCACTTATGGTTTGTCTCCCTCCCAATCCCATCTTGTTTCATTGATTATTCTCCTACCCCCTTAACCCCCCATGTTGCATCTCCACTTCTTCATATCAGGGAGATCATATGATACTTGTCTTTCTCAGATTGACTTATTTCACTAAGAATGATGCTCTCTAGTACCATCCATGTCGTCACAAATGGCAAGATTTCATTTCTTTTGATGGCTGCATAGTATTCCATTGTGTATATATACCACATCTTCTTTATCCATTCAGCTGTTGATGGACATCTAGGTTCTTTCCATAGTTTGGCTATTGTGGACATTGCTGCTATAAACATTCAGGCGCACGTGCCCCTTCGGACCACTACGTTTGTATCTTTAGGGTAAATACCCAGTAGTGCAATTACTGAGTCATAGGGCAGTTCTATTTCCAACATTCTAGGTATTTTTGTCCAAAGAAAACAAAACACTAATTCAAAAAGATATATGCATCCCTGTTTATAGCAGCATTATTTACAATAGCCAAGATATGAAAGCAACCTAAGTGTCTATCGATAGATGAATGGATAAAGATATGGCACATTTATTTATTTATTTATTTATTTATTTTTAAAGATTTTATTTATTTATTTGACAGACAGAGATCACAAGTAGGCAGAGAGGCAGGCGGAGAGAGGAGGAAGCAGGCTCCCTGCTGAGCAGAGAGCCTGATGTGAGGCTTGATTCCAGGACCCCGGGATCATGACCTGAGCCGAAGGCAGAGGCTTTAACCCACTGAGCCACTTAGGCACCCCTGGCACATATATTTAAAGGGCTATGACTCAGCCATTAAAAAAATGAAATTTTGCAACTTGCGACAACATGGATGAACCTAGAGGGTATTGTGCTAAGTGAAATAAGCCAGGAAGAAAAAGACAAATACTGTATGATTTCACTCATGGTGGAATCTAAAACAAACAAACAAACAAATAAACAAAAGCCAGAAATAGACTCATAAATACAGAGAACGAACTAAAGGTTGCCAAAAGGGAAAGGGGTGGGGGGGATGGGCAAAATAGTAGAAGGGGCCTAAGACATACAAACTTTCAGTTATAAAATAAGTCGCGGGGATAAAAGTACACGGAAAATATGGTCATTAATATTGTAAATCTTTGTATGATTTTGATAAAAGTCCACATCCAAAGCAAAATCCACAGACAAATGGTAACTATGCTTATCACGGTGAGCTTTTCATATGTATATAATTATCAAATCACTAGGATATACACCTGAAGTTGATATAATATTGTATGTCAACTATACTTTAAGAATAAATAAATAGGGCGCCTGGGTAGTTCAGTGGGTTAAGCCGCTGCCTTCGGCTCAGGTCATGATCTCAGGGTCCTGGGATCGAGTCCCGCTCAGGCTCTCTGCTCAGCAGGGAGCCTGCTTCCCTCTCTCTCTCTCTCTGCCTGCCTCTCCGTTTACTTGTGATTTCTCTCTGTCAAATAAATAAATAAATAAATCTTAAAAAAAAAAAAAAGAATAAATAAATAAAACAAACAAAATTCCTCCACACATAGGGAAAAAAATAATTAATGGTCTAAAGGAAAAGTATAGTAAAAGTTTTAGGTAGGTTCGGGATGATAATGAGAGCACTAAAAATCATGGGGGACCTGGATGGCTCAGTTGGTTAAGCATCGGACTTGATTTCTGCTCAGGTCATGATCTTAGGATTGGGAGCCAGAGCCCCTTGCTGCTCTGCACTGGGTGTGGAGCCTGCTTATGGTTCTCCAGCTGCCCCTCCCCCAGTGCCAGGTGTGTGTGCACTCCCTCCCCCAAACAAAACAAAAACAAAAAACACTAAAAATCAAAACACGGTGAAGCTAAAAGAATAGTTACAGAAAATTTAAAACTTTAAGTGTACAAAATACAAAAAAATAAGAAAACTAAAAATCAATCAACTAGCCTCTAACTCAAGGTGTTAGAAAAAGTACAGAATAAAACTAAAGAAAATGTGTTCTTTGAAAGAAAAAGTAAAATCATCTGACAAGCCATGATTAAGAAAAAGAGAAGCCACAAGTAAAACAATGTCAGCAGTGACAATAGGCAAATCTACAGATATATTTGAGATGAAGTCAGATAGGAGATCAGAATCTAGGCTCTGCCATTTGTCAGCCTTGTTTGTGATCTGTGAACTGCAATTTGTTTACATACAAAATAGAGACACTTGCTCAGTGCCTCATCACAGTGGTCACTCAGCAAATATTTATTCCTTCTCCCTCCCCCTCACTCCCTTTTAATTAGTAGTTTCACAGAATAAGGAGGATAGAACAACTAAACTGTGAGATTTGCCAATGACTAATCTTCTTTATAGACAAACATATTTTCTGCTAACATAAATAAGCAAGATTGGGGCGCCTGGGTGGCTCAGTGGGTTAAGCCTCTGTCTTTGGCTCAGGTCATGATCTCAGGGACTCTGCTGGGCAGGGAGTCCGCTTTCCCCTCTCTCTCTGCCTGCTTCTCTCCCTACTTGGAATCTTTCTCTCTCTCTCTCTGTCAAATAAATAAATAAAGCAAGATTGACCATAATTTTTTTAAATTGTGTTCTTACCTGCCAAAACACATTCTTGAGGATATAAAAGTCCACATCCAAAGCAGCCATAAATATAATTATAGGTGCAAAATAACAATAAAGTGAAAAGCTTGGTGTTCTTAGAAGAGGGTAGACAATTTGGTACACCTAAAGTAACAAGAACAAATAAGAAATTAGTTGGCTGCCATTTGGTCGTATTAAAAATCAGTGGTAGGTAATTTGAGGTATTAGAAATTGATGTGATATCAATCATTGTAAGTTTTAGTATATTCTAATCTGCAACTATCTGCAATTATCTACAAGACCAGTCCTGAGGGGTTTGTAGATTTCTTGATCTGACTGTCCAGATGAGGTGCATGCACAGTCCTCTGTTCACTAGAGAATTATGCGAGTTTGGGCTACATAAACATTGTTTGTGATAAGTACTGTAATCAGCATTTTCACAAGTGATACCCCTGCCACTGGTGATCCTTGACATGACTTTAGGTATCCACAGATAAGTATTTTTTTATTTGACTTTTAGATATTTGTTCTAATTTGCATTAAGAAACATAAAAGAGAAACTTGCCCAGGTACTTATGATTTCACAAACATTTGCTTAAGATTTTTCATTTCTCCTTCAGTGAGCTGGGGCACCTGGGCAGCTCAGTTGGTTGAGCATCTGACTTTTGGTTTTGGCTCAGGTTGGGGTCTCATGGGTTGTGGGACTGAGCCCCAGTTTGGGTCCCTGCCAGCCAGGAGTCTGCTTAAGATTCTCTCCCACTGCCCTCCTGTCTCCTGCACTCCCTCACACTGGTGCTCTCTCCCTCTCTCTCAAATAAATAAATCAATCTTTAAAGAAAACAATAAAGTCCTTCAGTGAATCAAGTAGAGAAAAATAACACATAGATAATAGCACATACTGTGTATGTAAGACATAAATTGTGAAGGTTGTATATTTAAAAGTTTTGGACTCAACTAATACTTTATTCTTCATTACTTAACCTCCCTGTGCCTCAGTATCCTCATCTGTAAAATGGGATAGAATACCTACTTCCACTGAGTTTCTGTGAAAGTGGATGAATTAACTCAAGAATTAGTAAGAAGTTGAACATAGCATAACACAGAAGTCGAATCACTATTTTGGATACCTAAAACAAATGTAACATGATGTGTCAACCATACTCAAATAAAACACATTTTAAAAATTAAACAGCTCCATTTTTAACTGGAAAAAAGAATAAATAATAAGTTAATAAACACAAAACACTTTAAAGAGAACCGGGCATATAGTAAACACTCAAAAGATGTTAGTAGTAATGCTACTAACATTACTAACATTACATAGTAGTGTCTCAGAAGAGTAACAAGAGGCTTTTAAAAATCCTAGACAGATACAAGCATCATCTTCATTTAAAAAAAAAAATAAAAGGGGAGACAAGTTGTTATTGATCACGTTATGCATTTGAAATCAAGAGTTAGTAAATTAAGAAAATGTTTCTTGTATCTATCTATATTATATATTATATGACACATTTTGCATTGAATCTAGCAGTTAGGAAAGAGTAACCATGTTTCATTATGACAATAACAGCTGCCTTTGATAATGTCTCTACATTATCATTATCTGCATTGTGTTGCAGACAATAAAGCCTGTGTATGGACATGGGAAAGAAACAAGAGCAAGGCTCCCAAAGCAGAACCCAAAGTGCAATCCAATTTTACTCACTTCCATACTAATGTCTTATCTTAAGTATAAGGGCCTACTTAATCAGAGGGAGCCATTTTGTTGCAGTAAACTTAGATTGTCCCTACGCAGTCAACTTAGATTGACCCCGTCCCCTCCCAGAGGAACTTACTTGCAAAGCCTAGATACAAGGACGGGTCAGGCCGGTGAAGACATCCAATCAGTGGGGCGCGCATATATCTACTCGGGTAAATTGAAATTCAATTGGCCCCCCGTATGTTACCTAGCAGTTTTTTCTGTGTGTGGCAGACTTAGCATGACTGCAGTTTTTTTCTGTGTATTGCAATCTCACGGGCCACCTGTGTATTGCCCGGCTAAACTACCTCTATAAAAGTTAGTCTGTGAGGCTGGGAGGGGTCACCTCTTTCCAAGAGACGGCCCTGACCCGTCAGTATGATTCTCGATGCTTGGCGCGAAATAAAGCTTTGCTTGACCTCCACTTTGTATCAGTCTTGCTCCTTTGATTACGGACCCTAATATTAGGGACCTCTAATTTATATGTCTTTTATTGTATGGTTTTTCATTTTCAAAATTTATAATATCAGATGAATTTTTTCAGAAGCTGTTCACATTTTTTTAATTTTTATTTTTTTATTTAAGGTGGATGTGGAGTGCAACCCCGGGGTCCGAACTCACAACCCTAAGATCAAGAGTCAGACACTTACCAACTGAACCACCCAAGAATACCAGCTGTCCCCCCACCCCCTTTTTTTTAATTCCATACATTCACAGACAGGGTGAGAGTAGACCTTGATTTTGGTCTCTGTTCTTTACTAACTTATTATTGTACACACATACATAAGGTACATACATACCTTAATAGAACTGTGAGCCAGTTGTCCTATCACAAACCCTGACGCTGAAAGAATTATCAAGACAGTGACTTCAGAACTCCTTAAATAGGTCCTCAAAAATCCTGAAGAAATACATGTATGTGTTATTTAGACATAATGTGTACTTTCAAAACATTTAATATCCCCTTTCTCTATTTCATTTTAAACTTCCTGAGGGTCACATCATATAAAAAACAATTGACAGCTCTTACAAATGCTGTCTCTTAAGAAACACATAATGAAGCTTTTCTTACAGGTGAATCTGGAAAATATTGAAGTTCCAACAATTTCCCATTTGCCCACTGACAGGCACATTATGATCACTGTACAAGAGGATCTATGGATCTGATGACGAGAGATTACAAAAAGTCAGACGTCGTATCTACCTGGTATACCTTTTATTAGTAATTACTCATCCTAAACTACAGCAACATATATTCTATAGTTTTCCTAAAAGTCAGAAATACTTTCAACTGAGCTCTAACTAGAAGGAAGCTGCCTTCACCAGACAAGTCACAGGAGACCTGCGTTATTGTCTACGTGCATTTTCTTACCTTGCTACTCTCTCCTCTGTTCAGTATTATTCAGCTCATTCCCTCCAGAAGCAATGTATGGACTTTAATCCAATCACTTTATGCCTAGGGCAAGATTCATTGGCATTCCAGATTCTGCGTTTCCTGTCTTCCAGCTGAATTAGTGCATATTTATTGAATAACTCTTTTGTGTAGGGCTGAAGAAATGTTTCTCCAACTATTTCTGCAATGCCCCTTACTGCTGAGCACTTATCTCTATGTAATCATTAAGGATCTAGAGCTGGTGAGATTCATGGTCACCACCACCTCCTAGTACCACAGGGGACCAAAGTCTTCAGTGTGTGTTTTCAAGGCTTGCCCGAGAGGAGGTGATTTTACTCTCTGACAAGTAAAATGGAAGATGAGTATTTGCTTCATCATTTCTTCATAGTATTCCCAATTCCAGAAAGGATTTTAAAGCAGCTGACCTTTTTTCCCCCAAAGAAAAATGTTTTAAAGAGCACTAGAAACTTTTCCCTCATCACTAGCATTGAACTGGGGTAATAAAGTACCTGTGTTTTTCAATCTGGTATTTCATCCGTGTGACTAACATTCACCATTCCTACTGACTTCTTTTTTTTTTTTTAACATTTTATTTATTTGACACACAGAGAAAGATCACAAGTAGGCAGAGCAGCAGGCTCCCTGCTGAGCAGAGAGCGCAATGCGGGGCTGGATCAGAGGACCCTGAGACCATGACCTGAGCCGAAGGCAGCGGCTTAAGCCACTGAGCCACCCAGGTGCCCCTCCTATTGAATTCTTTTTTTTTTTTTTTTTTAAGATTTTATTTATTTGACAGAGAGAGATCACAAGTAGGCCAAGAGGCAGGCAGAGAGAGAGAAAGAGAGAGAGGGAGGGAGGTAGGCCCCCTGCAGAGCAGAGAGCCTGATCTGAGGACTCGATCTGAGGACCCTGAGACCATGACCTGAGCCGAAGGCAGCGGCTTAACCCACTGAGCCATCCAGGTGCCCCTCCTATTGAATTCTTAATGATCATTTAAGAGTCCCTTAATTGTGAAGTCTCTCCTAATTCCCCACTAGGGGTTGGTGTGGGGGGGATGTTCTCTGAAGTAAAATCACATCAAAAGCCATAATAAAATGGACAAAACTAATTGCAACAACCGTGCAAATTGTGGAACAAATGTCTGGGTCCTATTTGCCCCCATTGCCCTGTCTTCATCCCAGATACATGTTGGTTAGGTTGGGCCTGGCAGGCAGGCAGCATGAGGCTTTCTAGGCCACCGCTGGACAGTTACACCAACCCCACTGCATCACAATTCCTGTCTTCCCAGTGAGAGGACTCCTTGAGGTTAAGGAACTGTCTGACTCCCCTTCTGCCTACCACTCTGCTGTGCTCAGCACATGCCCCTGAAGGAAGGAACATTGTACTGATGCTACTGATAATTAAATGAAGCTACCCTGCCCGCGTTCACTCACATCTTACAGTTCCACCAAACTTCTTTTGATGACGTTGTGATGGCTTTCTGCCCTGAAAAAGGTTCAGAGAGCAGAGGAAAGATGACATTTGGAAACAAGCACTTACCTCCCAAAACAACAGTGGAACACACAAGCATCAGGAAATAGCTATTTACAACGGTGTAGGTGGCTGTGCGCCCGCAGAGTAAGTCAGGTCTGTTACCTTCTCCTTGCATCCAGAAGGAAGAGTTCGTGTTTGGCATTGCGTTTTCAGTCCTAATTTGCTGAATTTATATAGGAGTTATTATTTTCACCACCACAGACTAACCTGTTAGGATACTCAAAAAAAGAAGAAAATGAGCGCGGCATCCACATTCTTTCTACCTAAGATGGTACCACACTCGGATCTGAGCACCTTTCTTCTTGTCACGAAGCACACACTGATACTTCCTCTTCTACCTCTTGCTCCAAGAGCATGTCCTAGGAACACCAAGAACACTTCCTCCACACTTCTACATATACTAGGGGAGCAACAGCACTGATTTCTGCACGTAATCATTGTATGAGTGGTGTGTTTGCCTTCCTCATTGAATAGTGAGTTTCTCAAGGCCCAGGGTTGGTTATTATTTTTCCTTAAGGCTGTGCACACAGTATGTGGCCCATAATCCACTCTCCATAATATTCGATCAATTGAACTTTTTTGGAGTGGTACCTCTTCCTCTGTGGGTACAAGTCATTCTGGAATTCCCCTTTACTACGTCAGTCCCATGTCCCTTTTCCCCTCTCTTGGGCCCCTCCAAACCCCAAATGGGAAATGAGGTCAAAGCAGAGTCACACCAGATAAGGTTGGGATGGAGAAGTGGGATGAATAACCTAAAAACAAAGGAAAAGACTAAAATTGTGGTTTTATCATACAATGCCTTTAAGTGAATTAGAAAAATTCCCCTTCCCAATGACAGGGCACGTGGCTTGGCACATAAATAATGGGTTTGATTCCAGTCCAAGTACCTACCCTCAGCTGGCGCCCTTGTGCAAAACATAGCCTGCAAAAATCTACGTGGTGGTCCTGAGAAGGACTCATTCGGTTTTATGTTTCCCTGCAGTTAACCTTAACCTAAAAATTCTTAGAGGTTCCTGAAGTATCCCCAATAATCTTTGGTTCTTTGTTTTGTACGTGTTTGGTCTGCAAGACACAATGATCCTGGTGTGAAGCAGAAATGGGCCAGAAATGAGATTCAAAATGCTACATCTTCAAATCACTTCACCTGTCCCTCAAATTGCCCTTCGCCTCCTGCCATCCCCACCTGTTATTACAGCATCACGCTCGAATCAAGTTCTCCAAATACCGAGACCCGAGTTACCGTCTTCCAAGGCCAAGCTGGTTCAGAGTTGAAATCAAGATGAAGGCTCTTGAAAATCACAAAGAAAAATGCTCAGCTCTGCTGGCTGTTTGCCAGGGACAGTACTGCCAACTGATATCACACCCAAAGTCATTTCCATGCCTAAGTCCCATTGGTTGCTTGCCGACTTACTTTCACTCTGATTGGCTACATATAACATCCCCACCCCCAACCCAGAAGCAGCTAAGTGATCCAGTTCCAGGGAAGCTTGCATTTCCTAATGCTGGAGCTGTGTCTATACCCACAACTGTTTTAACTGATTTTCTTTGCCTGACATAATAGCTGAAATGGTCATTCACCATGTAGACAGAAGATCCTCTTATATGTTTTTAAATATATATTCTGTTTTTCATTTTCCGGCCCTAATCCTCTTCAACACTACCTTTTCTCCCATCTGACTTTTTCATTCCTCCTTTCCCATTTTCTCTTTTTCTACCTATCTCTCCTTTTTGATGGGAATTTCTCACTTTTGGCCCTTAATTTGAAGAAACAACATTACTCACTCAGGAGGACAAACATATCCCAAATTCTGTGATGTCAAAATTAATATATTTTTGCCTCAAATCTAATCACTAAAACAGTACAGATTTAAACTAATGAACAGCTAATCAATTTATAGTTTCCTTCCAAGGAGGTTATTTTGTGACAATGAAATTCTACTCATTCTTACGTCATACTAGTATAATGCTCTTCCCCAGGGCACCAAGGATAGTACTACAGCAGTGAGATCACAAATTCTATAATCAATCTTCTCCATTACTATATATCAAAGAACGTTTCAATTCAAAGTCCCAATTCCTACTTGCAACTGAAGAGTTTTAGTCAACAGCTTTATGTCTGGCCCTGATTGAAGCAACCACCTTTGGTACCCATATACCATTCTCTAAAATTTTTCCTTCAGCATTTTGTTGTCTGGTATGGTTCTTTTAAACCATTCAGCCAACAAAGCCATCTTATTCACAGGCTGTCTCTTGAGATACCCATTCCTTACTCTTTCTCATGCCCGCCCTTAACTCTCTTGGTTACCACGTTCACTACTATTTCTCCCATTCATCTTTATGTTATCCGAACCTCTGGTCACCTTGAATTCTCTCAACTGCTTTCATATCATTTTGAGTAATGTCCATTCACCTTCTATCTAGTTTCTATCCTGCTGTTCCCTCAGATTCACTTGGGTCACCTAGACCCTACAGGAAAGTCTCATGAAGCTTTACATTTCAAAATTCAGATTCTCTATGGCTTTTAGAAAAATCTTCATACCTTGAGAAAAATTGGACAAAATTCATAGTTGGCTCTAGATTACATAGTTCTGCTAGAGATAGAATATAACTAAAATATAGAGATGATCAAGTTTCTTTAATTCATAATTTTTCCCATAGAACTCAAAGAAAAGCAATAATAAATCATATTTCATCAGTTTTGGTAGAGCCAGCTGAGTAGACTATGATAGCTTTAGGAGCTGAGGGCTGAGAGGCTGCCCAGTATGTTTCCACTACCCCCAACTGCATATTCTGAAAATAGACTATATTATCTGGCTGAGACAAGGATGGTTAGTCATATTTTCTCATCCCCCTATATAATAGTTGGTTCAGGAATGGGCACAGGACTCAGATAGGACCAGTCAGATGGCTTCTAAGCATGATATATACCATTATTGACAGAGAGCTATTCTCTTTGCATTGTGGTTTAGCTATGACAATGATTGCCTCCAGCAGATAGAGGTCATCGTCCTAGAGGCACTGAGAAAGCCTATCTCAAGGCTCAGAAGTTCCAGGAGGCACCACCTTAGGTATCTCTAAGGCCTATGACCTCACAATCCCACCTGAGATTCTTATTTTTTCTCAGAATCCATTTCCTAGTTTGAGAACTTTTTGCCATCTAGAAAGGCTAGGCATGAGAAACAATATTATTTTTAAACCCAGTGAGTACTGGTTGCAATATATTTCTTTTAAATTTCATTTGAAAACTGAACTGTTCTTTTCAGCTCATCTCTCTTCTCATATTGCCATAGAAAAAGCCAAGTGGCACTTGGCTACTATCTAGGAAAATCCTTAGCATGACCATTAAGCTCATTACTTAGACAACAGTGTGATTGAACTTACCACCATCACCTAACAAGGGCCCCTTTTCTCCAGCTTCTACTAACGCTTTCCTCTCTCATAACCCCTACTAATCACCTCCGAGAAGCCTTTAAACATTCTGCAGGCTTTCATTGAAACTCTCTTCTAGACCCTTTGGGCTTCTATCATCCAATCCCAAAGAAGGCAATACCACATATTTTATGGTTTGTTACATCCATTTCTCACTTCCAGCGTCCAAAATTGGTATGTTATATATTGCAGCACAACAAACAGACACCAAGCTTTGTAGGTTAAAACAACAACAATCATTTATTTAGCTGAAATCTACAATTTTGACAGGACTCAACAGAGAAGGCTTCTCTTGGCTCCATATAGCACTGGCTGTGGTGGCTTGATTGGAGGATCCACTTCCAAGATGGCTCACTCCTGTGGCTGGCAGGTTGGCGGGAACTGCTAGCTGGAGCTCAGACAGGGCTTCGGGTTGGGGCCTCAGTTTCTGTCCACATAGGTCCTTCCATACAGACTGGTTCCCAAGACTGGGCATCTCAAAAGAACTAACTGGAGACTGAATCCCTTTTTATGATCTATGGAAATCACAGAGTATTACTTCCACTATAATCACAGTCCTGCTCAGATTAAAGAGGAGAAAACAGAGACCCACCTCTCTGCATGAGGAAGGTCAAGATCACATTGTAAGAAGAACATGTGGGGCAGGAGATGTGGCCAACTTGGAGAATACAATGTATCACAAATCAAGTGTCAATATATTGTCAGTTCTTTACAACTCGGGGCATCATAACTCGGGGCATCATGTTAATCTAAATAGCATTCTGCCTGGTTCAGCTCAGTCTAGACAGTTGTTCTCAAAGGCTGGACCATAAACCAGTGGTGATTCATGATAAAAGTTCCAGCATACATGGCAAAATGAGAAAAATATATAAGTCCATAATTAAGCTTAATTTATTCAATTTAAAGAGCAGAGCCTTACAATGAATCATACCTTTGCTTCTTTTCTGATGTTAAAATGTCTCTTATTAAGTAATAGTGATAGCAGATAGTAGTTGTTTTCTTAGTGATGTCATTTCAATGTCCTCCATTTTTTCACATTTTTTTCCAGTGAAAATACAGAAGTCTTTAGAAACCACTGTCTAGAGTTTATCACAGCACTGAATTTAGCCTTTGCTTGACCACTTCTCAAATAATGTGATTTAATTTACTAGTATGCACACTGAAATTAGTCTGTGGGTGTTCAGAAAACATCTGCAGCTACCTGTAACAGTTCAAACTCAAAACACAAGGGTATTTTAACTCTCCCATGAATTCAATGCAATGACAGATCACGAGAAGTACTATAGCTCTCAAAACTCAGATCCTCACATCAGTGGAACCTTTGAAGTGAGATCCAGGAATCCCTTAGTAATCACCAGGTTCACATGACTACAAAGTCATGTGGAATCCAAAGTAAAGGTCAGAAAATAGAAAGTTACGGGGAAAACTAGATACATAGTCATGATGCTGTGTGTACATGCGGCTAGTCTACTGGGAGAGTGGGAGTAGAAATGGGGCACTGGCACAAACAAGATATGCAGAGGAGGGTTCAGGAGTCATTTTTAGAAAAGGTGAATAAGTTCTATAAATGAAGGAAGACTAGTGAGCTCCAGGAATAAGGTAGCACCAAAAGAGAATTTATTCAACTGTTATTTATTAACTTACTATCTTACAGGCGCTTAAGGTATGAAGAAAAACATGACAAAACCCCTACCCTCAAAAAGCTCATAATTCATGTGGGGAGGCAAACGTGAACGATTAAATAGAATATATATGTAGCTATTAGCACTATGGGTGCCCCAAAGGAGGAGGGAACCTAACACTGGGAACAGAGAAGGCCATGGGGTGGAGAGTTACAGACTTCTTTGCCAAGGGTCAGAATTGTGGGTTGTTGTTGTTGTTTTTTTCCTTTTTACAGCTTTATTGAGGTATACCTGGCATATAAAATTGTAAGCTAGGGGTGACTTTCGAGAAGTTTCCGTTGCTGGAGGCAAGATGAAGAACAGGAGCTGGCATCTTGGTTCAAGCTACTATAACGAAAGACCATCAATTGGATACTTTATAAACAACAAACATTTATTTCTTACAGTTCTGGAGGCTGGGAAGTCCAAGATCATTGGTGCCAGAAGATGCACTGTCTGGGGAGAGCCCATCTCCTTGACACATATCTTCTCACTATAACCTTGCATGGTGCATGGGGCAAGTGAACTGTTTGAAGGTCTCTTTCATAAGACAAGACCTTCAAAAGGCCCCACCTCCTCACACCATCACATTAGGATTAGCTCTTAACATATGAATTTTGGGGGATACAAGCACATTCAGACTGCAGAAACTAGTGAAGGTGTTAGAAAAGGAGATTGTTAAAAAAGGAAAGGAACTGGGGTGCCTGGGTGGCTCAGTGGGTTAAGCCTCTGCCTTTGGCTCGGGTCATGGTGTCGGGGTCCTGGGATCAAGCCCCACATCCAGCTCTCAGCTCAGCAGGGAGCCTGCTTCCCCCTCTCCCTCTGCCTGCCTCTCTGCCTACTTGCGATCTCTCTCTGTCAAATAAATAAATAAGATCTTTAAAAAAGAAAAAAAAGTAAAGGAACCAAGAGCACCTGGGTGGTTCAGTCAGTTAAGTGTCTGCTGATGGCTCAGGTCACGATCCCAGTGTCCTGGGATTGAGCCCCACATCAGGCTCCCTGCTCAGTGAAGAGCCTGCTTCTCCCTCTCCCTCTGCCCCTCCCCCAACCTGTGCTTGTGCGCTCGCTCTCTCTCTCATAAATAAATAATTAAAAAAAGAAGAAGTAAAGGAACCATAATGACATAAAGGTGCCAATCAAAGAATTCCAAAAGACAGCATGATTATATACATTACAAGTTTTAGGAAGTTTGAAGATAAGGACTGAAAGATAAAAAAGAGAAGGGTTTATTTTGTACCAAAATCTCCATAAGTGCCTCAGTCTCACCTAGGAATCTCTGAAGTGAGATTCAGGAATCCACCCTAATTACCGGGACCACATGCCTGGGAAGTCATGTCATATTCAAGAGCAAGGCTCAGAAAACAGAGAGTTAGAGCAGAAACAGTAAAAATGGCAACTAGCCTTGTCCCAAATTGCTGCAGTGCTTAAAGTTAATGGACTTCTCACAGCAGGAGAAGGATGGAGCGAACACAGAACCACCTGTAGGGCTCCCAAAACACCACTGGGCCTACCAGAGGGGAGTGACAGTTACTGCCCTGTTCTTTTGCTTAAGGCAACTGAAACTCAAGTGCTCATGCATAAAAATGATCTCAAAACTTAAAAATCTGTGACACAAATTTAAAAGTGTTACCAAAAAATCATGGTTGAGAAAATGTCAGCGGACAAGGAATGACTAAATTCCCTATTTCTTCTCTTTCCCCTCTATAAGGAAAAACCAGCTTTCAGGGAAGGACAAAAAAGGAAGTCATAAGGACAACAAATAAATGTGGGTTTTTTTCTTAAACATGTTCTTTCTAGAAAAGTTTTCCACAAAATCAGAATAATGGGAGGTTCAGGGGCTTTCAGATAAACTAGGGAAAAAAAGACATTCCAAATCACTAACATGAAACCAGCAGTGATACTTAAAACCTAAACAATAGAAAACAGAACAGAAAGAAAGATACCATGGAGTCCTGCTAAAATTTCTATATCGCCAAACCTACAGATTAGGGTAAATCTAAATGTGTGTGTGTGTGTGTGTGTGTGTGTGTGCGCGCGCGCACATGCACGCACGTGCGTGAAGAGAGAGAGAGAGGGAGAGTGACCAAGGAGGTGGAAGTTAAAGAAACGAGGTTTCACTAACAGACTAAATGCCACCTCACAGGTAAATTTTAATTTGGATGTGAAAAGTAGTCATTGCTCTAGAATGGTGTTCTACAGTTTCCTTTTGAGAAAGGAAGAACGAATTTTTCCTAACTAATACATCTTTTTTTTTTTAATATAATTCCTCAGTTGAATGGAAATGTCCTGCCTCAGTTACACAGAAAATTGTTAGGTTCTCTGTGCAGATGGGAGGGCTTGCAGAGAGCCTTGGCGAGTGATTTGCCCGCATGCTCTCTGGAAAGAGCATGTGGGACTCACACGGTCCTGCACTTGCGGCAGAGGCAAGGCCAGAGCGTCTGGATGTAAGCATGCTGAATAGGGTAAAATTTTGAAAAGGGTGATTTAATTTCATACTTAAACCTTTTTATAAAACCCCACATCGATTTTCTTAACTTCGGTTGGCGTATTAAGTTTGCTTTTATAAATACTAGAAGGAAGTGTGGTCTTTTATTAAATACATGTTCAGTAGAAGGTATGATCTTGACTTCTTTTCTGACCATGGCTTAGGCTACAGATTTGCCACTTTTCACATGACCTGAAAGGAAGCAGATTTTAAAATTACACTCAATTAGCTTGTTTTATAAAATAAAAATGAAGCCATTTTTAAAAATAATTGGCATGAAATAAATGAGTATGTCCCAGCCTGAACCAGTCTTGAATTAAGCCTTGGTGTTATGTCAAGAATTTTCCCCTACCCATCTCTCTCTCTCTTTTTTTCATATTTAAAGCTATGAGGTCACATTTCCCATAAAGCCGGTATTATTCTTCCTAATTCTGCTATGAATAGAATAACTTTGAATAAACTGCTTGCCCTCTCTGGTCTTCACTTTCTTCACTGTAAACTGAGGGGGTCATTTCAGAGGTTCCATCAAGACCTAACACTTCTATAGCATGAAAGTGTAAGATACTGGGTGCTTGGAGGGCATGGAGGAGATGTGGGGGGAGAGGTGATCTTCCTGGAAGATGGGAAGGGAAGCAGGGAGAGGTTACAGGCCAGGCTAACGGCAGTGGTAGAGCAGAGGGAGACAGTGGGAACCAAATGGTACCATTAGTAATTCAGGCCTTAGTCATCTCCCTCCTGGATTATGTTGGTCTCACTCTCTCTAATCTCTTCTTCAGCCATTTTATAAGGAAAGCCGTAGTATTCTCCCCTACTAAATTCCTCTTCTCTGCTACCTAAAGCTTTTAATGGCAACCCTCTGCCCTGGAAATAAAGACCAAACTTCCAAGCTTCTAATTCAGTACTTTTAATGAAGTAAGCACCAGTTAACTCTCCAACTTAGTTTTCTACTGCCGCTCACAAACTCAACCACAATCAGCCAAATGGATCTTGGCCACTTCTCTATTCCTGTGTTTGAACGTTTCATCATCATACTGGGCTTTCATTCTAGAATTCCCTTCATGTTCCACGCTTGCTACCCATCCGTTCAGGCAATTCCTCTTCCTTCATGATGCTTCCTCTTCATACTTAGGCATCTTTGAACATACACAGCACTGAGTTTAACTTTTCAGGTATGCACACTCACTCACAAACTGGGAGGTGGGCTGCTTACAGATAAGGACGGTGTAAAGCCTCAGTCTCCCTTCAGGGGACTAGGCAGAGGCTATGCATAAGCGCTACAGATACTGGGTAAAGACGGCAAGGGATATTCTGCCAGAAGATCTAGGTTTGTTTGTCTTAACCTTTAAAAAACCATAGCACCTTTTGATAAACAAAAAAATATTAGGTACTGAGTGTCCACATTCAAAAGAATGAGTTCACATCCTATATAAAAAAGAACTTAAAATGGACCATAGAGCTAAAAGAAAAGAGCTAAAACTACAAAACTCTTACAAAGAAAACATAGGAGTAAATCTTGGTGACCTTGGATAAAGCAAGGTTTCTTAGACATGACACACACAAGCAACAAAAGGAAAAACGGATAAATTGGACTTCAAACTTAAAGCCTTTTCTGTCTCAAAGAACACAAGAAAATGAAAAGATAATCCACAGAATGGGAGAAAATCTTTGCAAAGCATATATCTGATAAGGGACTTGACTCCACAAAATACATAAAGAACACTTACAAATCAACAAGAAAAAGACAACCCAGCTTGGAAATGGACAAAGGATTCGAACAGATACCTCTCCACAGAAAGTATACAAATGGGCAGTAAACACATAAAAATATGCTTAACATCATCCGTTATTAAGGAAATACAAATTAGAACTACATTAAGGTATCACTTTACACCCACTAGGATGGCTAAATTTTTTTAAAAGGACAATAACAAATGTTGATGATGATGTGGAGAAAACGGAGTCTTCACATACACTTTCTAAATGATTAGGCACAGCCTGGTAATTCTCCCAGGAGAAATGAAAACCAGGAGTCACACAAATTTGTATAGGAAAGTTCACAGCATTGTTATTTATAATAGCCAAAAGCATGGAAACTCAAATATCCACCAACTAATGCACGGATAAATTTGAATCCATACAACAGAATATTATTCAGGAAAAAAAAAAGGAACACTGAAACATGTTCCAACATGGAGGAACCTTGACAACAATAAGCTAAATGAAAGAATCCAGACACAGACCACCACAGATTGTATGATTTGTGAAAATGTCCAGAACAGGAAAAACTACAGAAATAGGAATGATTAGTGGTTGCCGGAGGCTCGTAGGAGGTAGGAGGTGATTGCCAATAGTGTTTCTTTTTGGGGTGATAAAATGTTCTGAGATTAGATGGTGGTGATGATTATATAACTCTGGGAATACACTGAAAACTGCTGACTTGTACATTCTTAAATGGTGAATTTTATAGTCTAAGAATTATATCCCAATAAACCTGATATTTTAAAAATTCTTAGGTATGCCTGCCACCAAGATTCTGATAGTGCACCCTCCTGATAGTGGGACAGAAGAGTATTCCCCCAACAGGCTTTACAAAATACAGTTATAAAACTGAAAGTGTTTTTTCAAATTCTGCCACTCTATCTCCTAGGAGGACATGCCTTCTTAGTTGAAATTCAAAGGCACAGTAAATTATGTAAAATTAAACAATGAGTAATGGTGACAATAGTAAGATTAGTATTAGACATTCTCTGTAAAAATAATTCAGTTATTATTTTTAGTTATTCTTTTTTTTTTTAAAGATTTTATTTATTTATTTGACAGACAGAGATCACAAGTAGGCAGAGAAGCAGGCAGAGAGAGAGGAAGGGAAGCAGGGCCCCTGCTGAGCAGAGAGCCCGATGTGGGACTCGATCCCAGGACCCTGAGATCATGACATGAGCCGAAGGCAGCGGCTTAACCCACTGAGCCACCCAGGCGCCCTTTAGTTATTCTTAATACTGAAACTAATAACAAACCCAGGGAGTTCATACTCATATATGTGCTGGTAAAAGGTTAATGGCTACTTAATGAAGATTGTTAAAATCAGAGTATCTCAGAATTAACAACACTGAACCTCATATTCATCTTTTCTGACATTCAAACCATTTTCATCCAAAACTTACGTGGTGTTGCCATTTTTGTGAAGATAGGAGTCACAATATCTTCCAATTGTTGTTTCTGTTCAAAAATCTCGTTAATGGAAGCTTCCAGATTGGTTTCCAACCACTCATTTTTTACACGGCATGCAGTGAGGATGGTATTCTAAAGACAGAAACAAAGAGTTTATTTTCTACTTGTTTATTGGAAAATAAAACTCTGTAGTATCTCTAAACTAGCACTGTTCAACACAATTTTTTTAGGATGATGGAAATGTGCTATCTGAATTGTCCAAACCAGTCACCATTTGACATTTATAGCCTCTGAGTACTAGAAAAGGGGCTAGTCTGACCAAGAAACTGGGTTTTTAATTTGATTTAATTTTAATTAATTCTAACTTAAAACAGCTACATGTGGCTAGTACTTGCTATGTTGGACACACAGCTCTAACATCAGTGGAATGTCGTATATAATAAAACTCATAATCTAGAGTCATTAAGTCTTGGGCCAGTGAATACCCTCTCCCTAATTCTTTAGTTTCAGTGGGCCCTGTGAGAAGAGAAGTGTTTGCAAAGGTTGGAGAAGAACAGATGGATGGTATGACCCAAAGGCAACTAAATACACAATGCTATTTTATTCCCTCTCAGATGGTTCAGAGAGGAAGTGCAAGAAATTCCAGAAGAGCTCCACCTCACTGAAAACGTCTCAGTTTGCACTGCAAAGCTAACTCTGTCGTGCACAGCAAACTGAGGGCGTCTGCTTTAAGATGTTTACTTGGAGGCCCCTGGATGGCTCAGTCAGTTAAGAGTCTGCCTTCGGCTCAGGTCATGATCCCAGGGTTCTGGGATTGAGCTCCACATCAGGTTCCTTGCTCGGCAGGGAGTCTCTTTCTCCCTCTCCTTCTCCCTCTGCCTGCCACTCTGCCAACTTGTGATCTCTGTCTGTCAAATAAATAAATAAATAAATAAAGTCTTAAAAAAATAAGATGTTTACTTGTTCTATGGTTAGTAATAAGAAAGAGAAATGAATGCTTTATTGTATGGCCTGTCCATACTATTAAAAACGCAGACATAGGTAGAATCAAGTGGATTTGAAAAGATGTTCATAATATATTATTAAAAGAAAGAAAAGCAAATTAAGGAATTATATTTAGTTTAAAAAAAGAATAAAATGTATAGTGTAATCCCACTTATATAAAAACAAAACCTTATAAAATGTATGTACGTTTATGTGTGCATACATATGTTTATAGAACTGATGGGACAAGTATGGCGAAATTAACACAAGCTTGTTATCAGAACCACAGGGTAAGGTAGTAAGACTGGAAATGGAAGAAAGAAAGTTAAGTTTACTTTAGGCATTTCAATTTTATTCTAATTATTACTACATGTACACAGTATTTTCTAGTTCAAATAACCAAATATTTAAAAATTGAAATTAAAAAAGCTTTTATAGTAACTTGTTAGACAAGGTACTGTCTGTGGCAGGAAATTTTTGTTTCCCAGATCCAATAGCTGGGAATTAGAATCCAATAGAGTCTAATAGAATTTTGCCTATATTTTGTTGGTCCCAAAAGAGATCTTTTGTAAAGTGTTTTACAAACCACAAGTAAAATGTGTAACTTTTCATGTTCTCAGAGGTGGGGATGTATTACATTTTGAGCAATAGGTAATTGCTTTTTATCAGAATTTTAAGTTACAAGGAATTCACAGAACATCTTGTACAGAAATGCAAGACATAATTTATTTTTGTAAAGATTTATTTATTTGAGAGAGAGAGTGCATGCCCAAGCAGGGGGAGGGGCATACAAAGAGAGAGAGAGAATCTCAAGCAGACCACTAAGTGAGGAGCCCTATGTGGGACTCCATTACACCACCCTGAGATCACAACCAGAGCTGAAATCAAGTCATCCAACCGAGTGAGCCACCCAGGCACTCCGAGAGAGAGAATTTAAAACCAAAACACGTTTCTGGTACCTGGAGCACATTTTCTTATTTTAGTGTATATGCAAAGCAATAAACTACTCTATATGCAGAACTTAGTATATGGTAAATGTGGGAAGCTGGCTTGACAATTAGCTCTCCTTATATTTGTGTATCTTTTTTTTTTTACCATTATGTAAACTTTGAATATATAATATATGTATACAAAGAAACTAAAATATGATATATATGTAAGTTTTAAAGCAAAGCTTAATGAAATGAGTATCAATAGACCCCACTAATCAACAGAATAACCAGAACATTGCCAGAATAACGCTATTTCTGTGCCCTGCCTGTAATTCATCTTCCAATCCTCCTCCAAGAGATAATGACAATCTGTGCTTATAACTTTGCTTTCTTTTCTAATAGTTTTACTCTATACATAGGTATCCCTAAACAATACAGTTTTATTTTGCTTGGTCTTGAAGTTTATAAAAATCTCTGTAGTCTTTCCTGATTTTTTTTTCCCACTCAGCAATACATTTAAAAAATGTATTCAAGTTCAAGTGCCTGGCTGACTCAGTTAAGCATCTGTCTCTTGATTTTGGCTCAGGTCATGATCTCAAGATGGTGATCTCAGGGTTGTAAGACTGAGCCTTGCATCAGGATCCCCACTCAGCATGCAGAGCCTGCCTAAGACTCTGTCTTCCTGTCCCTCTGCCCCGCCCCCTCCCCTCTTGCTCATGCATGCTCATGTTTTCTCTCTCAAAAAATACATAAGTTTATTTTTTTGAAAAAGTATCATGCTATTGAGTGTGATACTTAGTACATACATCTCTATGTCACTCCTTAATACTATTTCATTTAATTTTTATCAGTCTATTTCTTACGAGTAGTTTACCAAGGAAGGAGTAAGGGAAGGAAGGAGGAGGGACGAGGGTAGGAGGAAAGTTGGGAGGCAGGGACAAGACAGCAATAAGGACCACCATCTACCTCTAGAGCATTAGTATAGAAACTAAAGATGGAAAAAAAAAAAAGAAATTAAAGATGGAAAGCAAAAATCTCAAAAGACTTCGGAACGAACAATAATCACAATGCAGTACCTTGTCTTCCTTAAAGAGCTTCCCTGGTCCCTTTTCTGTGTCTGTAACAGCTCCAGAGACCTTTGCAATATATTTTTTCAGAGCCAGCCTTGCCTCTGAAGGAATAGGACAATAAAATGCACAACAGTAAGACAAAGACTAAAAAATATGCTCAATTATTTATAAGGTACTATTATATATCCGGCGTTTATAAAGACTATGTAATAGAATGGGCACCTGGGTGGCTCAGTTGGTTAAGTGTCTGCCTTCAGCTCAGGTCATGATCTTGGGGTCCCGTGACTGAGCCCCATGTTGGGACCCCTGCTCAGTGAGGAATCTGCTTCTTCCCCTACATCTGCCCCTTCCCTACCCGGCTCATTCTCTCTCCTCTTGCTTGCTCTCTCTCATTTAAGTAAAGTAAAAAATTTTTTAAAAAATGTGTGTAGATTTGTTAAGGTTGTTTCATTGAATTTCAAGATAGATAACTTAACTCGCATAGCACTTTGGGACATTCATTGTGTTCCTAAAATGATGCTAAAATTTTGAAGACAAATAAATATAAAATGTGACACCTAATCCTAAAGAGTCCATAATCCATTAAAAAATCTACTCTAGAGGGTGCCTGGGTGGCTCAGTGGGTTAAGCCTCTGTCTTCGGCTCAGGTCATGATCTCAGGGTCCTCGGATCGAGTCCCACATAGAGCTCTCTGCTTGGTGGGAAGCCTGCTTCCTCCTCTCTCTCTGCCTGCCTCTCTGTCTACTTGTGATCTCTCTCTGTCAAATAAATAAATAAAATCTTTAAAAAAAAAATCTACTCTAGAGAAAGGAACAAAAATTCATTTCCAATAAATAAGCTGTCACTTGCTTTTACCCTTTGTGGTTCTTCAAAATAAACTCAAAAATAGTTTTTTCTCTTTTTAAAATATTTATTTATATAAGTAATCTCTACACTCAACATGAGGCTCAAACCCATGACCCTGAGATCAAGAGTGGCATGCTCCTCCAACTGAGCCAGCCAGGCATCCAGATTTATTTTCTTTCTTTCTTTCCTTCTCTCTCTCTCTCCTTCTTTCTTTCCTTCTTTCAAGTGTTTAAAATAATTCCATTCATTATAGCATCCATAGTAAAGTCATCACAAAATCTGCAAAACCTATTTGAATAAAATTACACCTTGAGAGAAATAAAAGACTCAAATAAATGGAAAGGTTTACCATATTCCTAGATGGAACAACTGAATATTGCAAATTGTAGATAAGCCCCAAATTAATTTGAAGCTTTGGTGTATTTACCTTCTGTGGCTGCTATAACAAATGGCCATAGATTTTGCTAGCTTACAACAACACAAATTTATTCTCATAGTTCTGGTATCCAGAATTTAAAATTGGCATCAATGGGCTAAAGTCAAGGTGTTGGGCTGATTTCTTCTGAGGAACCTACGAGGAAGACCCATTTTCTTGCCCTAGTGGTAGCTTGTATCCATGACTGGTAGCTCTTTCCTCCATCTTCAAAGTTTATTGGGTCTCACCTTGATAATCCAGAATAATCTCCCCATGCTTGACTGAAGGATCTACAAAATCCAATTTGCCATGTGAAATAACATTCACAGTTTCCAGGTATAAGGACCTAGATATGTTTGATAGCCATTTTTCAGCTCATTACAGCCTGCCCTAAAATTCACAACTATCCCACATGCAAAATACATTCACCTCATCCCAACATCCAAAAATCTCAACACATTACAATATCAACCCAATGTCTAAATGCTCATCTAAAATATCAACTCAGAAGTCTTAAATCTCATTATCTAAATCATCTAAACAAGCTATGGGTGAAACTTTGGTGTGATTCATCAACCTGGAGTAAAATTCCTCTCCACCTACAGACTAGTGAAACTAGAAATCGAGTTCTCTACTCCCAAAACACAATGGTGGGACAGACACAGTGTAAGAGTTGTAGATACTGCCATTCAGAAAAGGAGGAAGTGGAAGGAAAACAGGAGTCACCAGTCCCAAGCAATTTTAGAATCCCACTGGGCAAATCCTATTAGATGTCAAGACCTAGGAATAATCCTGTGTGGTAGAAGGTTCCATCCTCTTGGCCGGCGCTCCAGACTGCATTCCATTTTTCTTTTTTTTTTTTTTTTTTTTTCTTTTAAGATTTTATTTATCTATTTGAGAGAGAGAGAGCACAGTCAGGGGAAGTGGGGGAGGGAAAAGAAGAAGCAGACTCCCCACAGCAGGGAGCCTGATGACACAATGCGGGGCTCGATCCCAGGACCCTGAGATCATAACCTAAGCCAAAACCAGATGCTTAACCAACTGAGCCAGCCAGGCGCCCCAAACAACCTTTTTACTTTTTGTTTTCTCATCTCCCTTTGTTCAAACTGACAATGCTGCTACTGGTACAACATCCTCAAAAACCTTGCGAGTCTCCCTGCAAGCCACAGAGACTCATTACGTTAAACAACAGGCTCCTCCATGGATCCTTCTTAGATAATCTTATTTCTATTTCTGGCTTCTGCTAAGATGGCTGAGGGAAGCCATGAGTAACGCACCCAATCTCTTCAGCACCCACAAAACACTGTTAAGTTACATCCTTGCTTTTTCTCCAGAGCACACTTTCCTAACAGTGAATCTCCTAATTTTAGCACTTTTGCTACCTGGATAGGCTGAGAATTTCCCAAGTTATCAAGTCCCATTTCTCTTTTATATAACAGGTTTTTTCCTCAGTATATCTTTTCCCTCTCACATTTTACTATAAGCAACAAGAAGAAACCAGGTCATGCCTTCAACACTTTGTTTGGAAATCCCTTTAGCGAAAGGTCCAAGTTTCCCACTTACAAATTCTGCTTTTGATATACAGACAGGACACAATTCAGCCAAGCTTTCTGCCATGTTTGTCTTTCCGCCGTTTTCCAAGAACATGAACCCTAACCAGCAGAATCTCTACTGTCTGTGTTTCAACCAACAGTCTACTCAAGGCAATCTAAGCTTTTTCTATTTTGTACCTCAAAATTCTTCTATCTACTCACTATCTAATTCCAAAACTGTTTCTATGTTTTTAGATATTTTTTTTATAGCTGTACCTTAATTCCAGGTACCAAAATCTGTCTTAGTTTTCCATGGCTGCTGTAATAAATTATCACAGACTTGATGGCTTAAGACACTAATGTATTCTTTTACATTTCTGAGTGCCAGAAGTCTGAATTGACTTCACTGGATGAAAGTCAAGCACAGACAGTGCTGACTCCTTTTAAAGGCCTGAGAGGGGAAACTATTCCTTGTCTTTTTCAGCTTCTAGCAATTTTCTGTTTTCCTCAGATTATGGTCCCTCCCAACACCTTCAAAGTACATCATGCCATTCTCTGCTTCCAGTCACATCACCTCCTCCTCTTCGTGTCCAACATCTATTTCCTTCTTTTAAGGACACTTGTGATTACATTTAGGGTCCACCAGGAGAATCCAGGATAATCTCTCAATCTCAAAATCCTTAATCATATCTGCGAAGTCCATTTTGCCCTATAACATTCATGGACTCCAGTTAATGACCTGGATATACTTGGGGGCCATTATCCAGCCTACCATGATCATCATACAGTCTCATGAAAGTCCATATGGGAGTTTTTGAGAGTTAAAAAGATCACTATACAGAGAACGATGGAAGCAGGATAGGGGGACGATAGGCTGATCTTGTCCCACAAACACAAGTAGATAATGATCATCCTAAATTTCCCAGAAACGAACCTGAACAAATTCTACAACTAAAGCGAGAGAGGAAGACACACAGAAGAGGAAGAGGAAGAGGAGGAAGAAGAAAAAGAAGAAAAGAAGAAAGGAGAAGGAGGTGAAGAAGAAAGAGGGGGATGAGGGGAAGAGGGAGGAGGCAGCAGAGGCTTAAACAAAGTGCCAAGATGGAAGAATTCAGACCATATGAAAGAATAAGATAAGGTTATGGATAGAGATCTAAATGAAACCAATATAAGTAATGTGCAATGTGCCTGATGGAGAAGTTAAGGCATCATAAGGATACTCTCTGAATTTGAGAAAAGAATGGAAGACTTCAGGGAGACCCATCACACAGAAATAATGGAGTTAAAAGGAATCTGTCAGAAATGAAATTGCAATAACTGAGATTAGAAACGGGCTTGAGGCAATGAACACCAGGCTGGAAGAAAAGGAAGAATGAATTAGCAATACAGAAGACAAAATAATGGAAAATAAGGAAGCTGGACAAAAGAGATAATGAATTATGGAACATGAGAATAGACTTAGGGAACTGAGTGACTTCATCAAAAGTAATAACATTTGTATTCTAGGAGTCCCAGAAGAAGAGACAAAAGGGGGCAGAAAATTTATTTGAAGAAATAATAGCAAAAAAATTCCCTAATCTGGGGAAGGAAACAAATATCCAGATCCAAGAGACACAAAGAACTCCCATCAAAATTAACCAAAGCAGGCCAACACCAAAAATACTGTAACTAAATTTGTAAAATATAGTGATAAAGAAAAAAAATCTTAAAAGCAGCAAGACAAAAGGAGTCCTTAACTTACAAGGGAAGACCCATAAGGCTGGCTGCAGATTTCTCAAGAAAAACACGGCAAGCCAGAAGGGAGTGACATGACACATTCAAAGTGCTGAATGGGAAAAATCTGTAGCCAAGAATATTCTACCCAGCAAGGCCATCATTCAGAAGAGAAGAAGAGAAAAAGAGTTTCCCAGACAAACAAAAACTAAACCAGCCCAGCTAGAAATATTAAAAGGGACTCCCTGAGTAGAAAGGAAAGACCAAAAGTGACAAAGACAAGAAAGGAACAGAGAACACTTCCAGAAACAATGACAAAACAAGTAATAAAATGGCACTAAGCACATATCTATCAATAATTATTCTGGGTGTAAATGGACTAAATGTTCAAATAAAAAAACACAGAGTAAAAAACAAACAAACAAGACATCTATATGCTGCTTACATGAGACTCATTTTTTACCTGCAGATTGAAAGTGAAGGGATAGAGAACCGTTTATCATGCTACTGGATGTCAAAAGAACACCAGAGTAGCAATACTTTTACAGGAAAACTAGACTTTAAAATGAAGACTGTAACAGAGATAAAGAAGGGCATTATATCATAATGGGATAATCCAACAAGAAGATAATTATAAATATTTATGCATCCAGTATGGGAGCACTCAAATACATTAAATAATAAAGAAACATAAAGGAACTAATTGATAACAAAACAATAATAGTAGGGGACTTTAACACCCCACTTATATCAATGCATACATCATCTAAACAGAAAATCAACAAGGAAATAATGGCTTTGAAGGACACACTGGACCACATGGTCTTAACAAATATATTCAGAACATTCCATCCTAACCAGCAGAGTACATATTCTTTTCAAGTGCACATGGGATGGTCTCCAGACCAGATCGCATACTAAGTCACAAATCAGGCCTCAACAAGTACAAAAAGACTGAGGTCATACCATCCATATTTTCTGACCACAATGTTATGAAATTTGAAGTCAACCACAAAAAAAAAAAAAAAAAAAAAAAGAAAAGTTCACAAATACATGGAGCTTAAACAACATGCTACTAAACAATGAATGTATCAAACAGGAAATCAAATAAGAAATAAAAAATACATAAAAACAAATGAATATGAAAACAAAATGGTCCAAAAGGTTTTGGATGCAGCAAAAGTGGTCACAAGAGGGAAGTATATAGCAATACAGGCCTACCTTAAGAGGCAAGAAAAATCTCAAATAAACAACATAAACTTACACCTAAAGGATAGAAAGGACAAGAAAAAGAGCTCAAAGCCAACAGAAGAAAAGAAATAATAAAGATTAGAAATAAATGATATAGAAACTAAAAAAAAAAAAAAAAAAAAGGAAAGATCAATAAAGCCAGGAGATGGTTCTTTGAAAGAATTAACTAACTTGATAAGCCCCTACATATCAAAAAGGAAAAGAAAAGAAAAGAAAAAGGACCCAAATAAAATCACACACAAGAGAGGAGAAACAACAACTAACACCACAGAAATACAAACAATCATAAGAGAAGATTATGAAAAACTATGTGCCAACAAACTGGACAGCCTAGAAGAAATGGATAAATTCCTAGAAACTTATAAACTACCAAAACTGAAACAGGAAGAAATAGAAAACTTGAACAGACTGATAACCAGCAAAGAAACCAAATCAGTAATAAAAATCAATAATAAAAATCTCCCAACAAACCAAAGTCCAGGACCAGACAGCTTCACAGACAAATTCTACCAAATATTTAAAGAAAAGTTAACATCTATTCTTCTCAAACTATTACAAAGAATAGTTTTGAAATTCATTCTATGAGGCCAGCAATACCCTGATACCAAAACCAGAAAAAGACTCCTCTAAAAAGAAAACTACAGGCCAATATCCCTGATGAACATGGATGCAAAAATTCTCAACAGCAAACTGAACCCAACAGTACATTAAAAGAATCATTCACCAATCATGGCCTCATAAAATGATTTTGGATATTTTTCTTCCTTTTCTATTTTTTGGAATAGTTTGAGAAGAATATGTATTAGCTATTCTTTATATGTTTGGTGGAATCATCTGTGAATAAAGGAAGTGGGGTTTATTCCTGGGCTGCAAGCATGGTTCAATATTCACATATCATCAATGTGATGCACCACATTAATAAAAGAAAGGATAAGAACCATATGACCCTTTCAATAGATGCAGAAAAAGTATTTGACAAAGTACAACATCCATTCATGACAAAAATTCTCAACAAAGAGGATTAGAAAGAACAAATGTCAGCATAATAAAGTCCATATATGAAAAACCCACAACTAATATTATTCTGAATGGGGGAAAAAAAACAGAGCTTTTCCTCCATGGTCAGAAACAAGACAGGGATGTCTACTCTCACCGCTGTTATTCAACATAATACTGGAAGTGCTAACCACAGCAATCAGACAACAAAAAGAAATGAAAGGTACCCAAATTGGCACTAAAGAAGCCAAACTTTCACTATTTGCAGATGATATAATACTCTATATAGAAAACCCAAAAGACTGTACCAAAAATCTGTAGAACTGATACACAAAATCTGTAAAGTCACGGGTTACAAAAGCAACATACAGAAATCTGTTGCATTTCTATATACCAATAATGAAGAACCAGAAAGACAAATTAAGACATTGATCCCATTTACAATTATATTAAAAACTATAAAATATCTAGGAATAAACCTAACCTAAGAGGTGAAAGAGCAGTGCTCTGAAAACTATAAAACACTGATGAAAAAGATGAATATGAAAAACAAAGAAATGGGAAAACATTCCATGCTTATGGATTAGAAGAACAAATATTGTTAAAATTTCTATACTACCCAAAGTGATCTACATATTTAATGTAATCCCTACCAATAGTATTTTTCACAGAGCTAGAACAAATAATCCTAAAATTTGTATAAAACCACAAAAGACCCCACATAGCCAAAGCAACCTTGAAAAAGAAAAGCAAAGTTGGAGGCATCACAATTCTGGAGTTCAGGTTATATTAAAAAGCTATAGTGATCAAAACAGTATGGTACCGGCATAAATACAGACACATAGATCAATGGAACAGAATAGAGAGTCCAGAAATGAACCCACAACTATAGGGTTAATTTATCTTCAATAGGGGCACCTGGGTGGCTCAGAGGGTTAAAGCTTCTGCCTTCAGCTCAGGTCATGATCCCAGGGTCCTGGGATCGAGCCCCACATCGGGCTCTCTGCTCTGCAGGGAGCCTGCTTCCTCCTCTCTCTCTGCCTGCCTCTCTGCCTACTTGTGATCTCTGTCTGTCAAATAAATAAATAAAATCTTTTAAAAAATTTATCTTCGGGGCACCTGGGTGGCTCAGTGGGTTAAGCCTCTGCCTTCGGCTCAGGTCATGATCCCAGGGTCCTGGGATCTCTGCCTGCCTCTCTGCCTACTTGTGATCTCTGTCAGATAAATAAAGAAAAAATCTTTAAAAAAAAATTTATCTTCAATAAAGCAGGAATTAATAGCCAATAGAAAAGAGTCTCTTCAACCAATGCTGTTGGGGAAACTGGACAGCAACATGCAAAAGAATGAAATTGAGCCACTTCCTTACACCATACACAAAAATAACTTCAAATAACTGTCACCTAAATGTGAGACAGGAAACTACTAAAATCCTAGCAGAGAACACAAGCAGTAACCTCTTTGACATCAGCCATAGCAAATTCTTTCTAGATATGTCTCTGGAGGCAAGGAAAACAAGAGCAAAAACAAAGGCTTGGACTTCATCAAAATAAAAATCTTCTGCACAGAGAAGGAAACAAACTACAAAACTAAAAGTCAACCTGTGGAATGGGGGACAATGATTGCAAATTACATCTCTGATAAAGGGATTGTATCCAATATATATAAAGAACCTATACAACTCAGCACTCAAAAAACAAATAATCCAACGAAAAAATGGGTAAAAGACACAGAGAGACATTTTTTCTAAAGAAGATATCCAGCTGGCCAACAGATACATGAAAAGATGTTCCACATCACTCATCATCAGGGAAATACAAATCAAAACTACAGTGAAATATCACCTCACACCTGTCAGAATGGCTAAAATAAAAAACACAAGAAACAACAGGTGTTGATGAGGATGTGGAGAAAGGGGAGCCCTCTTGCACTGCTGTTGGGAAGGCAAACCAGGGCAAGTACAGAGAATCCTCGAAGAGTCAAAACTAGAACCACTCTACAATTCAGCAATTGCAGCACCATGTGTTACCCAAAGAATACAACAACACTAATTCAAAGGATATGTGCGCCCTAATGTTTATAGCAGCACTATCTACAACAGCCAGATTACCGAAAGGACCCAAGTGTCCATCAACTGAAGGACATCTATACTGATGTGGTATATATATAAAATAGAATATTACTTAACCTTAAAAAAGGATGCAATCTGGCCATTTGCAAGGATGTGGATGGAGCTAGAGAGTATTATGCTAAGCAAAATAAGTCAATCAGAAAAAGACAAATACCATATGATATTGCTCCTATGAGGAATTTAAGAAAAAAAAACCAAAGGTGTATAAGGGAAAAAAAGAGGGGGGGCACACCAAAAAATAGATTCTTAACTATAGAGAACAAACTGATGGTTATGGGATGGGGGGGACTGCGTGAAACAGGTGATGGGGATTGAGGGGGGCACTTGTCGTGATGAGCACTGGGTGTTGTGTGGAGATGTTGAATCACTAAATTGTATATCTGAAACTAATATTACACTGTATGGTAACTAACTGGAATTGAAATAGGAACTCAAAAAAATTCACTGTAATATTCAGCTGTGTCATCTCTACTACCTAACAAACTCTTAAGCTTCATTTGTCTATCTGTAAAGTGGACATAATGAGAGGTCAAATTCAGACCCATGTCTGGAATAGTTTTTTGGGGTTTTGTTTGTTTGTTTATTTCTTCAGTAGGCTCCATGCTGGGCTCAACACAGGGCTTGAATGCACAACCCTGAGATTAAGACCCAAGTCAAGATCAAGAGTTGGACACTCAATGGACTGAGCCACCCAGGTGCTCCAGGAATTGTATTAATGTACAGGGACCAATTAACTAGTATCCTTGCTTTCATCCCTTCACAGCTTCAAACTCATCATTCATGCTACAAGCAAAATTAATTCCCTAAACTGGAATCCAAGGTCTAGATTTTGGCTACACTATTTGGGTAACTTGGAGTCAGTGGTAGTTCCAGAATTCCAATACAGGATGGAGGAATTAGAAGACAGGACTAAAGAACTTGTCATGAAACTGCATTTGTATAATAAGTGCACTGATTTTACCAAGAGCATGTGCCTATTTGGGGTGGTTTGGTAGAGAAAGGAGCATCCTCCTAACACCACCTGTGTAAGGCATTCAGGCTGCTATGGCAAAACATCACTGGCCGGGTAGATTATAAACAACAGAAATTCATTTCTCAAAGTTCTGGAGACTGAGAAATCCAAGATCGAGGCACCAACATGGCTGCGGTCTGAGGAGCGCGCTCTTCCTTCGTAGCTGGCACCTTCTCACTATGCCTTCACACGGTGGAGGGGACCAGGGAGCTCTGTGGGAATGCTTACAAGGGCACTAATCTTATTCGTGAGGGTTCCACCTAAAACTATGACACTGGGCATTAGTATCCAACATATGAGTTGGGGGTGGGGGAGACACAAACATTTAGACCACAGTAACACCTCTAAGTTTTGTCTATAAAAGGAATGTATTATAGTACAGTCCTCACAGAATTGTCCTAAGAACTAAACAAAGTGTACTATGATGCATGCAAGTGTCTTGGCGCAGTGCCTGGGACAGAGTAAAGCACTGGGTAAGTTTATTATGATGTCACTCCTCTCCTCAAAACTCTCTAAATGACCCCCTACTGACAACTGAATAAAACACAGATCCCTCCAACAACCATTTAGCCACAAACTACCTATCTAGCTTCAGCCCTTCCAGCATTCATCCAGAGAGTTTAACCATTATTTACAGAGCAATAGCCCCACCTGCCAACCTCACTCTCAGTTCTTCAGGTCTCTGTTCCGACATTTGCCTATCAGAGAGGCCTTTCCTGATCGCCCTCTCTAAGGGAACGCACATTCCCTTACTGGCGACTTCATAACCCCCTTTGTTGCGCTACTTTTCTTGAAAGCACTCCATAGATTTATAGATTTTGACATAAATTTCTGGGTCTTCCTCCTGGAAAGTAAACGTCAGGAACATATTCTGTTTTGTGCCAAGTTGTACATATATTCTCAGGTCCTGGAAGAGTATTTAGCACATAGAGGTACTCGATAAATATTTATTATATGAATGTTGACATACAATTTATTATGTTTCCTCAACCTAAGATGCCCTCTCGACATTGTCATCTTCCAAAATTTTACTCCTTTTCAAAAAAGATTTTATTTTACAGACAGATATCATAAGTAGGCAGAGAGACAGGCAGAGGTTGAGGGGGAACTAGGCTCCCCACTTAGCAGAGAGCCTGATCCCAGGACCCTGAGATCATGACCTGAGTCGAAGGTAAAGGCTTAACCCACTGACCACCCAGGCGCCCCCAAAATTTTTTTCATTCTTCAAAGCTGACTCAAATACTCTTCTGTGAAATTTCTGATTCTCCCAAGTAGAGCTCATTGCTCTCTCAACCGTTACATGATTATAATTTGAGTTAGCTCTCATTTTAGTCTGTCTTATAATTTTTCTGATCTTATTTTTTGCTTCTATCTCTAGACTGTAAGCTTTTTAAAGGCAGGATATATGTCTTATCTTTTTATCATACTCCATGCCAAATTCCCCACCCCTCACTCACTATCAGATAGTACCACATTGCCGCCTCAGGGACATAATTTAAAAGAGGGTTGGAACTCAGTTTTTGCTTAGCTATTTGAAGGGAAGAGTGAAAAAACAGAATGAAAAAAAACCAAACAAACAAAACAGAAGCAAATGCTAAATTGTGTGGAAGGGTATGGCTCTAGCAACTTATAAAACTGCCATACTTCAGAAGGCTTGGAAGAGATATAAGTAAATTATTTCCATGAAAATCTGTTAATGTGACTACAGAAGTTATTAGCAAACAAAAATTAGGAAAGTTTTCATTTTTCAGGAAAGGGGGAAAAGTCCAAAACAAAAAGTCCAAAAGTCATAAGAAATGCAGTAGGGAAGCCGGGCTGGCTCAGTTGGTGGGGGTTGTGAGTTCAAGTCCCATGCTGGGTGTAGAGATTACTTAAAAATACAATCTTAAAAAGAAAGAAAGAAAGAAAGCCAGTAATTGGCTGGATGACACCTTTTCATTCTCATGTGGTCCTTTATGACATCACTAAATCTATACTGAATCACTATGGCTGATGATGTTATAATGGTCATCGGTGTATATTATGCTGACGATGCATCCAGTGGAGCACCATATTAACTGATCCCAGAGTGATTCTGCTCTGTGACCAATTTTTGGCTGTAGATTTTTTTTTCCCAATTAAGAAAGATGTCCATTCAAGGACTATCCCTAACTTTTTCTCTGTTGTTTATCTGTTTCCTTAGGGAGAGCTGCTGCATTTGTGATGGAACTATCTGGACAAAGGTTGGATGGGAGATTTTTCCAGAAGAAATGCATTATCTGAAAGTTAAGCCTTCTCCGTCTCACTGTCTACCTTACCCTCTGGACAAACTATGCTGCAATTTTGCTAATATGGATCTATTTCAGGGTTCTTTACATCTCATTTATATTTTAGTACAAGCTCTCTTTTTAATACTGTCTGTTTTATCTGTACATTACCTGTGGATGAAATGGAAAAAACACCAAAAAAAGGTGAATTAGTGATGCAAATAGTAATAGTTCTAAATACCATAGACTTTAAAACATAAGATTATCAGCTTCTTTGAGGGAACGTACCATGTCTTATTCCTCTTTGTAACATCTCCTTGCTCCCACCACTCACCCCCAAACATGTAGTACATTGTCTTGCACATACTTGGGGTTCAATAATGTGTATTGAATTAGAAAGTCTTAGAAATAATCTTATTCATCCTCTCTCTTTCAAGTTACAAAATATATCAGGAAGATAATGAGCTACAATGAGTAGAATGGTTAAGAGATGAAGTTATCTGTTTGGGCCCATAGGTTAGTCACTCAATCTTTGCTGTCTCACCCATAAATGAAGTGTCTGGACAAGGGATCTGTAAAGTCCCTTGCAGACTTACCTAAGAAAGCTAAGTATGTCAAAGTTGTCATGTATTATTTTTTCTTTTTTAAATAGACTGCAAACTCATTTCTAAGGTAAGGATAATATTCTGGGAAATGGTACTCTTAACCTAATTTCCCACTTTGCCAATGGAACTGTATTTTGAGGCAATCTTAAAAGCTCATTGACTGGGGCACCTGGGTGGCTCAATGGGTTGGGCCTCTGCCTTTGGCTCAGGTCGTGATTTCAGGGTCCTGGGATCGAGCCCCGCTTCGGGTTCTCTGCTCAGCAGGGAGCCTACTTCCCCCACCCCCACCTGCCTCCCTGCCTATTTGTGAGCTCGTTTTCACTGTGTCAAATAAATAAAATCTTTTTTTTTAAAAAGCTCATTGACTTTCACAACAATTAGATATTTATGACATTACTAGGATTTGATTGCATTATATGTTGATGCATATTGATAATATGTTAGTAAAGGAAAATATTCTACTAATATTCAAGTAATTTCTTTCAGCAGAATGCTCTAACCATAAAAAGCACATATTAAATGCTCGCTGATCATGATAATGATCACTGTAATTTTAGATGATATACAAAAGAGCATTTCTTCTACGCTTACACCTTTCTTTTATAGTAACCTTTCTTTTGTATAGATAAATCCTATGTAATCATATGATAAATGATAGATATAAATATAAATCATAGATAAATCATATAAATCATAGAAAAATCAGTGTTTAGAGTTTAAGTGTACATATCCAGAAAACAAATGTAATTTGAATTACAGTAGGAAAAAAAATCTGTAATATCATGTCTTCTTTTAGCTGAAAAAACGAGCCTCCCAAGATACATTTGTTAAGGACCTGGAAAATCCGTCTATCTATGACATTGATCAAATACTCTGCCGGCTGGTGGCCACAACATCAATGATGACCAAGTACCTGAATCAGATGTCCCAGCATACTCCAGCTAAGAAAGTCAAGTACCGAAAACTGAAGAAGAGGAGTGAAGAAGGAGCCAAAGGATACTAGACCCATCTGTATGCCAATGTAGCCCAGTCCAACATGGAGGTTACATAAGAAATCTGTTGAAACAACTCATGCAAGGATAAAAATGGTTCTTTGAGAGCCTTTGTAATATTTTTTGTTACATACTTTACTGAATCTTTCCAAAGAAGTATGGGTTGAAAAATTACTTTTGCTAAAAAGGCATCCATACTTACTAGAAAAAGATTGTATACAATTACTTCTTCATATTTGTGTTTTTTCCTTTTAGTATATTAGATTATTAATCATTAACCAATATGTAGAATAGAATCTTGATTAAGTATTTCAATAAATCTGATGAAACAAATATTTGTGGGGTGCCTGCATGATTCAATTGGTTAAGCGTCCATGACTCTTAATCTCAGCTCAGGTCTTGATCTCTCAGGGTCATGAGTTCAAGCCCCACATTGGGCTCCACCCTGGGTATGGAAAGCTACTTTTAATTAATTAATTAGTGAGTTAGTGATTTTTTTCTCACTTTCTTGAGTAGATTTTTTTGGCCACACAGAGACTTTTAGGTTCCCATCTCAGATTGCTGAAATAGTATTTAAATATTAAGAAATAGGATAATTTTTTAAAGTATAAATTTTTCCATTTTCATTATGATAAATGATTAAGTACCAACATTTTTAAAATTTCAGGCTTTGGTTGATAATATACCTCAGTTTTTAGAAAGTATTCTGGGCTTTTGTTGATCAGCCACCTCAATTTTTATAAGTATGGCTACCATATTTTCCAAAAAAAATTGGGAGACCTATCTGAGACCAGGATAGAAGATTTGATTTAAAACATGTTGAAAAAAGCCAGAAAAACATGCCAGCTCTGTAACATACCTCCCCCCAAAAAACTTTTAAAACTTTTAAAAAACAATTCTCGAAACAGTAATATATAACTCTACAGTCTTTACAAGTAACAGAATAGTGCCTGCTCTAGGTTATTGTGGATTATTAAAAGTTTATGAGTCCACTTTCCAGACTTTCCTCCTTACCTTCCATTCTCCCTTAGCACAACCCTGCTCTTGCATCTCCAAAAATGTCTCTTCCATCCTTTCAGAGTTCTGACCTGTCAACCAATTCCCTCTAAGAAAACACTGATACAAATTTCTTTTAATGAAAAGTCTCCAAAATTCAAAAATCCAAAGCACTTGATCTATGATAGTGGAATTTTCATCAGTATGGAGGAGACCCTTTTTAGGGTAGGTACTGGAGTAGACAGGCTTTAACAGGCTACCTGGAGGCCAGCAAAGGGGGAGTTAAAATGGCTAGCGATTGGGAAAGTAAAGACTTGTCCTGACAGCACTCCCAATAGAAATGAAATGAAAACACGTTAGTCTGGCATTTCAGGCACTTATCTGGCTGTGATAACAGCAATAGCATTTTTCAAGTGCTAATTATAGACCAGGCCTTGAGGGAAGTGCTTTGTATTGTCTCATTTCATTCCTCACAACAACCCCATGAAGAATTTAAGTACCTTGTCCAAGGTGTCACAGGTTTCAAAATGGAGACACCAGTATTTGAACTCCAGCGAAATACCTATGTACTTTTGCTTTTATGATTCCACTAGTGCTGTAGCCCTCCTTTGCAACTTATGACTTGCTAATATTCTAGTAAGACAATCTCATCCCTGTCCCCCGATATGCGCACTCATTCCCAACCCTCAGGGTGTGTGCATACCCTGCCCCCTTCTCCTGTATTAAAATCCCATCTCCAAGGCCCAGCTCCAGTCCAACATGCTCCAACTTCACCTTCTCTGACCACCCCAGAGCACGGACCACATCTTCTGCTGATTTTAACCCTTCTTGGTAGGCTTTCTGATGTTTTTATGTCTATAGCTTATCATCCCCCACCTAACAAATGTCCAGAGGGCAGGAACAACCAGGTGTACCTGCAACAATGCTATTCTCATAGTGGGCATTTAATAAATGCTTGCTGAAAGCACAAATGCAAGAGAACCATGCGAAATGAATGCCAGGAACTTCATAAATACTAGTTTTTTAACCAATGTGTGTATACATTCATAATTACACAGGTATTATCTCCCTGGAATCTCTAAGGTATGTTCTACATGGCTGTGGAAATGAATTAACCAAAAAAAAAATCACTAAAACTCAAAATAACACATAGCTTTTTGACCTTTGATTGCAGCATTAACATACATGCAGAAAAGTGCAAAAATTATAAATCTATAGCTCAACAAACTTTCACAAATGAACACACCATGCACCAGATCAAGAAAAAGAACACTACATCCTAGAAATTCCCTTCCTGCCAGAAAGATAACTGCTATTCTGACTTCCAGCACTATAATTTTCCCTGGAAAGTCATTTTAAATTATTATATAACTGTATCTACCTGGGAAGGCAATATATGGTTCAAATACACCATTAAAAAAAGAAAAGGGGGGCGCCTGGGTGGCTCAGTGGGTTAAGCCGCTGCCTTCGGCTCTGGTCATGATCCCAGGGTCCTGGGATTGAGCCCCGCATCGGGCTCTCTGCTCAGCCGGGAGCCTGCTTCCTTCTCTCTCTCTCTGCCTGCCTCTCTGCCTGCTTGTGATCTCTCTCTGTCAAATAAATAAATAAAATCTTTAAAAAAAAAAAAAAGAAAAGAAAAGGAATGGTCCACTCTGCCTAAGTCTCTCAGAAAATGGCCCTGAACATATTGCATACATATAGCCTTATAAGAAATTATTGATGAAACTGTTAGAAATTAGTCAATCAACTAACTTCCAATATGTACAGTTTCTATTGAGTACAATGTTTGAGGTCAATAGCAAAATAGAAAAAAAAGCAGATTTCACACACCATCAGCAGCCGTGATTACATGTACAAATAAAACTTGATAAAAGCTGAAAATGCTTGAAAAACAAGACAGAGGATCATAGGGGAAGGGAGGGGGATAATGAAACAAGATGAAACCAGAGAGGGAGACAAACCATGTGAGACTCTTAATCTCAGGAAACAAACTGAGGGTTGTTGGAGTGGAGTGGGGTGAGAGGGATGGGGTCACTGGGTGATGGACACTGGGGAGGGTATGTGCTATGGGGAGTGCTGTGAATTGTGTAAGCCTGATGATTCACAGACCTGTACCCCTGAAACAAATAACACATTGTATGTTAACTTTAAAAAAAAAAAAAGACCTATATCTTAAAAAAAAAAAAAAAAAAAAAAAAGACGTGGTATATATACAATGGAGTATTATTCAGCCATTAAAAAAGAATGAACTCTTGCCATTTGCAATGACACATATGGAGCTAGGAAATATTATTCTAAGTGAAATAAGTCAGCGAAAGACAAATACCATATGACTTCACTCCTATGTGGAATTTAACAAATGAACAAAGGAAAAAAAAAGAGAGAGAGAAAGAGAGACAAACCAAAAAACAGACTCTTAACTATAGAGAACAAACTGATGGTTGCCAGAGGGGTGGTGAGGGGGGAGATGGGGGAAACAGGTGATGGGGATGAAGGCATGCACTTGCGATCAACACTGGGTGTTGTATGGAAGTGTTGAATCACTATATTGTGCACCTGAACCTAATACGACATATTAACAATACTGGAATTAAATTTTTTTTAAAAGCTGAAAATGCTAATTATCTCTTGATTTGTTGATGGTATAACCTATAACTCATAGGGGAAAAAATCCATCATTCAGTCCTTTTGCTACTGTCACCAGCTAGATACCAAGAGCTGGCCTTTACTACACACCTGGTTGTGCTCACTAACCTCTGTCCCTATTTTTCCTTAAGCACTTCTTTCCAGCTTCTCTCTTAACTCAGGCAAATGGAAATGAAACTAGCCCTTATGCACAGCAACTGCCCTGAGGCCTCCAACCAGCCCAGACTACCCAGACCAGTTTGAGCATAACCCATGTCTCCTGCCTGCACAGAAGGGCCATGGAGTGACCCCTAGAATAACCAACAACTATCTTTATCTCACTCTAATACTAAAATCTCCACCTGAAGAGGATACAAGCCTCGTTTACATAACATACAATGCATGTATAGGCATGTTGCCTTAAGGCGCATGGGGGACCTGCTACTCACCTGTACAAACAATGATGAGGATCCCCTTTCTAAATACCCTAACCCTTAATAAAAGGAGCCCATGTACCCTTGCTTGGGGAGTCATGGCTTTGGAAGTTGTTCTCTTCGATATTTACTGCAAATAAAGTTTCGTTTATGTGACAACTCACCTGGGGTAGTTTCTATCTGTGACTTAACAAGGCGTGAGAACTCGTGCTACTTAGGTACACTACCCTGGGTCTTCCTTACCTGCCCAGTCCAGGAATTCCACACACTCCGTCTGGGAATACCGAGCAGCAACATCTCGAGCTCTTTCTTCCCGGAAATTCAGCGCTTCTATATCAACGTCCAACTCCACTAGTGCTTTCAAAGTTTCCAGACGACCCCAGGCTGCAGCACAGTGTAAGAGTGTGTAACCTAACAAGAGAATGAAGATGGTCAGGTCGAACAGGCTACATTGTTTCAGGCTTGTTTTACTGAACAGAAGATCATAATGAAGATCAACTCTTGAACAATTACTGTGAGCGAGGCCCTAATCTACATGCTTTATACACAGTAAACTCATTCAGTTCATAAAAACCCTGAGGTCAGAACTATTATAATCCCCACTTCACAGATAAGGAAACTGAAGCCCAGAGAAGTTAAGAAGGAAATTGAGGTCCAGAAGCTTGCCGGAGGAATGCAGCCAGTGAGTGATGGATGCAAGATACCAACACAAGTAGCCTTAAGTCTGAGCTCTTTAACGCCTTTTAAAAAGGAAGACAGCAACCTCCCCAGAAGTAATCTATTTTGGAACACAATTAGACCCACAACTCTAGTCGAAGGGACTTTCAGCAAACTCTAATTATATTGGCATTATTGTTAATGCAATCTTATAAATTATGATCACTGTGTATGCCTTTGGTTTGAATATTAATCATTTGAATGAAAACTGAAATCATGACCCACCAGATTAGAAAGTTGTTTTTTAGATTTGCAGTGGCAACTACTAGGAGGGTGATAAAAAGGAGGCATAATTAAAATTTTTTCACACTGGTTTAAAACAATCAAGTCAAAACTTCTTTGTTTTAACTTACCCACAGGAGATATTTATGACTCATTTAACTGGCCAAAGAGGCATGTACTTCTAACACAAGAAGAACTGAGCAAAAGAATGAACAGATGTGTTGACTCTATTATGTACCAGGCACTTTATGTACTAATACATGATTCAACCCCTTCAAGAACCTCTGAGGTCTGTACTGTTAACCCCATTAAAAGACACAACGGAAAGTGAAGTTCAGAGAGGTTACCCTTGCCCAAGGCCACACTGGTAGTAAGTAGCCAAAGCAAAATTCAAACCCAGGTCTGTTGCCAAATAAAGCATTTGTAAGGAGTAGGAAACAGTACCTAAATGCTTGCCACTGAGTAGAGCAGGAAAAAAGAGAATCGTGATTCCTCCACTGCTGCTGCCCCCCAGAACAATTTGTTACTTAAACTGTAACCCCTGGAGGATTTTACTAGTTACCAAGCACATTTAGATATGGCCTTAAGAAATACATATACTGGCAACAGGTCTTTGGGGAGAAGGACGATGTAGGACCGTGAAGCTGGGCAGCTGGGGATGCCCGGCTCGCTCAGGGCGGAACGCCACCCTTCACCGAAGCTGAAGCCGGGCAGCCGGGAACGCCGGGCAGCCGGGAACGCCTGGCCCACCCAGGGCGGAACGCCGCCTGCTTCAGGGAAGCCGAGCACCCGGGAACGCCCGGTCAGCTCAGGGTGGAACGAAAACCGCCTGCTTCCCTTTTTCGTTGTCTCTCCTTTCTCTTCCCAGAACTGCTTGTTGTTGGTTAGAGGAGTCCTTTGAATGTGCTTGGTTAACTAGAAACCTGACCCTCCTCCTTGCTGGCGGGCAAGAGGTGACCTTCACCAATCCTTCTGTTGGCTATTGTTTTCTATCCAATAAAAGTGAGACTGCGGAGTTGCTCGTGGCAGCAGTCCTTTTCGACTGTTGTCCCCTGCTCCCAGTCTTTTGCAGCTGACTTGATTGTGCCTAATTCTTCTCTTGTTGCTGACTGGAAGCGGCACTCCACTTCCTTCCAGAAGCCTCTTCTTGGCTCCCTACTTGCCATATTCCCACAATCCCAGGTCTGTTTTACATGAGGTTGTAAACTACCTTTGTCTTAAGGATATCATAACCTGAAAGGTTAATAAGGGAATCAAAAGGAACATCAAGTGAACTACTCCAAGATCAGCCAAAATTGGAATCACCTCTCCTCTTTGGCCCAACTTTTTTTTTTTCTTAATATCATAGCAAATGAGAAATTTCAAAAATGGAGAGATAGAGACTGGCCCAAGAATTTCACTGTGCCTTATCCTCTACAAAAAAAAAAAAAAAAAAGAGAGAGAGAGAGAGAGAGATACCCTGATACCACCCTCATTGCTCTTGCCTTCTGCCTGAAGATGCAAGTCTTCAATGAGCCAAAAAAGTCTAGAGCCCTGAAAGCTGGAGGTGGGAGACACTGTCTACAAACAAGATGCTGCCAGCACGAGCCATTCCAAATGAGTTCTGGCTCCTTACATTGCTTTTCTCAAGGCTGAAGTTCCACACCACTGGTAACACCTAATTTTTTTTTTTTTTCCTATTTAACATACATAGCTTAAAAACAAGAAAACAAGATTTCTAAACAGAGACTTTTAACAAAAAATTTGGATGTTTTAAAAACACCGTTACATTTTTCCCCATTGTTGGGGATGGTCTGTTTTCTAGAGAGAAACACACAAATCTTGTAGTACATTAACCCCACTGCCTTCCCAGAAGAAGAAAAACATTTAAATAAGATGATTTCAAAAGTAACTAGAAGAGAAAGGGATTTTCCTAAAGTTCTCCCATAATGTTGGCAATGAGTGTTAGACCTCAGGTGATGTATACAGAGGGCCACATGACAGAAATCCCAGTAAGAAGAATGGTACCATAAATGGAATTGGGAAGGCTTGGGGTCGATTCTGAGAGAAAAAATAATCTCATTGTGGAGGACTACTGGTTACTGAATACAGAGTGAGTCATCTGAGCAGGTAGTTCATAGTAAGGCAAAAGATCAGACAGGAAAGGAATCTTTTCCTCTATGTGGGCACCGTTCTATGCACTTCGCAGCTATGAACTCATTACCATCCTATGAAGTAGGCACTAGTGTGTTCTCCTTTGTAAGAAAACAAAAGCACAGAGAAGATAAGTACTTTTCTCAAGGTTGCTGTAAGTTAATGAAGGTATATGGTGAGGTCAAAGTCCAAGACCAGGAATGATGAGTCAAAAACAAATAATAGGCCATGGAGCAAAATACTCACCTATCTAGAATACTTCTCACAACCTACCTCCCACCCCAGTACCAGACTCTTTGAATTCCCCAAATCATGTTTCACCCTCTACAACTTTGCATATGCTGGTTTTTTCTGACCTGAAATAGTAATCACAGTAATAGAATAAAGTAATTCCAGTACAAATATAATGTTTACTTAGTATTAATACTGGTATTTTATAAAATGGAGTTCAGAATTGATTTTTTAATTTTTTTTTAAAGATTTTATTTATTTATTTGAGATCACAAGTAGGCAGAGAGGCAGGCAGAGAGAGAGAGGGAAGCAGGCTTCCCACTGAGCAGAGAACCCGATGCAGGGCTCAATCCCAGGACCCTGAGATCATGACCTGAGCTGAAGGCAGAGGCTTAACCCACTGAGCCACCCTGGTGCCCTGAGAATTCATTTTTTAAATTTGTGAAACTATTTAATAAACTTTAATGTTAATACATTTATGAAAATGTACAAACAAAAGATATCCAAAAAAGCCTAAGTATGAAATAGAAATGTTAAGAATAGATTTTCATTCTATTAGCCATAAAAATTGTCAGATAAAACTGACAAAAATTGGGACGCCTGGGTGGCTCAGTCGGTGAACCATCTGCCTTTGGCTCAGGACATGATCCCAGGATCCTGGGATCCAGTTCCACATCATGCTCTTTTCTCCCTCTGCCTGCCGCTCCCCCTGCTTGTGCTCTCTTACAAATAAATAAATAAAATCTTAAAAAAAAAAACAACCACACACACAAAAATTAAGAGTAAAAAAAAAACACACTACAAAAAGAAATATAATTAATTAATCATGAAAATTTCAAATGAAACATTAATTTTTCTAAGTGTATCAATGGTATCACCAAGACATTTTTGTACAACTTTTTTTTAGCTGTTACAATTTTTCTCATTCAATATTAGTTGGAAGTGGTTATAAACTAATCTCAAGTATGTTAATTTTTTTAAAAGATTTTACTTATTTGAGAGAGAGCACAAGAGCAGGGTGATGGGCACAGGGAGAAGCAGACTCCCCACTGAGCAGGAAGTCTGATGCCAGGGCTTGATCCCAGAGGCAAAACAACATGCTACTACTAAACATGGAATGTGTCAACTAGGAAATCAAAGAAGAAATTTAAAAAATACATGGGAACAAATGAAATTGAATATATATAACTGTTCCAGACCTTTGGGATACAACAAAAGTGGTCACAGGAGGGAAGTATATAGCCATCCCAACCTATCCCAAGAAGCAAGAAAAATCTCAAACAATCCAACCTTACACCTTAGGGAACTAGAAAAAAGAACAACAAACGAACCCCAAAGCCAGCAGGAGGAAGGAAATAATAAAGATTAGAGCAGGTAAATGATATAGAAACTAAAAAAAACTCAATAGAACAAATCAATGAAACCAGGATCTGATTCTTTGAAAAAATTAATAAACTTGATAAACCTCTAGCCAGATTTACCAAAAAGAAAAGGACTAAAATAAATAAAATCACAAATGAAAGAAGAGAAATAAAACCAACACCACAGAAATACAAGTAATTATGAGATCATGAAAAACTATATGCCAACAAATTGGATAACCTGGAAGAAATCAACAAATTCCTAGAAACATATAAACTACCAAAAATGAAACAAGAAGAAATAGAAAAGTTGAACAGACTGATAACCAGCAAAGAAACTGAATCAGTAATAAAAATCTCCCAACAAACAAAACCTGAGGACCAGATGGCTTCACAGGTGAATTTTACCATTTAAAGAGTTAATACTATTCTCAAACTATTCCAAATAACAGAAATGGAAGGAAAACTTCCAAATTCATTTTACAAGGCCAGCATTACCCTGATACCCAATCCAGATAAGATTCCACCAAAAAAGAAAACTACAAGCTAATAACTCTGATGAACACAGATGTAAAAATCCTCGACAAAATACTAGGAAACCAAATCTGACAGTTCATTAAAAGAATTACTCACCAGAATCAAGTGGGATTTATGCCTGGGCTGCAAGAGTGGCTCAATATTCACAAATCAATCAATGCAATACATTATACTAATGAAAGAAAGGATAAGAACTATATGACCCTTTCAATAGAGGCAGAAAAAGCATTTGACAAAGTACAACATCCATTCGTGATAAAAACTCTCAACCAAGTAGAGTTAGAGGGAACATACCTCAATATATTAAGAACCATATAAGAAAAACCCACAGAGGGAGACAAACCATAAGAGTCTCAATCTCAGGATTGCTAGGGTTGCTAGGGAGTGGGCAGGGAGGAATAGGGTGGCTGGGTTATGGACATTGGGGAGGGTATGTGCTATGGTGAGTGCTGTGAAAAGTGCAACACTGATGATTCACAGACCTGTACCCCTGAAGCAAATAATACATTATATGTTAATAGGGAAAAAAAAAAAGGAAAAACCCTAACGAATATCCTTCACAATGGGAAAATGGAGAGCTTTTTCTCTATAGTTAGGAACAAAACAGGGATGTCTACTGTTACTCAACAAAAAGAAATGAAAGGCATCCAAATTGGCACAAAAGAAGGCAAACTTTTACTGTTTGCAGCTGAATGATATTCTATATAGATGACATGATACTTTGTACTCTATCTAGAAAACCCAAAGGACTCCACCAAAAAATTGCTAGAACTGATACACAAATTCTGTAAAGTCACAGGATACAAAACAACATACAGAAATCTGTTGCATTTCTATACAGCAATAATGAAGGACCAGAAAAAGAAATCAAGGAACCAATTCCATTGTAATTGTACCAAAACTGTAAGATACCTATAATAAACCTAACAAAAGAGGTAAAAGACCAGTACTCAGAAAACTATAAAACACTGATGAAAGAAATTAAAGATGACACAAAGAAGTGGAAAGACACTGCATGCTCATGGGTTGGAAAAACCAATATTGTTAAAATGTCTATACCACCCAAAGCCATCTATACATTTAAAGCAATCCCTACCAAAACACCAAAAGCATTTTTCACAGAGCTAGAACCAATAATTCTAAAATTTGTATGGAACCACAAAAGACCCCAATTAGCCAAAGCAACCTTGAAAAAGAAAAGCAAAGCTGGAGGCATCACAATTCTGGAGTTCAGGTTATATTACAAAGCTGTAGTGATCAAAACAGTGTGGGGCACCTGGGTGGCTCAGTGGGTTAAGCCTCCACCTTCCACTTGGGTCATGATCTCAGGGTCCTGGAATCAAGCCCCGCATCAGGCTCTCTACTTAGCAGGGAGCCTGCTTCCCTTCCTCTCTCTCTGCTTGCCTCTCACCTACTTGTGATCTCTGTTGGTCAAATAAATAAAATCTAAAAAACAAACAAACAAAAATATCCAGTATGGTACCGGCACAAAAATCAACACATAGATGAATAAAACAGAACAGAAAACCCAAAATGAACCCACAGTATATGGGCAATTAATTTGCAGGAATGAATAAATGTTCAAGTGGAAAAGACACTCTTTTCAACAAATGGTGCTGGGAAAACTGGACAGCAATATGCAAAAGAATGAAAACTAGGCCACTTTCTTACAACATATGGAAATATTAAATGCTTTTATCTTAAAGATTTTATTTATTTATTTGTCAGAGAGACAGAGAGAGCACAAGCAGGCAGAGTGGCAGGCAGAGGCAGAGAGAGAAGCAGGCTCCCTGCTGAGCAGAGAGCCCAATGTGGGACTCAATCCCAGGACCCTGGGATCATGGCCTGAGCCAAAGGCAGCAGCTTAACCAACTGAGCCACCCAAGTGTCCTCAAATATTAAAGTGTTTATAAATCTAACAAGTGGATAGTGATAGCTCATTGTTTAAATTTGCATTTTTAATAGTGAAGTTGACATTTTATGTACTTATTGGCCATGAACATTTCTCTTCCATGAATTGATTGCTTTTTCCTATCCTTTTTCTATTTTTCTATTGGGTTTAATTATTCTTATTAATTAGTAGATGATCTTAAGTAGATAACATCCTTTGTGGGTTGAAAAAAATATTACAAATATCTTCTTGTAGACTGTGTGTTATCTTGGCACTTTGTTTATACTATCTTTTGTATAGAATTTTAAATTTATATATATAAAATATAGATCTCTTTACTTTTGGTGGTTTTGTTCTTATGTCTTCTTTTAAGATATTGAGTAATATATCAAGAATATAACAGTTCTCCTCTATCTTTCACAAAGTTCGAAGCTTTTTCTTTTCACATTCACATCTTGCAAAAACCTGTAACTGATTTTTGTGCATAGTATAATGTAGGTATCTAATTTTTTTCCAAATTAATAACCACTGTTCTCCACACATTAAATATTTCATAATTTCCCCACTGAAATTAAGGGTCAGCTTCTTAGTTCCTATTTTTTAAAAAAACCTAATGTGATATTAACTAGATTGATAAATTAATTTGGAAGTAAGTTGCCATCTTTATGATATTCAATCTCACTGTGTAAAACACACACAATTTGGGTCTTCTTTGATGTAACTCAGAAATGTTTTAAACATTTTGCCACAAATGTCTTGCAATTCTTTTGTCAGATTTAGTCCTAATTTCTGTATGGTTTTGCTGTGAATAAGATTTGTATTTTTATTACATTTCCTTTTTTCTTTTCTACTTCAGTTGTTATTTTAGTTATTTATATATATTATTTATAAATATATATATTCATTCTATGTGATAGTGGTATTTACACATTTGGGTCTTTAAAACATATTTTGCTTACATGTCACCACCCTACTGTATATAATTTTGTAATTTGTTTAATTCTTATTTTTCTTGCCTCAATGTTTATTTAAATTTAAAAAATCAGAAGACATAGAGAATTTTAAAAATTCATCAGAAGGTAGATCTCAAGGTGAAGAGATGAGTTCATGACATTATTGAGGATGTAAGAAAAAATAAGCAACTGTCTACTACAATACATTTTACTTTTGATATTACACTATCAAGTTCACATTTGGGGGGCTTCTGGGGGGCTCAGTGAGTTAAAGCCTCTGCCTTCGGCTCAGGTCATGATCCCAGGGCCCTGGGATAGAGCCCCACATAGGGCTCTCTGCTCAGCAGGGAGCCTCCTTCCCCCTCTCTCTCTGCCTGCCTCTCTGCCTACTTGTGATCTCTGTCTGTCAAATAAATAAACACAATATTTTTTTTAAAAAGTTCACATTTGGATAATTCCAAGAAATTTCTCAGAATGAATGCTTATTACATTTCCTGATTGTTGATAGTACACAGAAAGCTACTGATCTGGGGTATTGATCTTAATGTCCATTTCTTGCTAAATTAAATTCTATTAGTACTAATAGTGGATTCCTTTGGATTTAAATCTGTATCCCTATGAATAATGAGAGTTTTATTTCTTCCAATCAAATCCTTATATCCAGCAGTTTCCTGGTGAATGTTTACCACTAGTTCTCTGGGGGAAAATCCCTGATTTGTACCATTAGCAATTTCCATGACATATACTCTTAACATGGCCAACTTCAACCTACCAAAGTGATGTCAACCAATTTACAAAACCTCTAAAATTTCAACCATCAGCTGGCAAGAGCTCGTAAAAGCCAGCTCCAGCACAGTACTGTGTTATGTCTCCTATTTATTTTTCTTATCTTACTGCACTTGCTAGGACTCCCACTCTAATCATTAATAAAAGTCATGATAGGGATGCCTGGGTGGCTCAGTTGGTTAAGTGTCTACCTTCGGCTCAAGTCATGATCCCAGGGTCCTGGGATCAAGTCCCATGTAGGGCTCCTTGCTTGGCAGGGACCCTGCTTCTCCCTCTGCCTCCGTCTCCCCCTTCTTGTGCACGCTCTCTCTGACAAAGAAATAAAATCTTTAAAAAAAAAAAAAAAGGTCATGATAGTGAATATCATAGCCTTGTTTCTGACTTTATTTTTTTGAGAGATTTTACTTATTTGAGAGACAGAGATAGCAAGAGAGATCGTGAGAAAGCGCACAAGCTGGGAGCGAGGGAGAAAACACCCGACTAAGCAGGGAGCAGGTCACCTCACACAGGGCTCCATCTCCTGATCTGAGCCAAAGGCAGACACTTAACTTACTGAGCCATCCAGGCACCCCTCATTTCTGACTTTAAAGAATGTTTCGACAAACCATAAGTGACTTTTTTTTTAAGATTTTATTTATTTATTTATTTATTTATTTGTCAGAGAGAGAGAGCAAGTAAGCACACAGGCAGGCAGAGGGGCAGCAGAGGCAGAGGGAGAAGCAGGCTCCCGGCTGAGCAAGGAGCCTGATGCGGGACTCGATCCCAGGACGCTGGGATCATGACCTGAGCTGAAGGCGGCTGCTTAACCAACTGAGCCACCCAGGCATCCCTCGACAAACCATAAGTGACTCTTAATCTCACAAAACAAACAGAGGGTTCTGGGGACAGGGGGGTTGGGAGAAGGGGAGTGGGGTTATGGACATTGGGGAGGGTATGTGCTTTGGTGAGTGCTGTGAAGTGTGTAAACCTGGCGATTCACAGACCTGTACCCTGGGGGATAAAAATATATGTTTATAAAAAATAAAAAATTTAAAAAAAAAGAAAGAATGTTTCTAAAGATTCAATTCTGAGGTGCCTGAGGGGCTGCGGTTTAAGTGTCTGACGCTTGATCTCAGCTCACGTCTTAATCTCAGGGTCATGAGTTCAAGCCCCACATTGGGCTTCATGCCCTACTTTTAAAAAATTAATAAATAAAAAATAAAGATTCAGTACAAGGTATTTTGCTTCAGGTTTTTGATAGAGAGCCTTAATTAAGGAATTAAGAAAGGTTTCTTCTATCTCTATTTCCCTAAGTGCATTCATCGTGGCTGAATGCAAGATTTTTTTCAAAAGACTTTCTGCATCTTTTGAAATTATCATGTGCTTTTGTTCATTCAGTTTTTTAATGTAGTCACTTATACTAATCTTTTTTTTAAAGATTTTATTTATTTATTTGACAGAGAGATAGAGTCAAGTAGGCACAAGTAGGCAGAACAGCAGACAGTGGGAAAGGGAGAAGCAGGCTCCCCATTGAGCAGGGAGCCCAATGGGGGACTCAATCCCAGGACCCTGGGATCCTACTGAGCCACCCAGGTGCCCCACTAATCTTTTTTCTAAAGTTAAATCATCCTCTCCTTAATGGGATAAACCCAACCTAGTATATTACATTTTATAAAATAGAATCTTAGATTTAATTTGCTAATATTTTATTTAAGATGTTTGCATCTTTGTTATTAAATGAGATTGGCCTATAATTTTCCTTTCTACTACCACTGTCCTTAACTTGTTTTGCTATAAAAGTTGTTTCTCTCTTAAGTTAAGCAGTTTTACAACTCTCTTTATATGCTGTGAACATTGTAAAAATTAGAGATTACCTTTTCCCTAAAAGTGCAGTAAATCTTACCTTTTAAAACATCTCAGCCCAGAGTTAGGTTGGGGTGGGGGAGAGATGCCTATTTTTATTACTTATTTATTTTTTCAAAATAACCATTGATATAGTCAAGATTTCTATTTTTTTCTGAATTAATTTTGGTAATTTATACTTTATAAGAAAATTGTCCATTTCATCCAACTTTTCAAATGTATTGTCATAAAATTATTTATAATATTTTCTAATTAATTTTTCTTCAAATTTTTATTTAAATTTTAGTTAACATATAGTGTAATATTGGTTTCAGGAATGGAATTTAGTGATTCATCACTTATAGATGATACCCAACGCTCATCACAAGTGCAGTCCTTAATACCCATCACCCACCTCCCTCCAACAATCCTCAGTTTGTTCTCTATGGTTAAGAATCTCTTATAGTTTGTTTCTTTCTCTCTTTCTCCCCCCTTCCCTTTTGCTCATCTGTTTTGTTTCTTAAATTCCATATGAGTGAAATCATATGGCATTATCTTTCTCTGACTTATTTCTCTTACACTCTAGCTCCATTCACATCATTGCAAATGGCAAGACTTCATCCTTTTTGGTGGCTGAGTAGTATTCCATTGCATATATACATATATATGTATACACACGCACACACACACACCACAATTTCTTTATTCATTCATCAATCTATGGATGTAATTATTTTTTTAAAAAAAGATTTTATTTGAGAGAGAGAATGAGAGAGAGCATGAGAGGAGAGAGGGTCAGAGGGAGAACAGACTCTCTGCTGAGCAGGGAGCCTGATGCAGCAGTCAATCCTGGGACTCCAGGACCATGACCTGAGCCAAAGGCATTTGCTCAACTGAGGTACCCAGGCACCTGGATGTAATGATTTTTTTTTTAAGATTTTATTTATTCACTTGACAGAGATCACAGGTACACAGGCAGGCAGAGAGAGAGGAGGAAGCAGGCTCCCCGCCGAGCAGAGACCCCGATGCGTGCCTCGATCCCAGGACCCTGAGATCATGAACTGAGCAGAAGGCAGAGGCTTTAACCCACTGAGCCACCCAGGTGCCCTGGATGTAATGATTTTTTTAGTCTTAGTTTTTCCTGTGTGTATTCTCTACCCTTTAAAATTCCAAATATTATTTATGTTTTCCACCTCTCTGATATTATTTAATACCAAAAATTATCAAATATTATCAAAGGTTTATCAACTTTGTCTTTTTCACTAAACCAGATTTGGTGTTATTGATCCTTTCTATTGTTCCTTTCTTTTCTTTTCTTTTCTTTTTAGAGATTTTATTTATTTGACAGACAGAGATCACAAGTAGGCAGAGAGGCAGGCAGAGAGAGAGGAGGAAGCAGGCCCCCTGCTGAGCAGAGAGCCTGATGCAGGGCTCGATCCCAGGACCCTGGGATCACGACCTGAGCCGAAGGCAGAGGCTTTAACCCACTGAGCCACCCACGTGCTCCTGTATCTTTACTTTCAATGTCATTACTTCACTTCTACTTTTTTCCTATTTTTCTTCTACTTTCTTTGAATTACTCAGTTGTTCCTCTTTTTCTAACTTCTTGAGTTAAAGGCCTTGTTTTCGATTTTCAGTGTTTCTTATATTCTAATATATGTATTAACTAAGAATTTTAATTCGTTTTATTCCACAGGTCTCACATCAAGTGATCATGCTGTCAGTTAAATATTTCATAAGTTCTAGTGTATCTTCTATAACCAACAGATGACTGAAAGTATGCTTTTGTTTCCAAAATTACAGGGGATTTTCAGTTATCTTTTTGTTACTATTTTCTAATCTTATTTTATTGTGGTCAGAGAATGAAGACTGCATGCTGTAGATCCTTTGATATTTGTTGAGACTTTATGGAATTACTTGTGATAAATATTTTTAAATATTCCATGTGAGCATGAAGAAAATGTATATTCTTTATTTCCTGTAGGTCATTATTTTCTTTTATTTTCTGTAATGACCATGTAATATATTTGCAATTCAAAAAAAAATAGTGAATGGGGCGCCTGGGTGGCTCAGTGGGTTGGGCCGCTGCCTTCGGCTCGGGTCGTGATCTCAGGGTCCTGGGATCGAGTCCCGCGTCGGGCTCTCTGCTCGGCGGGGAGCCTGCTTCCTCCTCTCTCTCTCTCTCTCTCTGCCTGCCTCTCTGCCTACTTGTGATCTCTGTCAAATAAAATAAATAAAATAAAAAAAAATAGTGACTGAATAAAAAGAGCTAATTAGATCATGACTGCAAAACTAAAAAATCTTCAAAGGAAAGAGATAACAATATTATTAAGTAATTACTGTATATCACTTCACTATGTGCCAACTATATGATATTTATATTTACTATCTTATTTAATCCTTACAACATCCTGTAAGGAAAATACAATTATTACTCCCATTTTTCAGATGAAGAGACAGAAGCACAAAAAGATTAGGTAACTTACCCAAGTCATAGAGCTAATTAAGAGTAAAGTCTGTGGGGGTGCCTGGGTGGCTCTGCTGCTTAAGCATCTGACTTTTGATTTCAGCTTAGGCTGTAATCTCGGGGTCGTGAGATCAAACACAGCAGTGGGTTCTGTGCTGAGTGTGGAACCTGCTTAATGTTCTCTCTCTCCAAGGGAGAGAGAGTTTAACTGAACAAATTATATCTGAGAACTTCCTTAATCTGGAGAAGGAAACAGGCATTCAAGGCCAGGAGACATAGAGAACACCCCTCAAAATCAATAAAAATAGGTCAAAACCTTGACATATAATAGTAAAGCTTGCATAGTTCAAAGATAAAGAGAAAATCCTGAAAGTAGCTCAGAACAAGAGGTCCTTAACCTACAAGGGTAGAAACCTAAGACTGGCCTGGGTGCAGAGGTAGGCCTGTGTACAGAGACCTGGCAGGCCAGAAAGGACTGGAAAAATATATTCAATGTGCTAAACGGGAAAAATGCGCAGTCCAGAATACTTTATCCAGAACGGCTGTCATTCAGAATAGAAGGAGAGATAAAGCGGTTCCAGGACAAAAAGAAACTAAAGGAATTTGTGAACATTAAACTAGCCCTGCAAGAAATATTAAAGGGGATCCCTTCGGTGGACAGAGAGCCCAAAATTAACAAAGACCAGAAAGGAACACAGACAATCTAGGAGGGAACAATGACATTACAGATAACACAACGGCACTAACTTCGTATCGTTCAATAATTATTCTGAATGTAAATGGACTAAATGCTTTAATCAAAATATATAGGTTATCAGAATGGATTAAAAAAAAAAAACCCGACACCATCTTATATGCTACTTACAAGAGACTCATGTTATACCTAAAGACACCTCCAAATTGAAAGTGAGGGGGCAGAGAACCATTTATCATGCCAATGGACATCAAAAGAAAGCTGGAGTAGCCATCTGTATAGATTTTAAACCAAAGACTAATAAGTGATGAAGAAGGATACTATATCATAAGTGTCTATCCAACAAGAAGATCTAGCAATTGTAAATATTTATGCCCCTAACTTAGGAGCAGCCAAATATATAAATCAATTAATAAGAAAATTAAAGAAATTCATTGATAATAATATAATAATAGTAGGGGACTTTAACACCTCATTTACAGCAATGGACAGAACATCTAAACAGAAGATCAACAAGGAAACAAGGGCTCTGAATGACACACTGGACCAGATGGACTTAACAGATATATTCTGTTACATATATTCAGTGTATTTTATCCTAAAGCAGTAGAGTACACGTTCTTCTCAAAGGCACATGGAACATTCTCCAAAATAGATCACGTACTGAGTCACAAATCAGATCTCAACCAGTATAAAAAGACTGAAATTATACTATGCAAATTTTCAGACCACAATACTTTAAAATTTGAAGTCAACTACAAGAAAAAATTTGGAAGGACCACAAATAAATGGGATTAAATAGTATTCTACTAAAGAATGAATGGTTTAGCAAATGAATCCATGGGAGCAAATGAAAATGAAAACACGACAGCTCAGAACCTTTGGCATGCAACAAAGGTGGTCCTAAGAGAGAACTATATTGCAATACAGCCTTTCTCAGAAAATAAGATAAGTCTCAAATACACAACTTAACATTACATCTAGAGCTGGAAAAAGAACAGCAAATAAAGCCTAAATCCAGCAGGAGAAGAGATATAATAAAGCTAGAGCAGAAATCAATGACATAGAAATTTAAAAAAATAATACGACAGATCAATAAAACTAGGATCTGATTCCCAGAAAGAATTAATAAGATCAATAAAATCCAGGATGACTGGATGGCTCAGTCGGTTAAGTGTCTTCTTTCAGTTCAGGTCATGATCCCAGGGTTCTGGGGTCGAGCCTTACAATGGGTTCCCAACCTAGCAGGATATCTGCTTCTCCCTCTCCCTTCACCTCCTCTCCCCTGTTCATGCTCTGTCTCTGTCTCTCAAATAAATAAAATCCTTAAAAACAACAACAACAACAATAAACTCCTAGCCAGACTTATCAAAAAGAAAAGAGAAAGGACCCAAATAAATAAAATCATGAATGAAAGAGGAGAGATCACAACCAATACCAAAGAAATACAATTATAAGAGAATACTATAAGCAATTATATGCCAACAAATTAGCCAATCTGGAAAAATGGATGCATTCCTAGAAATGTAAACTACCAAAACTGAAACAGGAAGAAATAAAAAACCTGAAAATACCCATAACAACAAAGAAATTGAATCAGTAATCAAAAATCCCCCAACAAACAAGAACCCAAGGCTGGATGGCTTCCAGGGGAATTCTACCAAATATTCAAAGATTAATACCTATTCTGAAACTGTTTCAAAAAATAGAAATGGAGGGAAAACTTCAAATTCATTCTATGAGGCTAGCATTACCTTGATCCCAAAACCAGATAAAGACCCCACCAAACACGAGATTACGTACAAATATCCCTGATGAACAAGGATGCAAAAATTCTCACTAAGATACTAGCTAAAAAAAAAAAAAAAAAAAAAAAAATTAAAAGGATTATTCACCACAACCAAGTGGAGTTTATTCCTAGGCTGCAAGGTGATTCAACATCTGCAAATCATTCAGTGTGATTCATCAAGAACCATATGATCCCCTCAATAGATGCAGAAAAAAGCACTTGGCAAAATACAGCATGGTTTCTTGAGAAAAACTCTCCATAGCGTAGGGATAGAGGGAACATACCTCAATATCATAAATGCCATATTAAAAAAAAATCCACAGTGAATATCCTCCTCAAAGGGAAAAACAGAGCTTTTCCCCTAAGGTCAGGAACACAATAGAGGAACAGAGGGGAAGGAAAAGAAAAATAAAAATAGATGAAAACAGAGAGGGAGGCAAAACATAACAGACTCTTAACTCTAGGAAACAAACAGGACTGCTGGAGGGCAAGTGGGTGGGGGATGGGGTAACTGGGTGACGGGCATTAAGGAGGGCGTGTGATGTAATGAGCACTGGGTGTTTCAGGCAACTGATGAATCACTAAATTCTACTTCTGAAGCTAGTAATACAATGTTAATTAAACTGAATTTAAAATTTAAAACAGATTCTCTCTCTCCCTCTGCCACTCCCCCCTGCCCCCACTCACGCGTGTACATGCAGGCTCTCTCTCTCTCAAAAAAAAAAAGTGTTAAGTCTGTGTACTTTACTATAAAATACTCTTATCGGGCGCCTGGGTGGCTCAGTGGGTTAAACCGCTGCCTTCGGCTCAGGTCATGATCTCAGAGTCCTGGAATCGAGTCCCACATCGGGCTCCCTGCTCAGCAGAGAGCCTGCTTCCCTCTCTCTCTCTCTGCCTGCCTCTCCATCTACTTGTGATTTCTCTCTGTCAAATAAATAAAATCTTAAAAAAAAAAAAGAAATTATAAAATACTCTTATCAACATGTATACACATACTTGCATATGCATATGTATGTATGCATATATATGCAAAACATAAATCAGGCACATCAAATTTATCCAGCTTTAGAGATGGTACATAGTGTCTTAAATAGTCATAAGTAATACTGATGAGTGAAAAAGACAAAATACCTCTGGTGGTTTTTTCATTCAGATTCACACCGTATTTTGCCAAAGCTTTAATCACATCACTTTGCCCAGCCATGCAAGCAGCATACAACAAATTTCTCCCAACGATGTCTTCTTCCAAGAGTAGCTGCATGGCCTGATCATGATGAGGGTTCTCAGGATCCTCAAAAATCGTCTGCAAACCTTCTACATCCCCTGTGAGAGCAGGTTGTAAGAGGGGATTAAGAGGGACTGTTTCCTCTGGTTCTTTTGGTTCTTCTTCATCTTCTTCTTCTTCATCGTCTTCTTGCTGTGAGAAAAATGCTTTTTCTGAACTCTCTGATTCTGGAGGTCCTTCTGGCTCCATTAATCCCAAAAACACCTGAGGCCAAGAAAAAGTAATAGTAATCTACTCAAACTAATCAGGATTTGTTTATCTGCTTATTTCATCAGTCAACTGACAATATAGATGGGATAAAAATACTTAACTGGTTGAAAACAATTATAGAATAAGACACTTCATCCATGGAATCAATAGAGTTTATTGTGAACCTACTATAAGTCAGCACACTGCCTGAATATACACTAAAATGCTGAATGTGTGATATAAACAGTAAATTCAACAGGAACAGAAGGAGAAACAGATCAATGTGGCTAGATTTATCAGGAAAAGATTGAAAGAGAATGCAAATGAGATTCACCTGCCTAAACAAGGGTTTATATTGGGGAAAAGTGAGAAATACAGAGGGATTACTGGAGCCAGATTGAAACCTTAAAATTTAGGGGCGCCTGGGTGGCTCAGTGGATTAAGCCGCTGCCTTCAGCTCAGGTCATGATCTCAGTGTCCTGGGATCGAGCCCCGCATCGGGCTCTTTGCTCAGGGGGAGCCTGCTTCTCTCTCTCTCTCTCTCTGCCTGACTCTCCGCCTACTTGTGATCTCTCTCTCTGTCAAATAAATAAATAAAATCTTTAAAAAAAAAAAACCTTAAAATTTAGGCAATGACATTTAGACAGAACTATTCATTCAGTGATGGTTACTAAAAGTTTACTAATATACTAAGTGCTCTTTGGGCACTATGTAAATTATGAAGAAGAATCAAATTTATTCCTGCCCTCAATGACTTACTATTTTAAGGGAGAAAATATGAGATGCACAAAATAAGTGTGATAAAAGGTAACAAGCGCTAAGTATCATAGGAAGGGATGAGATTAATTCCAGGCACAAGTAATCAAGGAATTCTTTGTGCTCAGTCTAGCAGAACACATATAAATTAGAGTAGCATATGTATAAGAATGTTCATAGCATCACTGTTCATAGCAATAAAAATCCTGGGCAGGAAAATGAAGCCCAAGAACAAAAGCATAAACTGTAGCAAGTCACACAAAATAGTATATAGTAATTAAAATGAATAAATTATAGTGACCCCCTGTGGTAGGCAGCTTCTAACATGGCTCCCAGTGATTCTCACCCTGTCTCCTAGTATTCACACCCTTGAATCAGTGACTTTCTTTTAATGAGAATACAGCAAGAGCAATGGGATGTCATTGCCACAATCAGTTATAGGAGACTGTAACTTTGTCTTGTTGGTATTCTCTCCCTGGCTCTTCTCATGCAATATGACGTAGAGGGTCACCTTTCAAGGAACAGAGGGCAACCTCTGGCCAACATTCAGTAAGGAATGGAAGCCCTCAGTCCATTAGCTCGTGAGGAACTTAACTCTGCCAACAACACTCAATGAGTTTGGAAACGGATCTGCCCCAGTTGAACCTTCAGATGACAGCAGTCAATGGCAACACCTTGATTGTAGCTTCATGAGAGATGCCAAAGTGAAAGATCTAGCTAAGCTGTGCCCTGGTTCCTGAGCCAGAGAAACATGGAGATAATGCATGTGCACTATTTTACATGTTTGGGGGTGTTTTGTCACCCACCAGTAAATAACTGAAGCACATAATATGAATGAATGAATCTTAGCAATACAATATTAACGGTAAAAAATAGATCCAAAAAGATTATATATAGCAAGATATATTTTTGTAAAGTTCAAAGCAATTAAAATTGCCATTTTAGGAATACAAATAGACTCAGTAACACTATTTTTTTTTAAAGAAGAAAAGCTGACAGGGGCCCCTCAGTGGCTCAGTCATTGGGTATCTGCCTTCGGCTCAGGTCATGATCCCAAGGTCCTGGGATCCAGCCCTGTGTCAGGCTCCCTGCTCAGCAGGAAGCCTTCTTCTCCCTCTCATTCCCCCTGCTTGTGTTCCTTTCTCTTCAAAAAATAAATAAAAATCTTTAAAAAATATATTTTAAAAAAAGAAGAAAAGCAAGATTCAATAGAAGATTCAAGATCATGTTTGTGGCAGGAGGGTAGGGGGAAGACACAGGAAATGGGATAGATTCATATATTTAGTAAAATATATAGCATTTAACCTGGGCCATAAAAAATGGGCAAGATTTGGCCATTCAGAAGTCAGAAGGAAGGGCAATCTAATTAGAATAATATCTCTATTTACCATAGCCCTACATTAATCTCTACCTTCACTAAATGTGTATACTTATAAGCTGATGAAGTTAGGAATTCCTTGATTACAGAAAACAGAAAAATAATAAGACTGACCTTCAAAAGTAAAAGATTATTTTTTCACATAACAAGAAATGTAAAGGTGGAGATGGTTTAGCAGCTCAAAAATACACATGCAAGCTCTTTCTATCTTTCTATTCCACCATACTATGTAAGATTTTCATATCATGGCTATTGCCTCATAGTGACAAGAGGGCTGTCATAACTCCTGGCATCACATCTGCATTTGTGGCAGGAAAAAGAGGGAATCCTCGAGAGAATAGCTATGCCATCCATCTTTTTAAAAGGAAAGCCAAGTAAAATCTTTCCTAACAGCCCCTAACAGAGGCCAAACTGTATCCCTATATTTAAAAGAAGCCCAAAAAATAAAGCAAATTTCTCTATTGTAATTATTATATCTCTATTATTTCTATTATAATAGAAGCAAACAAGGTAGACAGGGTTGGGAATGGGAGTTGTTAGCCAATCAGCCTTCACCATAAGATTTGGTCCAAAGCCTCTCTGCTCGTGGAGAGCCTGCTTCCTCCTCTCTCTCTCTCTCTCTCTCCCTGCCTCTCTGCCTACTTGTGATCTCTCTCTGTCAAATAAATAAATAAAATCTTAAAAAAAAAAAAAAAGATTTAGCCCAAAGCTTATCTTTTTTTTTTTTTTTTTTTTTTAAGATTTTATTTATTTGGGGCACCTGGGTGGCTCAGTGGTTTAAAGACTCTGCCTTCAGCTCAGGTCATGGTCCCGGGTCCTGAGACTGAGCCCCACACCGGGCTCTCTGCTCAGCAGGGAGCCTGTTCCCCTCTCTCTCTGCCTGCCTCATTGTCTACTTGTGATCTCTGTATGACAAATAAATAAATAAAATCTTTAAAAAAAAAAGATTTAAAATCTTTTAAAAAAAAAGATTTTATTTATTTATTTGATATAGAGACAGAGAGTGAGCAGAATTAGGCAGAACAGCAGGCAGGGTTCTGCTGAGCAGGGAATCCAGTGCGGGGGCCCAGTCCTGGGACCCTGAGATCAGGACCTGAGCTGAAAACAGATGCTTAACCAACTGAACCACCCAGGCGCCCCCTAAGGCTGATCTTTGAAACTGTTTCATTTAACTCCTTCATTTTACAGGATAAATATAGAAAAAATTTATAATCCTTTTGAGGGCTAGCATCTAACTCTCCACCCTCCCAACACACACACACACACACACACACACACACACACACCCCTTCTTAAAGAATCCCAATCTCCATTTTAGAGATTTCTAGTGGAAGACAAAGCTAACTTTCCACTATATAAGCCACAGAAGCAAGATCCTCCTCCTCTCCGTCTCAGCACAAGGTTGGGGACAAAAATGTAAATTAGGCACTGCCAGTCAGCTGCTCAATTCTAGGATCTTGACACTTTCTGCTGTTGTTTTTAATCATTTCATTTTTTTTCATTCACATATAACACTGTATTAGTTTAATTAATACAACATAATGATTTGATTTATATATCTATTGTAAAATAATTACCACAGCTAACATCCATCGCCCCATATAATTAAGAAATATTTTCTTGTGATGCAAACTTTTAAGATCTAATCTCTCGGCAACTTTCAAATACAATAATACAATACAGTATTGTATTTAATTCAATGCAGTATTGTTAACTATAGTCCCTATGCTGTACAGTGCATTCCCAGAACATATTAATCCTGTAACTGGAAATTTTTACCTTTTGACCCTCTTTACCCATTTCACCTACCCCTAACTCTACCTCTAGCAACTACCAATCTGTTCTCTGTATCTGTGGGTTAAGTTTTTTTAGCTTGTAAAATAAGGGACCAGGATCTTGACACTTGAACAGGGGACACAGGAATATGAGGCTAGTTGAAGGTCATTCATCACAGTGACTCAAGGGCGTACTGATCAAACTTCCTGCTATGAGAACAAGCTGTGGTTCTTGTGGTCTGACTCTCCAGAGCTCCCTTGGTTCCTGCTCATTTCCAGGCTCTGCATGATCATGCAAGCCTCTGATATAGTACTGACACAGCTGTCATCCCTAAAATCAGATCTCCCCTTTCTTTAGGAACAGAACCCTACTATCTTTTTTTAACCATACATTTTTTTAAAAAACCAATATTTATATTGGAATAAAACTGCTTCCCAGTCTCTTCTGCAACATGATGTGCCCATATGTCCAAATGGGAGACCTAAGATGTAAATCGTCATGTAGTATGCAACTTCTAGGAAAGTGTGGTTCCTTCTCACTGGATTGGACATGACTGCTAGCGCTTGCACAGCTAGTTTGGACCATGAGGTGGCTGTCCTGTCCAAACACATATACATTGTTTACATATATATTGTATTATACATAGTATATATAAATAATTTTTATGTATTATATAGTACATATTAGTTTATGATATCTTCTTTCAATTTTACATATGTAAATGTCTATATATCTATAGATATATATCTCTTCTACTAATAGGTAAAACAACCAATTAATTTATGATCAGTGGTAATGGACACTTGGGCACTTGTCCCGGGTACACTGCATATATGGGATATACTTGCATGTATATCATTAACCTAAATACCATTTATCCTTACCATATGTAATACACTGCTGTCTTTATTCCCATTATATTTTTAAAATTTTTCTTTTTTAAAGATTTCATTCATTTATTTGACAAAGATCACAGGCAGGGAGAGAGGCAGGCAGAGAGAGAGGAAGGGAAGCAGGTTCCCGGCTGAGCAGAGACCCAGATGCGGGGCTCGATCCCAGGACTCCAGGATCATGATCCGAGCTGAAGACAGAGGCTTTAACCCACTGAGCCACCCAGGTGCCCCAAAGTTTTCATTTTTTTAAGTAATGTCTACACCCAATGTGAGGCTCAAATTCAGCACCCTGAGATCAAGAGTCGCAAGCTCTACCAACTGAGCCAGACAGGCATCCCTATTCCCATTATATTTTTTAAGGCTGGTGCCACCCACCAAATTGATACAAGCCACACTGTGAAAAAACATTAGTTTTGAATAACCTCTATGGAACTATACCAGGAAATCAACAAGAGAGAATTTAACAGAAGTTAAACAGAATGTGTTTATGGTTAATAGCTTGGGTGACATATGTTTCAATGTACCCAGGGCAGTTCCAGTTACATCTGTTTCCCTGCTGTAATTTTTAATAGCACCCTCTCTTACTCTCAAAGGTGTCTATCATTACCACACAATAAGTTATTTTGTCACCCTATTAATAACATTGTGATCTCCTGGAACATATCCACTATAGATATCCATATTCAAACCTTAGGGAACAGAGGCAGAATATGCTTAAAATGCCTTTCCTCACCGGCCTAGTGGGGTCCCAGAGAGGAGACCTTAAAGATACTGAGAAAATCCTATTTACATCTCATATATATTCCTGTTACTAGGTCTAGAATAATGTTTCTTTTCTTCCTCCATTCCTACTATCCAAATCCTATTTAGGCCAAGCTATCAACCTATTTTCTTCCTGAAACTTTCCTGGACTCCTCTCTAGAATGAACAGGGGCCTCTTCCTCCTATGATCTCCAAAGGCCATTATACATAGTCTATAACATACAAGTTACCAAGTATGGTATTACATTATTTTCTATTTGTTTCAAATACAGAAGACATCACTTAATTAGATTAGAAACTGGATGGGGGCAAGGATCAAGCCTTAGATTTCTCTTGTGTCCCTTCCAGACTTACCACAATTCTTGACGTATGTTTTCAATAACTCTTAACATCAAGCTTGCGATTCCTACTGCTGCTCTTCACAGGCAAGAACAATGGGTTTTGGAGTAAAAAAGACTCGAGTTTACAATCTAATCCTGCAATTAATTTACTAGCTGCATAAATACTGGGTGATTTACCTAATCTCTTGTAGGAATACCACTAGACCTAGTTTGTAGGATTGTTCTAAGAATTAATAAATTTGATGTTGCATATGTCAAGCCCATGGTGAGCTCTCAGGAAACAAAACCAATCGTCGTCATTATGTCATCATTCCTCCAGCAAGAGCATTCATGAAATAAAAGAATAGATGGTAATACTATTATTCTTTTTCTTTAATACACAGTTGTCCTATGCATGGTGTGAGTAAATTATTTTCTACTCTACCACCACCAAATATTTGATTACAGACAGATTATTTTGCATCTAGAGATCAGTGTGGTCCCAAGTTAATTCAGAGATTGATAAATAAACTGGATCAAATACTGGAAATATTATTCAGGCCAGAATACTCAAAGCTACTTTGATATACCCTTGAATGGAGCTTAATTTCCATATCAGCCCAGAATTAACATGATTAGGGCAGCATTTCTCAAATTCCCTGATCTCAGGGCTCTTTACCCTCTTAAAAATGGAGAGCCCCCAAAATTTTTGTGTGGGTTATATCTATCAGTATTTACCATATTAGAAAAAAACATTTATCATATTAGAAATTAAAACTTAAAAATCTTTAAGATATGTATTAGTTCATGTTAAAACAATTACATGTTAACATACAAATTATAGTTTATGAAAAATATATTTTATAAGGAAAATTTGATCAGAAGAGTGGCTTATTTTACATTTTTGCAAATCCCTTTAATGTCTGACTTAATAGAAAAGAGATGGGTTCAAATTCCTGCTTCTGCTTTCATTCCCATGATGTGTGATGTTGTGATAGCAACTGTCATTGAGCCTCCAGAAAACCACCATAACATGTGAGAGAATGAGAATACAAAGACAAATGATGTGTAAGAATGAATATGCAGATAGCTTTATCGGTGAACTCCCTGAAAAATGTCAAAAGGACCCCAAGGGAATCCTCAGACCATACTTTAAGAGCCACTGGACTAGGACAAAGTCCTAGGACTTAAGTCACCCTGGTCTATGGTCAAACCTACAAGACTGTTCTACCCCAAATCTAAACTAAATTGAGATCAGCCTTTCCGAAATAAAAGGGCAAAGTGAAGTCTTCCAGAGCATTTATCCTTAAGCCTGCCTTTTAAAAGACATGTAATCTGGTGGGGAAAAAAGTAAACTCTTCTGTCATATGTTTGGTGGTCTATTGTTGACTGTGTCCTTCATCATACTGGTTTTTTTTTTTTTTTTTGAAGACAGAGCAAAGAATTCTATTCTTTATGGTTTCTTCTTCTTATAGCATAGAAGTTTTAGAATATTTTAAAGTACTTTTACTGTGACTATAAGTACTAATAGGATGATCATAATAACATAGCTTTTCCTTTCTTCCTGTTATCAATATTCTATATATTGAAATGTTTTTTTAAAGATTTATTTATTTGAGAGAGAATGAGAGTGAGCATAGGGAGAGGGAGAATCTCAAGCCGACTCCCCACTGAGCACAGAGCCCAACACAGGGCTGGATCTCACTACCCTGAGATCACGACCTGAACAGAAATCAGAAGTAAGATGCTTAACCGACCGAACCACCCAGGTACACCTACACTGAAAATGTTTAACTCTACTTCCTCACTAATATTTTTGTTTTAGAAAATACTTATTTTCCACAAGAAATATGTAATTTATATTTAACATATAATAGAATTATTTTTATTATTGTTAAAAGAAGTAATGTGTTTTTAATTCTCAGTTTTAATTTCTAATTCTTACTATATTTTTAATGCTGATTTTATGGCTAGATAAAACCCACCTAAAGGAAAGCTTTTCAGATCAGTAATTTTTTGAGTGTGTAATGGAGTACCGGCACCAAAAAGTTTGAGGACCACTGTTCTAAGACATGGATGAGATCCAGAAATGGCAGAGTCTTCTTGTAGGGGCCACTGGAACCAGAGCGGAAGGAAAGTCACAGAAGGTTCAGGGCACTGATCAAACCAGGAGAGATCTGTTCACAAGGGACAGGACTCCGAACATGACAAAGGGGCCTCAGTTGCCCAAAAGTTTCGTGAATCCCCATATATCCACACACCAGAACAGCATCTCAAGGACAGTATCAGGGGACAAGTTACCTGAGAACCTAAATATCTTTGCATAAGAGAAATTAAACATTAGACAAAGAAGCCAGTTACAGATGTGTCTAAACTTTAAAACCACAGAACATTTTAATTTTTTCCTGATAACTGATGAGTGAGGGCTCACAAAAGAATCTAGGTCACAGACAAAAAATAAATTCTGTTTTCTTTGCCCATAGAAGTTACAATGTAAATCAAAATTGCATGGGGTGCCTGGGTGGCTCAGTGGGTTAAAGCCTCTGCCTTTGGCTCAGGTCATGATCCCAGGGTCCTGGGATGGAGCCCCACATCGGGCTCTCTGCTCAGCAGGGAGCCTGCTTCCTCCTCTCTCTGCCTGCCTCTCTGCCTACTTGTGATCTCTGTCAAATAAATAAATAAAATCTTTAAAAAAAAAATTGCAACCCAGGTACCTATAACCAAACATTCATAGAGAATGTAAGCACAGAGAGGGGAGACAGGGTTGGAACTATGAAGGCAGAAGGGCAGAGCAGTCTGTGAGTCAGAGGGCCCATGCTTTAGTCCTAATTCTGGTATTTAATAATCACGTGACTTTTCTGAACTCACGCTCTTTATTCGTGAAATGAGAACAGCACCTGCTCGGCTTTACTTAATTCGTGTTGGAAAGCAGGGCAAAAACTCGTCCTTTTAAGCATGAAGTGCGAACTCATTTGAGGTTGCTCAGGCACTGTTAAAAGAACATCACAGGGGCCCCGGTCCTACCCCGTAGGCCATTCCCCAGTCCACTGGGGAAGCCACCAGTAAATCGGCAGTGACGGTGAGACAGGGATATAATGGAGATACAAGCAAAGAGCACTGAGAGTAAAGACACTGGACACTTAAATTAGACCGGCAGCGAGGAGGTTGGGAAGAGGCTTCCCAGAAGTGGGGACACCCCATGATGGAGGAGTAGGAAGGAGTCTTAAAACAAGAAGGGAAGGGCAACCCAGGTCATGAGAAGGAGACACAAAGGGCAAGGAGGCAGACAAGTTCGATGTTACGATGAATAGATCTTAAGGCCCTTTTAAGCTAATTGAATTCTTCTTCAAAAAAACATGGCCCCTCGAGGATTTTAAGTCCCAGCTCAAGGAGAGGGCCCCAAAGGGCAGCCCTGGGCCCCTGGGGTTAAAGAAAGGAAGGCCTGAGGAAGCGCAAACAGAGTGACAGTCCCAAGAGGCCCGGGGGGCGGGGGGCGGACACCAGTCACTTCTGGACAGCGGAGCTCGCCTTCCGGCCTGAATCCCTCAGGGACACTCGGGGATCTCCGAGGCTGCCCGCGGGGCGGGAGCCGCTCTGCAAAGCTCTGGGCAGAGGCAAAGCCTGAAGACGCCGCGGTCGACGCCCACTCCCCTAGGCTCGGCCCCCGCGGCCACACGGGAAAAAACCCATTCCTCTTCCCACCCCACCACGGCCCAACCTGGAGCGCCCACCGCTGCCCTCGGCGCAAGACCCCGACTCACCGCTCCCCAGGCCCCGGAGTTCCGCGGTTACCATGGCGACGGCGCACCCGCGCCCGGTAGCGCCGCCCAGAGCGCCGCGGTTCCGGCGGCGCGCGAGGGTCGAGGTCGGCAGGTGCGAGTCGAGAGCGCGGGAGGAAACCCAAAGGATCTCAGCCGCCCGCGTTAAATCGCTGCGTTCGGGTGGGGGCGGGGGCGGTCTTTATTTTGTAAATTTTCTACCGTTTGGACTGTATATACTCTACAGTTTAAAAAATAAATTTTGGAAAATAAGGCGTGCGCATTGGTTGCAGGTCCGTCTTAAGTCTTATCTTTGGCTTTTTGAACTAAAGAACTTTCCCAGAAATACGAGGATGCGTTCCGAAAACTACGAAACGTTGTAATATAACCGACAGCTTGCTTGATGTTCTAGGCTGTTAGAAGTCTTTTTCTTGTGGTTCATGGTCATTGTCACCAAGCCCGTTTCCTGAGAATTCACAAGTGCCAACTATGTCAGGCGTGGAAGGGCCTAGGAAATTAGTATCTAGCTTGCTTGAGGAATTTAAGATCCAAAACAACGTTTTAAAAGGGAGGATGGGAAGGGGTAGACCAGGGGCATCAAAAGGAGACAGGAGAAAAGTGCCACACTTACCCAGAAACTATATAAATGTCCGCATTAATCACAGAGTGAAGACCAGGAAGTTTTGGAGCTGATTCATGAGTGAAGGAAAGCATTTGTTTATTTACTATTTCTACAAGGAAATAGTTAAGGAGGAGGTAATATTTCAGTAGAGCTCAGAACATCTGAGCTGACGGCTGAATAGCTTAGTTTTAAAATAAATATTTGGCTTAAGATCCAAGTGAAATATTGCTACCATAGATCTGAACTTCTGGAATAAAAAATAAGTTTGAGAAAAAAATTTAATTATTAGATTTCTCTTATTCAAAGTAGTTGTAATAGTCAAAATATTAGAGTTTGACATTATAGATAGGAACAATAGTCTAGAAATTTTGTCATCTGCTAGCTCACTCCTGCAATCAACACATAGCACATTTGCTCTACTAAGCACTCATTTCCTACTGAAGTTGTTGAAAGAGCAAGATATTTTAGGTATTTCACTTTTAATATGTTATATGTATGTACTATGTTTTTCATAGTCTGGCTGAGGTTTCTTTTTTAGCATCTGGATGGGAGATGACTTCTGATGCATGATCGCTCTTGAATCTGTTTTTAATTTGTCTTCATTAGGTGTGAAGAATTCTCAAATACAACTGTTTATGGAAAGTCTTAAATGGATTCCAATACTGAAAGTTAAATAGAATTCGTAAAAGATTATTTTTAGTGCTCTGAATGCTAGAAAGGATGGGAAGACTCTAAGTAGGTCCGAGAAACCTAAAAGCAAAGGGGCCCTATTCTCTGCTTAACTCCATGTCAGAAACAATTGCCTGATTCATTTAGGCAGACCAGGTGAGAAACAGCCTTCCAGAGGAAAATTCTGGCATGGGAGTGGCCCAGATCCAGTAGAAAGATTTTCATGATCCTCTCTAACTCCCCTCCCCTGCCCCGCAAGTTTGGCACGAGAATATTGAAGAGAGCCATTAGATCTGAAGAGGCTAAATGGATGCAGAAGAGCAACAACCTGTGGGTACTAATGATGGAGGTCCAGATATGACAGTGAAGTCCTGGTGTACAAATGGCTTAAGGAGCAGATGAGTTAACCAGTATTCAAGCCCCCTCAAAATTAGGTCAGCTCCAGAAAATTATAGTGGGCTGGAGGTTTCCAAATTGATTGAAAGTAGAAGTATTTTATAGTATTTAGTAGAATATTTTATTCTTTTTTCAATTGTTACAATAAATTACTTTTTTATAGGGGCACCTGAGTGGCTCAGTTGGTTGTGTCTGTCTTCTGCTCAGGTCATGATCCCATGGTCCTGGGATTGAGTTCTGCACTGGGCTCCCTGCTCAGTGGGGAGTCTGCCTCTCCTTGTTCCTATACCCCTCCACTCTGCTCCTTCTCTGTCTCTCTGTCAAATAAATAAATAAAATCTTTTAAAACACTACTTTTTTTTTAAGTAATCGAAAAAAGGATTAGATTTCTATTACGTGTAACATCAATGTCTCATAATATGGAAAGGGGAAAATATAGTATGGCTTTATTTTAGAAACATGCTGTCCATCGAGATAAATTCCCAAAATGAAAGTTGGAAAATAAAATTGCAGGTAAGTGTTTTGCTTATAGAAGAAAAAACTGTGCATGAATATTATCAGTTAGAGGATCAATGTTATACAAAGACAGGTTTCTAGCAGGATGCTCTAGTACTCTCTCACTCTCTCCATTTCAACAACTTTGTGTCAGTGACTTAAGTATAGCCCTGTAAGGCACACCTAACAAATGACCCAATGCTCAGAATAATAAATAATATGATAGAAGATTACAGAATGAAAATCCAAAAGTGGGGGCGCCTGGGTGACTCAGTGGGTTAAAGCCTCTGCCTTTCAGCTCAGGTCATGATCTCAGGGTCCTGGGATGGAGCCCCCACATTGGTCTCTCTGCTCAGCAGGGAGTCTGCTTCCTTCTCTCTCTCTCTCTCTCTCTCTCTGCCTATTTGTGATCTGCATTTGTCAAATAAATAAATAAAATTTTTAAAAAAACCAAAACCAAAGGGTAAATAGAAATTCAAAAGGCAAAGAAGTGGGAAAAAGCATTAAAAAAAATTGTAAAAAAAAATGGAGTCATAAAATATGTCATAAGTCAAAAAATAAATAGAGAAACAAATGCATATGTAGATAGAAACAGGCCAAGGATATGTGGTTGAAAGAAGCAGGAGATGTAGTTAAAGAGATTGGAAGAGGTCAGACAGCAATACGGAGAACAGTTTGGAGGAAGATAAGACAACAGGCACGAAGAGAAGCCAAGGGTGACTCCCGGGTTTCCCCTGGGTGACCAGGTGGCTAGGGGTCTTCTAATTCAGAGGGAGGGTTTGAATCAGGATGATGTGTGCAGTCTTAGACACGCAGAGGCAGAAATATCAGTGTGCCTCCAGCCAGCATACATTTGAATCTAAAGGTCAGTAGAGGCGCCTGGGTGGCTCAGTTGGTTGAATGTCTGACTCTTGGTTTCAGCTCAGGTCATGCTCTCAGGTCATGATCTCAGGGTTGTAAGATTTAGCCCCTCCACCTCCCCCACCAGGCTCTGTGCTCAGCAGGGGAATGTGCTTGAGATGCTCTCCCTCCCTCGGCCCCTCCCTGTGTATCCTCACATGCATGCTCCCTTCTTTTCTCTCTCTCCTCAAATAAACAAATCTTTTTTTTTTTTTTTTTTAAAGCTCAATAGACAAGACTGGAATATAAATAAAAATGTGGGGGTCATTGGCATATAAATGTTAGGCATAAAAAAAAAAAAGGAAGACATAAAAACCTTCAAAGAGTTATCCAGGGTGATGCATAAAAGACCAGAGTGCTAAGGGCAAGCGATGGGAACAGAAACGTTAAGGAGTAGGCAGAGGAAGATAGGGAGAGAATGAACAGGCCCAGGTAAGCGTGGCAGCATAGAAACCAAGGAAATCGTTTCAAAAAAGAGTTGGGGAAAAAAATGACTATGGAATTTGTCACTTGGGGTAACCTTTATGGGATCAGTTTTAGTGAAGGGTAATAGACAAAAATCAGGAGTGCAGTGGAATGAGGAAATGAAGGAGGGAGATGAGGAAGTAGACCACTAGGAATAGAATATTCTAGCTTTGAAGAAGGTAGAATAAAAAGCTTTTTCAGAAAACTGTCTCCTTGCAGGAAGTATCTCTATTTTTCATGTAAGACAGGTTTGGCATTTGTCAGACATAACATCAGTGTGATTGGTTTAATAACAATAATTGAAATGAAGTGATGGTAGAGAAGATCTGCTATTCTTTTGAGAAATTCCAATAAGACGTTGAGAAATAAGAAATGGCTCAGTTGTTAAAGGAATACAAAGTATCTAGGGAGATGTTGTGGCAGGGAGAGGATCACAGAAGCCCACGTGTATCTATAATGTGACAGCAAGGAACTTGCTGAAAGAGAAGATTAAGAAAAAAGATGACCAATGAAGTAAGATCCTAAGGGAAATTGAAGGGTAAAGGACTAAATTATCTATGGAATGATGGCCTCAAATAGGAGGAACTTCACTTGCTCTTTTAATTTTGAAGTGCAAAAAAGTAATAGAAGCTTGGATGCAGTTAATTTTTCATCCTATGGAATTTATGGTCAAAGAAAACCCAGCTTGGGCACCTGGGTGGCTCAGCTGGTTAAGCGCCTGCCTTCAGCCCAGGTCATGACCCAGGGTCCTGGGACCAAGTCTCACATTGGGCTCCCTGCTCAGCAGAGAGCCTGCTTCTCCCTCTTCCTCTGCCTGCCACTACCCCTGCTTGTGCTTGCTCTCCCTCTGTGTCAAATAAATAAATAAAATCTTTAAAAAAGGAGAAGAAAATCCAGCTTGATGACCTTGGACTAAGAATGCTTAAGCTGAGGGAGAAAGGCATGAGAAGGGTGAGAATAGCATGAAGATTCGCCAAAACAAGTGAAAACTTTGGTTGCACTGAAGAGGTGATTGAGGTTGAAAACTATGAATTCGAAGTCAGCTAACCCTGCCCAGTTGAGTGATCTTCTCCAGCAATGTCTCCAGCAATGCTCAGATACCCAGTTTGCTCTTAAGTTAGTATGACAGAGGTAGACAGGTACGTGTGGATGAAAAGCGCTGGGCAGAAAAGTTGGTCCTTTTCCCTCTGCTTCTGGGAGATAACTTCTAAGCCCTTGGAATGAACTGCCTGGCTTTGTTTACCTGGAGCCCTTACATCATGCTGCAAAAGTCTATGCTAACAATACAACTTACACTGGGACCTGAGACCATGCAGCATCAGCTCAGCCTACGCCTCAGCTGGAGACGAACCATTTCTCTAACTCCTACAGATCCCTTCCTTCCACTCTGACCCTGATGCTTATTATAATAATTGTATCTACCTGGCCTCTGATGATTAAGTTACGTCATCTAGCCTCTCTTCTGTGTATGAGGGAAATGGGGCCATCCTGACATCCTCACCGTAATCAGGGAGCCCAGTTCTGTGTCAGCATCTCCTACCATCAATCTGGTCAACAAGAAGAGAGCCAATACTGAATTTATTAATGGTTCTGGATACCCCTCTCAATAGCACCTTCCTTATTACTTTGGTAAATGGTCTGCCTCCAGTCCCTCCCATGGAATATAATTGCTTGGTGGGTCTTCTGGGTTTACATAAGATATTGACTCTAGCATGCTCATTTCTTTGAACTTCTTGATCTCTTATTTTACTGCCTTCCATGGAAATTCTGGCACCTTTCCTTCACTTAGCATGGGTTATCACTTTCCATGCTTATGAAGCCATTCTACAGCATGTTTGCACCATCTCCTGAGATCCTTGCCAGGTTAAATTCTGTATCCCAGCAGAGTGCTTCAAAAGTTAATTAAACCCCCTTGTTCAACTTTGTATACTGTCTCCCAGATCCAGTATCCCCAGAATTCAGTCCCGTGTATACTCACTCAGATCCTGAGCTCCTGGGATACAGTCCCTTTTACTCTGTCATCATGTGGATTCTCCCATATCCTGAGCTCCTCAGGGTATATGTTGTCCTTTCCTACATTATCAGGCCTAATGTATCCCCAGCTGGGTAACTTAGTGCCTTATTTCTATTTACTAGCCTACTGGTAAACCTAGACAATGGAAGACAGGGCTGATCCTCAAAGGGTTCATGTTGTCCTACAGCAAGGAAGGAACATTAGCCTGAGGGAAGAGGGGGGCCACTTTTTGGCTCAAAAGGTTCAGGAATCTTTGGGAATTAAATATTTTAGGGTGGAGGGACCCAGATGTCCTCATCCCATATGTCAAGTTCCCACTCTTTCCAACTAGTACCCTGTTCTTGGCATAGCAGACTTGCTGATAGGTTCTGCTGCTCTTATGATTAAGTCCTGGAATTGGTCCCGAGCTTTTCCTGCCCTCTAGTTGCAGAAGATGAGAGCCTATTTGTTATCTGGGAAATCCTTTGGTTTCCATGCTTTGTTTTTATTTTATTTTTTTTAACTTTATTTATTTGACAGACAGACATCACAAGTAGGCAGAGAGACGGCAGTGGGAGGGAAGCAGGCACCCCGCTGAGCAGAGAGCCCGATTCGGGGCTCGATCCCAGGACCCTGAGATTATGACCTGAGCAGAAGGCAGAGGCTTCACACACTGAGCCACCCAGGCGCCCCTCATGCTTTGTTTTGAATAGATAATTAATTACTCTGCATTTCATCCGATGACATCAAATGAACTTAACCACAACCCACCCCTATTTCTTCTGTATATTTCTAACACCTGATACATTGGACCCATAAGAATGTTTCCTCCCACTGAAATACACAGTTTGCTAATAGTGGAGGTTTTCACAATTGTACTGCTGTTGTTAGGGACTAATTACCCTCTTTCCACCACCAGGGAGTATATATCTCTACTAGCCTGGCAAGCTGGTGCTCCAACACAAAAAGTCCTGTCTTCCTAACTGCTTCCTAAGCCATTCCTGGCATTCCTAGCACCAACTGTCATTGTGAGGCTACTCCAGAAACATATTCTGAGATGGAGTTGGGCATGCAGGAAATTAGACTTGGGGTCAAGACCTAGAAAGAAAGGTAAGGAAGCAGGTCAGAGAGAGAAGTTAAGCTACGGTGCTATCTCAACCAAGTCCTGTGCAGACTCTCTGGGGAACTCTGTAGTTGGGATGGTCTTTCAGAGTTGTCCCAAGATGGGGAAAGGGAGCTGTGTCTTTGTACCCCCATATCAACTAGTCATTGGCTAAGCCTTCACTGGAAGGGAGGAAGGCCTTGGGTGGGCAGCTCTCTTCCACCAGGGTGCTTTCCACAAAAGGCTAACAGCCGAGATCTGTCAGTTCACAGCACTTCCAGTGACTGGTGGATTACATCCATCATTTCTGAAGGGTGCCTGGCTGGCGTGTTACATGGCTCACTATATGCCGTCAATGTGACATGCAGCCCCATCCATCTGTTTTTCAGCATTCAGATATTGCTTTTTTTCCCCCAATTAAATCTTGTTTTGAAATTACTGAACACATTGAAATAAAATGCCTTCAATTTTATTGAAATAAAAATAAATGGTATCTAAGTAAATAATAAAATTTTATTTAAATAAAAGTAGATTTCACTTAAGTGAATTTTTAGTTATTAAGAGCATTTAATAAATTAAAATATAAAATGCAATGCTCTCAAAGAAATCTGACTTCTATCCCTAACCCTTCTGTTATCTCCTTTTCCTCTAGCCAACCATTTTTATTAAGTTTCACTTTATCAGGGTGCCTGGGTGGCTCAGTGGGTTAAGCGTCTGCCTTCAGCTCAGATGGTGATCTCAGGGTCCTGAGATCGATCCCTGTATTGGGCCCACTGATCAGCGGGGAGTCTGCTTCCTCCTCTGCTGCTCATGTTCTCTCTCTCTTTCAAATAAAATAATCTTAAATATATAAATATATATATATATGTATATGTATATATATATATACACACATACACCTTCATACACTTACATATCATATTTCCTTGCTTAATCAAAGTTATCATGTTACACACACCACGTACTTAGTTTTTTTCACTTAACAATATATCCTGAAGAAGTGTCATGTAAGTGTTCTAAGATCTTCCTCGTTTCTTTTTATAGCTGCATAATCCTCATTATGTGGATATCCCATTGTTTATTCAATCAGTCCCCTATTGAGAGGCTCTGTGGTTGTTTCCATTCTTTTCCTGTTACAAAGAATCCTGCAGCTAATAACCTTATGTATAACTTTTTGGTTTTTTTTTTTTTTATATTTTTGCAAGTGTTTCCTTGGGATAGCAGGATTGCTGGGTCAGAGGGTAGATGCTAATACATATAAGCTAATATATATAAGTTATATTTATATTATATATAATATAGCTATAGTGTGCATTTTTCTTATTATCAGCAAGAGTAAACATATTTTCAAATGTTTAAGGGCCATTTCTTTTCTTGAGGACTGCCTGTTCATGTATTTTGCCTAATTATCTATATTATATGTTTTTTCCTATGTATATATTTGATTATGAATCTTTTGTGATATGTACTGCTAATATTTTTTCATGTCATTTTTTTACTTCACTTGTAATATTTTTCCCATGGAAATTTTTTTTTAAAGATTTTATTTATTTATTTGACAGACAGAGATCACAAGTAGGCGGAGAGTGAGGGGGGTGGTGGAGAAAGCAGGCTCCCTGCCAAGCAGAGAGCCTGATACAGGGCTCAATCCCAGGACCCTGAGATCACGACCTGAGCTGAAGGAAGAGGCTTAAGCCACTGAACCACCCAGGCACCCACCCCCCCATGGAAAATTTTTAAATACAAATTTATAAATCTTTTTGCCTCTAGATTTTGAGTCATAGGGAAGTTTTTCTCCATTCTTAATAAAGAAATTCATCTATGTTTTCTTGTCCTATTTTTATGCTTTTACTATTTGCATTTAGACTTCTGATAATCTGGTTGTTGTGGGGTATAAAGGACCCAAGCTCTTCACCCCAACATGTGACAATTCTGAAGGGCTATCCTAACCCCCAAGATTTCCATGGGGTCTTCAAGGGGCCTTTCGTGAGACTGCAGGGGATCTAGTTCCTTATATGGAATAGAGCTTGTCTTTTTCCACATGAATTTTGTCTTTTTCCATAGCTGTGTCAGCATCATTTATTTTTTTTAAGATTTTTTAAAAATTTATTTGACAGTGAGAGAGATCACAAGTAAGCAGAGTGGCAGGCAGAGAGAGAGGGGGAAGCAGGCTCCCCACTGAGCAGAGAGCCTGATGTGGGGCTCGATCCCAGGACCCTGAGATCATGACCTGAGCAGAAGGCAGAGGCTTAATCCACTGAGCCACCCAGGCGCCCCTGTCAGCATCATTTAAGCCACAGTCCACATAATCACAGTCCATATAAAAGGTGGTATGTGAAAGACCACCTTTATCACATACTAAATTCCTGTATTTCTTGGGTCTATTTCCAGATTTCCTACCCTGCTCCATTTGTCTGTCTGTTCATACACCAAAACCACAGTTTTAATTATAGCAGTTTCAGAACATGCTTTAATCATATCTGTCAGGGTTAGCCTACTCCTTTGCCACTTCTATTTTTAGACTATTTCTGGGTATTTGCATATGTCTGTTCTTCCATATGAACTTTATAATCAGCTTATCTAGCTCTGTCAAAACTCTGATGGTGACTTACTTGGAATGCACTAAATGTATAAATTAACTTATGGAGCACTACCATCTTTGTGAACTTGAGTCCTCTTATCTAATGACATGGAATGTCTCTCTATCTGCTCGGGGTTACTCCTGTTTCTTTCAGGAGTATCTTATAGTTTTCAATTAACTAATAACCCTTGACAAAGAGTTGTAAAGAATTCAAATTCTATCTGAGAAAACTGAAGACAAGAATGACCAAGTGATTGCTTGAGATCACAGAGTTAGCGCTGGGACTTGGCACCCATCATAGTGCTCTCCTCTGTACCCCCTCCCTTACCCTGTGGATACCTGTAGGGAACTGGGAAGATGCTCTGCTGTTGTCTGATTTTGTGCTCTGTCCTCCTGCGTTGTTCCTGAACTTCCCAAAGCATTTTCCCAGTTCTCCAGCTCTGTCTCCTGCCACTGTCTCTAGTGTACTTCTGCCCAAGTTGTCCTTGCCACTCTGGCTTTGTTGTCTTTGCTGAGAACACTCCTCCTCCCTCCCAGCTCTGCCACCTAGTAACCCCCATCATCCTTCATGCCTCAGCCGAAGGGGCACACCGTCAGGGAAATCTTTTGTGTTAGTTATAACGTAAAAATGTTTTTGCTCCATAAAAATGTATCCCCCCAAAACAAACATGTATAATCTCACAACTTTTGTAGATCAGGAATCCAGGCATGGCTTAGCTAGATGCTGCTGCCTCAAGGTCTCTCATGCTGTAAAGCTGTAGGCAGAGTCTACAATCTCATCTGAAGGCTCATTTGGGAAAGGACTTGCTTCCAAGTTCACTCATGTTGCTTATGGCAAGACTCAGCTCCTCATGGGCTATTGGATTGAGAGCTTCAATCACTTGCTTGTTCTGAGGGAAGTCAGCTGCCATATTCTGAGGTGTCCTATGGAGAGGTTCTCATGGCAAGGATATGATAGAGGCTTCTGGCCAACAGTCAGCAAGAGGGAAATGACATTTGCAACCGAAGCTACAGTCTTTTGGCAAACTAATCCTGAACGTGACATTTCATTACTTTTACTGTCTTCTATTTGTTAGTTACTAGGTGTAGCCTACCCTCAAACAAGGAAATTACACAAGGGCATGAATACCATGAGGCAGAGAACATTGGGGGTTATTATAGACAGAACTGTGTGCCTCACTCCCACTCCCAGTTCTTATGTTAAAGCTTTAAATCTCATTGGGACTATATTTGGAGATAGAGCCAATAAGAAGGTAATTAAAATTAAATGAGATAATAACAGTAGGGCCCAAATGCGACAGGATTCATGTCTCTATAAGAAGAGACACCAGAAAAGAGCTCTCCCTTACCTTCTTCCCACCTCAACCTTTTATCTTTCTTCGGGGATACAGTGAGAAGACAGCCATCAACAATCCAGGAAGAAAACTCACCAATAACCAAATCAGCTAACACCTTGATCTTGGACTTCCCAGCCTCCAGAACTGTAAGAAATACACATCTATTGTTTAAGTCACTAGTTCTGGGTACTTTGTTGTGGCAGCCTGAACTAAGACAAGAGCCGTCTTAGAGACTGCCCACCCCACCTTCCCATACTCCTAGACGAGGTCTGGACTCCTTACTACATAGTTTCTTCAGCATGTGGTAGGTCTCTTTCAGACAATTATCCCACCAGTAATTAAACAATTAATTGAACAACTGATGGTTTAGTTTTAGAATATTTCTGCAAGAATGGAAATTCCATAAAACAAGGAAACCCGTGTGTCTTGTTTACTGCTGAACCTTGGGTCCAAGCACAACATTTTATACACAGCAAACATGTAATTTCTAATTTTTGAAAGACTATAAGCAACCCTTGATGAACTGTTTGGCTCTTGCTACTGTCTCATACCCAGTCCAGATAAAAATCTATTTTAGGATATTTTCAACTAGAAATGCAGGCTCCAGGGCATCTGGGTGGCTCAGTCTGTTAAGCATCTGCCTTCAGCTCGTGATCCCAGGGTCCTGGGATCCTGGGATCCCATTCAGTGGGAATCCTGCTTCTTCCTCTCCCTCTGCTCCTGCCCCTGCTGTGCTCCCTCTCTTGCAAATAAATAAATAAAATCTTTTTAAAATTAATAATTAATTAATTAAAAATTTAAAAAGAAAAGAAATGCAGTCTACCCATGGGCACACTTACTGAGGGTGCAAAAATCCCCCAGTTGTTGCAAATGCCAGTTTTTTTGTACTCATATTTCTAAGATTTTTATTTATTTATTTGTCAGAGAAAGAGCGAGCGAGAGTGAGCACAGGCAGACAGAGTGGAAGGCAGAGTCAGAGGGTGAAGCAGGCTCCCCGCGGAGCAAGGATCCCGATGTGGGACTCAATCCCAGGACACTGGGATCATGACCTGAGCCGAAGGCAGCTGCTTAACCAACTGAGCCACCCAGGCGTCCCTGTACTCATATTTCTAAATGGAACTCTCTAGGCCTTGGTGTATATAGAAAGGGTTGATTCACACTACACTGCTCCACTTTAAAAAGAAACAGCAGAAGCACAAACCAGATCACAGTGGGCTGGAGAATGAATCACAGCTTTACAAAAGTAGGAGGAACTGCTCTTATCCTGGCTAAGGACTTGAAAATTCTGTCATTGCTTAGCAGCATTCCTTATATTTTAATACCTCCTTTAATAATTAATAATATTAATTATTTTCCTTTTCTCATGTTATGAACAAATCTAAGGATCACCTTTGAAGATGTTTGTTACAACAGGTGATTCATAGAAGAGAAACCTGAATTCCAGCCAAACATATGAAAAGATGCCTTAACTGCACTAGCCATCAGAGGAAAGTGCATCTAAACCACAGTGAATTACCATTTTAGACTCATCAGATTGGCAAAACAAATTTAAAGTTGGGAAACACCAAGCATAAGATAAGGTAGACAAACAAGAACATTCACACTCTGCTAGTAGGAGAGGCAGCATGCCGCCTTGGCTGAAAACACAGACTTCGGAGCCATTGTGTATGGTCTCACTCAAGTCCTAACTCTGCCTCTTTGGCTTACCCTGACTTTGAGCAAGTTCATTAACATCTTGGTGCCATCGGTAAAATTGAGATGCTCATGATGATAATATGATAGATCCTAACTCAGGAGGACTAGTGTGTGTATTAATGAGTTAAGAACGGGCGCCTGGGTGGCTCAGTGGGTTAAGCCGCTGCCTTTGGCTCAGGTCATGATCTCAGGGTCCTGGGATCGAGTCCCACATCGGGCTCTCTGCTCAGCAGGGAGCCTGCTTCCCTCTCTCTCTCTGCCTGCCTCTCTGTTACTTGTGATTTCTGTCAAATAAATAAATAAAATCTTTAAAAAAAAAATGAGTTAAGAAAAGTTCCTAGAACAATGTCTGGCATGTAGTTCATGTTACATAAGTATTTGCTAGTAGTTGTAGCAGGAATAGTAGTAGTTGTTATTGTAAAACAAAACAACCACTTTAGAGAGCAATTTGGCTAGTGCTCGTAAAGTTGAAGATATACATAGCATACAACCCAGCCATTTTACTCATACTTCCTATCCTAGAGAAACCCTTACAGATGTACACAAGGGAGCATATGCCAGAATTTACATTGTTGCATTATACTAGGCAAAACTGGAAATAGTCAAAATATCCATCTGCAGGATAATAGATCTTTTAAAACCTGTGGTACAATGAAAGTGACCGAACAGGACAAATGGTAGTTACACATGTGGTGAGCACAGTATAATATATAGCGATGTTGAATTACTATGTTGTATGCCTGAAACTAATGTAACATTGTGTGCCGACTATACTCACATAAAACATTTTTAATAAAAACAAAAAAGTAAACCTCTCCTTTCCCCAACTAAGTCACTCTTCGTAACATCACCCTGTTTATCTTCTTCTTAGAGAGCATTTGCCACCTAATGAAATTTGTTTACTTGTTTTTTGTCTATATTCTTTTATATGAATTAGTATGCTTCTGGCTGCAAGTAATAGAAACCCCCAACTCACTTTATTTTTTTTTTTTTAAAGATTTTATTTATTTACTTGAGAGAGAGACAGTGAGAGAGAGCATGAATGAGGAGAAGGTCAGAGAGAGAAGCAGACTCCCCATGGAGCCGGGAGTCCGATGCGGGACTCGATCCCGGGACTCCAGGATCATGACCTGAGCCGAAGGCAGTCGTCCAACCAACTGAGCCACCCAGGGGTCCCCCCCAACTCACTTTAAAATGTGAAATTTATTATCTCACATGAGTAGATGTCCAACTATAAGGAAGTTTCTGGACAAGGGAAGATGAGTAGTTTAAAAATGACATTCAAGGGGTGCCTGGGTGGCTCAGTCAGTTAAGTGCCCAACTCTTGATTTCCTCTCAGGTCATGATCTCAAGGTCATGAGTCAGGCTCTAAGTCAGGCTCTGCACTCATTGGGAAGTCTGCTTGAAATTCTCTTCTTCACCCTCTGCCCTTCCCCCCACTCTCTCTCTAAAATAAATAAATCATTTTTTAAAAATGACATTCAAGGACCCAAATTCTTTCCATCTTTATGTTCTACCATCTTTATTTTCTAGCTTCTTTCTCCTGTGGATTCCCTCATGTTTGTGAAATGGTTGCAGTGGTTCCAGGTATCACATACAGACACAACAATGGTCAGAGAGAAAAGATGCAATCTCTTTCTACAGCTCTTCTAAAAATGGTAGGAAGTCTTTCTCCACAGTCTCCATTAGATTTTCTCTGATTTTTTCATTGGTTAGTACTGAGTAATTAAAAAGTCAAGCACCATAACCACATAAGTCCTCAGTAGAATTTCAGGATGTTGTCTATCTCATTCACGACCGTATTCCCTAAGCCTAGAATAGTACTTGGCATGCAATTGCCGCTTCCCAATGGCACATGGGAGAAGAATGAGGCACAAACAAGTTGGCTACAAGAGAAAGGGAGCGGGGGCTGGCAGTTGAGAAGACTGCCTGTGCCCCAAATGACTCCCCAGTCCCGAATTTATTAGATAGAAGACAGCAATCAACAAAGGAGTTAAAGGAGATTACAGATAAGCAAGATATGTCTAACCAAGCAATATAGGATTTGTGGTTGAGTAAACATATTTAAAGGGATCATCTAATTAACTACAGGTGATCTCTGCAGAAGGGGAGATAAGAGAAAAAAGAAGCAGGTGGTCTTCCACCCTGAGTGAACCGGGCGCTCCCAGCTGCTGAGCTTCTTGGATGTACATCATCCTTTCCCCCAGAAGCCTGCTCCTAGTACATGTTGAAGCATGTTTGGTGAGTACATTGTTCTGAAGAACGGTTACATGCAATAGGTGTTCATTTAATAAATAAGTCCATTTAGGTGGCATAGGAAGAGGAAACAAAACTGACCTTTGTTGAGTGTCTGCTAAATGCCAGACACACAACATGATCTTCATTATTATTTACTTCTCAAAACAACTTTTTTTTTTCAAAACAACTTTTTAAAAAAAGGTATTATTATTCTTTCACACAAAGAAAACTAATGTTCAGATGAAGAACTTTGACTAAGGTCGTAAAGCCAGTTAGAGATTTGAAACTTTGGGTGTCCGGATCTAAAGGCCATACGTTTCTTATTACAACCTAGTTAACAAAAGGTATTCTTTCCTTTTCAGAAACAACTGGACAAATATATCAACCCCAATGAAGAACACCTAAAGAAAATCTGATTAAATTCATGCTTAAGCCTAGAAGTTATCAGGAAACCAGCAACAATCTTTCACTTATATTATTATACTTGTATCCCTTACCCAATCACTTGTTTATTTTCAAAATGGATAGCAATGATCAGATGGCTTGTGCTCTGGTAAAATTGGGCAAAGGACAAACTGAAAAAGAATTTTTTCCCCTTAATGCTAAAATGAGTTCACAGAAGAAGTGTTTGAAATGTCTGGATAAAGTGTTTGTACAAAGCACTTCGTTTTTCTCCTGTTAATCTGTCTGTTTTTGGTAAAGTGTGTGGATAAAACCCTCGTATCTTGAAAGCTAAACTGTGGGAAATCTAGAAGGTCAGGTCTATTTCTACTTTGACTGTGTATCGTCCGCAGCTTGCACACAGTAGGGGCTCACTAGGGTCGACACCGCTTATGCACGCACCAATCATTCAATCCACAACTGGGGACAACGTCGTGCCTATATTGTGCAACAGGAGACCCACCAGCTACAAATAAATCTTTTTGTGATTACACCCATCTTTTCGTGGCCTTCTGCTGGGGAAAACAAAGAAAGGAGGAGGCTTCAGTATTCAAATACTGCCAGATCACCTGTGAACTCGCAAAGTAGTCACCCTTGGAATAGGTGGAACTGGATACGAAGACAGGCAGTCTTCGAGGTTAACCGAATCTCCAGCAAAGGGCGCAGCTGCTTCCTGAGCCACACCGGAACCTTTGGAGGGGCCTTACAGGTTCCAGAGGGAACGACTTAGGAACAGGACCACTTCCGCTGCTGAGGAGAGGAGAGGGGTGGGGAGGAAATAGCTCGAGGATCTGCATCCTGCTTGCGCTAGCGGCGGCTGAGCGGCGGGCAGAGAGGGGGCGGCGGCAGAGAAGAAAGTGACAGAGCCGGTAAGTTCGCCGCCTCAGAGCAGGAGACAGTGGACAGCGCCCAGGGCTTGCTTTGCAAATCTTGCCCTAAGTTGCTGAGCCTCCGGGTGGAGTAGAGGGCCGTGCTTTGCCCGCCGCTGTCAGTCGGTGCCGAGAAGGGGCTCTTGGGGCGCTGGGGCTGGGCCTCGCGGGGCACTAGACTGAGCGGAGCTGGCTGACCGCCCTACCCCGGAGCCCGGGGAGGCGCTGGGGTTCTCACCCTGGACAGCTTCCCCGGACTAGGGCTGGAAGTCGGAGGGGGCGGGGGAAGGAAATGGGTACCGTGCGTCCCATTTAACCCTCGGGACCTAGTGAGACCTTGCCAGGTGGGTGTTGGACATTGTTTCGGGCACTGAGGGAAAGGCTTGTAGGGAGGATGTGAGTCTGGAGCCAGAGCTGCTCCGACATGTACGTGCTGCCCCGCAGTCGGAAGCGGAGTGTTTTTAAAGGCAAATGTCCAGCTCCCCTTCACCCCCACCCCCCACCCCGCTCCTGTCACTTCGGGACGAGTTAAAGTTTCAGATCCGTTGTTAAACCTGCGTGTGCCCTATCCGATCGATCGTGTCAGTACGGCTGTGGGTATCTGGTAAGTGTTCTGTAGGCATACTTGGTGGTGAGATCCAAGTTAAAGCACTTCTGGAAGAGAGGACTCACCTAGCCATCGGGACTGTAGAGCGCACTTTACCTCTCCTTCACTTACCATCGTTTTAGCATTCCGTAGCCATATCCAGAGTAGGGATAGTCCTCTTAAAGACACCAAATAAAGGGTATGTTATGAATAAACGCTTGTGATATAATATAAAATTTTTTCATTGAACGAAATGATTGTGTAGAGGTTGTTACTGGAAAGATCAGAAATAGTTTTTTTAAGTTACTGCTTTTCTGTTGTCTTAGGTTCGGCTTTAGAGCGTTGTGAAGGGTACTTTTCATGGTGCATGGAAGGAAAGCCAATGCGCAGGTAGGCTTTCAGGAAGAAAACCTTCGGTTTCACCGATTGAAATTCAGCACGTAATAATTGAGGACTTCATTTAATTTTTTTTAAAAGATGTTTTCAAACTTTACCAGATTCTGCTTGGAACTAATGATTCTTGTTCTAAAGTAAATAAAAACTATTATCAGGAATTAATCACTTTTGAAATAGGGATCCAGTATAGTACTTAAATCTAAAGGGCATTCTGAATTTTATGTAGTTACTAACATTTAAATTTCCCTTTTTGCATGGTAATTTTTGGTGATAAATAATCATCAAGTTTAATACAATACTATACGGGTTCATTGGTCTTCAATTACCTATAGAATATAAAATTTTTTGTTGCCATAGAAGAATATTAAGTGTTTGTAACGCAGTGTACTGTATATCTAATTATGGTTTTGGTTATTTCATTGATGATCAATAATACATCTGTTCTGTGAAGTAAAATAGCTGCATTGCAGGAAAGATTGTTGAGGGACTAAAAAAGGTATTGGCCATAATAACTTAGGCCATAGAAAAATAGAACAGAGTTAAAAAAAAAAAAAAAAGATGATTATAAGCCCTCCCAATTCTAGAATTTAGTAATTTTTTAAAAAGATTTTATTTATTTATTTGATAGAAAGAGAGATCACAAGTAGGCAGAGAGGCAGGCAGAGAGAGGGAGAAGCAGGCTCCCTGCTGAGCAGAGAGCCTGATGCAGGGCTCCATCCCAGGACCCTGAGATTAGGACCTGAGCCGAAGGCAGAGGCTTAACCCACTGAACCACCCAGGCACCTCTAGAATTTAGTAATTTTTTTTTAATCTTTTCTAACAAATAGATCTAGAGTCCTTATCAAAACAAAATCAGCCTAGTTCTATTTCTTTGTTCTTTAAACTCATTTTACATTTATTGAACTGAATATATTCATTTGTTATTTAACATCAAAGAGAAACAGGTCTGGCAGACCCTTTTAAGAGAAGAAACATTTCATGATGGGGGTATGACTTATGACTTAGAACCAGGAGCAAGAACCAGAATATCTATCTTTTTCCAAATCTGTTCTTGAATTTTTGATTGACCTTGAGCTATTTGCCTTCTCTGTGCCCAAATTTACTTTTCTAATGTGTCTGACTAGGGTATTGGGAACTAATGGATGCCTACAAATGCTTTGAGATCTCCAAATGAAATGACTTTATGGATGTAACAAATGTCGTTATCTTATTTGTATCTAACTCTAAGTAGGAGTAATAATTGACTGCAAAGTACATGAAGAAATTAACAAAATATATTAAATGCCTAACCGCTTCATCCTTTATCATGGATGCAAAAACCACTCATTGCTTCTCTTCCTCAGCTGCCATAAATGTCATATCTTATGTAATTGCTAAAATAAGAGCTTATTTTTTAAAAAGGGAAGGCACAGCGTGGGAATGTTTTTGGTTTATCAGTAATTTCTATATAAAATATTCACTTAATCATCCATACCTACTCTCTCTCTTTTTTTTTTTTGTTTTATTATGTAATACTTCCAGTTATTCAAAATCAAGTTGAGGGGGGGTGCCTGGGTGGCTTGGTTGTTAAGCGTCTTCCTCCGGCTGGGGTCATCATCTCAGGGTGCTGGGATCTAGCTGCACGTTGGGCTCCCTGCTCAGCGGGGAACCTGCTTTTTCCTCTCCCTCTACCCCTCCTCCAGCCCATGCTCACACGCTCTCTCTCTCTTTAATAAATAAATAAAATCTTTTTTTTAAAATCAAGTTGGGGAATTCTGATGGCGTTAACTGTTAAGCTACAGCTCTTTCCTCATCATCATCACATGAAAGCCCAGCCTACCATTGCTCTCTGATTTAATTTTACTTTTGCTTGCATTAAGTCACCTTTTCTTCTTGGGATGTTATTTTCGCTGCTGCAGCCCAGAAGGGCTGGGTTGTGAAGTAATGTTGATTTTACACTTAGCTGCTATTAGAGGAGCTTCGAATGAGAAGTAACTTTATGTTAAGATTATTTGAATACCTCTTCGTCTTCCTACTAGGATATAAGCTCTTTGAGTCTCATATGTATTCCATATGTTTGTGTCCCTGGCACCTAGCGATTACCAAATAGTAGTTTAAATGACTACCCAGTATCTGCAGACTTCTCTGAATGCCCCCTGCCAAAAAATATGAACAAGAGGAAGATTGAAAATTATTGAAGAAGGTATTCTGATGCTTAAATATAATGTTTTGTGAAATGACTTGACATCTTATTAGTAAAGCTTCATTGCATTCATTTATTTAACTAGTCATTATGTGTACAGATAACAAAATTTAAAAGCTACAGTAAGGTATTCAGTGAAAAATAAATCTCCTAATGCCAACACCAGCTCCGAGTTCTCTTTATAGGCCACCACTATAAACAGTTTCATACTCATTTTTCATAGACATTATAATTCATATACAATTATATATAGAATATTTCTCTTTTTGTGAAAACACTAATGTCAGCATATCATGCACATTCTTCTGTATCTTTCTTTTTTCACTTCCCATATTATTTTATAGATGGTGACAAATACATATAGATCCACAATATTCTTCTTAATAGTTCAGTGGTATTTCATTGTCTGTAGGTGCCATAGTTAACAAGTCCTTTTTAGAGACATTTAAGTTATTTTGCTGTTACAACCAGTTCTGCAGTGACTATCCTTGTCGGTGGTTTTTCCCCAAATGTGTATCTGTAGAATAAATTCTTAGATGTAGAACTGCCCAAAAAGTATGTGTGTTTTTAAATTTTGGTAGATACTGACAAATTTCCTTCCTGGGAGATTATACCAATTTATAGTCTCACCAAGAATGTGCCTGTTTCCCAAGATACTATCTTCTAACCATTTATTTCATTTAGATATATTAAAACATTTTGCAGTGTAATTTCCTCTTTCTTTAATTGTATAAGTTGGAAACTGAGCCTGGTTTTATTAGGAATTAGTTTATTCACCAAACATTTATGCAGTGCTTGGTATATGCCTGTATAGTGCATGTATACAGATGAAGGGATGGAAAGACATGTAAATAGACACCATAATAAAACATGAACAGAGTTTTAATAGAGATGTAGACATAGAGAAGGGAACTTCTGCTCTGTAGAGATGAGAGCATCAAAAAGATGGTGATATTTGAGCTAGATCTTCTAGAATGGATAAAGATTTGCTTTACAGTAAAGAATGTACTTTTTAAAAAAGATTTTATTTATTTATTTGACAGAGAGAGAGATCACAAGTAGGCAGAGAGGCAGGCAGCGAGGAAGGGAAGCAGGCTCCCTGCTGAGCAGAGAGCCCCATGTGGGGCTCGATCCTAGAACCCTGGGATCATGACCTGAGTCAAAGGCAGAGGCTTTAACCCACTGAGCCACCCAGGCGCCCCAGTAAAGAATGTACTTTAAAAAATAAGCACTTAAAGAAAAAAGTTAATTAAAGACACCATAAACAGAAGGAACAGTCATGCGCCCTGCCCGCCAAAAGATACCAAGACCTCCAAGTATATGATGTGAATGAAGTGGTAAGTATATCAGGGGTGTAGAGTATGTGGGGGCAAAAAAATGGAAATGGGGAAAAAAAAAATAGAAAATCAGGCTGCAACCATGGGAAAGAGTTTGGCTTTATCCTGTAGGTATTTAAGAGCCAATGTACATTATTACACAGATGAGATTTGTTCTTGGTGCTGAAATTTGGGAAGATAGGGCATAGACTAGAAAGAAGGAAGAAATGATGGCAAAGAAATGAATTTAAAGGAGTTGTGGTAGTTTAGATGAAACCTGACAAGGACTGGAAGTAGAGTTATGGCAGTGGGAATTGAGAGAAGAGGATGGACTTTAGAATTGTTTAATAGTAACATCAGAAGGATTTGGTGAATGTAGAGTAAGGAAAAGGTAATGCTATAAATGACTCTAAAGATTTCAGTTTGGGGAACCACGTGCTGCCATGATGAGATAAAAATTATAGGAAGAGGAACAAACAGGTTTCAGTAAGCCAAAAATAGTCCTCTTTCATACACTTGAAGATTATTATCTAGCAAACAGTAGTATGTAATTAGAATATGGGTTTGGGGCAGAAGAGAGCAGTTTGAGCTGGAGATTTTAAAAAAAGAAGAAGAAATTTTATGTCACCAGTACACAAAAAGTTCTTGAAGTTGTAGGCATGAATGAGAGTAGAACAGAAAAGGAGGATGCCAAGGACCAAATCTCAGGGAATACCATTGGTGTTCAAGGTGAGGCCTAAGAAAAAAAGCCAGTAAAGATTCTAAAATGCAGAAGAAGCTTAACATTGCTTGGGTCTTCTTTCATTGTATCTATAGAGTTTTTATTGATAATTTTCACTCATGGTGAAAATTAAATGAGCTTCTCCTTGAGTTCAATCTCAAATGACAAAAAAGAAAATCCCATTCAGATCTAGTATCTTTTTTTAATTTTTAAGATTTTATTTATTTATTTATTTATTTATTTATTTATTTGAGAGAGAGAGTCAGACTCAGAAACAGACTCCCTGCTGAGCAGGGAACCTAATGCAGGGCTCAGTCCTGGGACCCTGAGATCATGAGCTAAGCCGAAGGTAGACACTTAACCCACTGAGCCGCCCGGGTGCTCCGAGATCTCACATCTTTAGAATTTCCTGTTTAGTCAGTCTAAAATGTATGTTTAAAAATAGTTGCATATGCTGTACCTTCTTGATCTGACTCTTCCTTGGTGTGACAGGCACTGTAGGTTGGCTTGCAGAACACCTCTTCCTCCTTTCCCTTACTATGTAGAAACAAGAAAATGAACTAGCATGTTCCGTAGCATCATCTTTGCATTTTGGGACGGCTGCATAACACCATCCTGCCAATAAAATGTCAGCAGAAGGTGCTAAGAGGTATTCTAGGAAGGCGTTTGCTTTCCTAACATAAAGGGAGACTAGCTTGCTTGCATGCTCTTTCTCCTTCATCTGGAATCAGGTATAGAATGTAGTGCTAGTGGGTGCCCTTCTAGTAAGCAGAGCTGGCATTTTGGGATGTTATTTCTGCTTTAAGGATTCATATACTCGTATGTGTAGCTTTCTCTGTTCAAGTGTGTTCAGGACTTTAAATGATGGTCACTTCAGCTGAATCTTTTTTTTTTTTTTAAGAGAAGTCTGTCTGTTAATTTCCAATTAAAACTTTTGAAGTATAAAAGGAGAGATGTTCCTTTAGGTAGGAAGCACAATTCCAAGCTAAGAAATGATTCTGTAGGTCTTTGGACTATAAGATAGAACTTGATCATGAATGCTTGAGAAGCAGAGATTATGTTTTCTAAACTTTTTATTGTGTTTGACTTCAAATTTTATTAGCCACTTATGGAAGACGGCTCTTTCCTCAGTTAAGACTATTACCTTTGGAATAGAAGAAGGTCTAAGGAATGTGTGACATGATAGTCCTGAAATTTGAAAGCAACTTACACATTTTGGGTATGTGAAAATGTTATTTACTTAGGGAGGTGCCAAAATTTGTAACATTCCTTTGGTGAACATGAAGTATAGTTAAGATACCTGATTTGTTCTTTGGTTTGTGTTTTCTTCCTGCACTTGATTTGGTTATTCTCACTATTATTTTAGAAGATACCAGTTGTCATGGAAATTACCCATCCTTTTACCTAGCCTACATTTTCTTGACTTCCTAAACTGTTGTAACTTTGACCATCATTTACTACATACTTCATTTACTTCAGCAATTTATTCGTACTCTCACTGAGAACAACTCTCTCTCTGAAATCGTAAATCCTCATAACTTTTTTCCTAAGCATAACCTCTAGAATACCCATTCCATTGGTTCTTCGATGTAGTCACAAGCAACATGCCTTTGACCCTTCTATTTTCACACAGTTCACTTCTGCAACCATTTCAACCATGTTCTAGCCATCACTCAACTCCCCAGATTGTGGCATTTCTGTGGCATTTCCCAACTCTTGGTTAATGCAAGCATTTATATCCCCTGATTTGAACTATTGATTACTGCTGGATGAAACCAGCCATGGGATATTTGGGCTACTCTAATCAGAGTCTGTAATATTATTAGAGCCAACATTGTTCTCCAGCAGTACTTCTGAAGGTGCCTGCGTAATGCTTGCTTATTCATGCCCCACAACAGCTGTGTCACATCTTCACCCATTCTCTTATGATCCTGTCACTGCTCCTCTCACTGGCAACAGCTTCACAGAAAAAATAGGGGCCATCAGGTATGAACTTTTCCAAACTCCTGATGCCTCCTTACCACAAAATAAATGTATCATTTCCACCTTACTTTCCCGCCCCACTCCCTTCCTCTGATCTCTTATGTAAGCCCTTCTACCTTTTGTCTCAGAGTCATTCCTCTGTATTTTGGTTCCATGCACTCCCACTCTTCCAGGAACTCGCTTCATCATTTATTCTTCCCTTTCATATTTTTAAATTTCTCCCTCCTTCTCATTCTTCACATCAGCATATATCATTTTCCAGTCTTCTTAACTTTGAGCTGACATTGTATTGGATGTCTCTTTTCACAGGCAAGCTTTATTCTAGAAATATTCCATACTCGCTGTCTCTTTCCCTTCAGTGACCACTACCATTGAATACCTCAGGTTTTTACTGCAAGTTTGGGGATAATGAAGTTTTTTGGCCACACATCATTTTCTTACTGGTTGTCCCTCCTTAGATCATAACCTGACACCATTTTAACAGTCCCCCTTTCCTTTCCCTTCTTTATTTCTTATTTCTAAATTACTGTTACTGTATTATCCTGAGCAGTTTAGTCTCTTTGTTACTATCCTGGTGTCTCTAGAAGAGGTTAAAAAACAAAAACTTGTATCTTCGGGTAGTTGGTGTAAATGTGGGGTACAGCTTCACAAGACGAAGTGTGGTGTGGACTGTGGTGAACTAAGAATACAAGCCCTCCTAATCTTACTCAAATTCAATTTCAATCTCAAAACAAAATAAACTAAAACCAGCAGGCAAATCCTTCTGACGGTCTTTATCATTCCAAGGGGCCCTCACCTTGCCTTTTATAATTAAAAGGCCTAAATACTTGTTTTCTCAAAAGCACCATCTGTCTCTGAAATAAATGTTGTTCTTTTTCCCAGAATATAAAAGAAAAATAATTGAGAATTTTCAATAACAGTTGTTTTCTTCTCACCATATGTAGAAATTCAAATGTAATTATAGTTTCTTAAACTGATTCCATGATATCTGATGCCTGCCTTACATAATTTTATTAGATTTATTGACATTTTGGTAAATGTGAATCCTTCTTGTTTAATTTGACTTTATATGTTTGGTAATGATACTTTTACTTTTTTGTTTGCCTTTATACCTGCATTTTGAATGATTGATTTCTCCACTCTGTTATTTCCCCTCAACTTAGGTCAATATTTTTTTTTGTAAAACTGACTTAGACCGAAAAAGAGATTTTATTTTATTAGTCAAATTTTATTAGCCTATTATGAGTCAAATTTTAATGTGTGTTAAAATTACCTACTTGTTAAATGCAGACCCTAGAGTCATAAAACCAGAGATTCTGATTCTCTAGGACCTCAGAAGCCTGCATTTTTTTTTTAAAGATTTTATTTATTTATTTGACAGAGAGAAATCACAAGTAGATGGAGAGGCAGGCAGAGAGAGAGAGAGAGGAAAGCAGGCTCCCTGCTGAGCAGAGAGCCCGATGCGGGACTTGATCCCAGGACCCTGAGATCACGACCTGAGCCGAAGGCAGTGGCTTAACCCACTGAGCCACCCAGGCGCCCCAGAAGCCTGCATTTTTTATCAAACACCCCTGTTAATCTGGTTTCAGAGAAACACAGTATTTGAAAAGTTAATATAACAGCCCAGTATATAATTAATATATAACTATATAATAATATAACAGCCTAATAATAACATTCCTAATAGGAATTGGGCAATTAGTGAATAACAGTATCTACTCACATTTTCACTTCATTTGAAAGAAGAGCCACAAATTCAAGCCATAATTTTAAATCTGTCAATATTATGTTTAGAAAAATCTGATAATAATGAAAGAAGACCCTTTGGATACAGTCAAAGCAAGGGGAAATTTCTATATTCAAGTTGGTTAGTAAATTTAGAATATGTGGCTGATTTTACTGTTTTTCATTTTAAATACCATTTTTTTGGTATCAAAATGCTTTGGACTGGAAGTCCTGACTCAGACTAGTTTAATCAACATGGAAACCTTTTATTTACATACCAAGAAGGCCAGAGGTAGGGTGCCTTCCAAGTTTGGTGTTAGCCAGTGGCCTGATAATAGCATCTTGGACCCAAGTTCTGTCTCCAATGTAGCTATTACAATAGCAGCTCCATCCTAACCCAAAATTGATCTTCCCTCCCACTACCACCTACCAATGAAGAATGCTACGTTCTTCCTTGTTAATGCCCTACAGAAGAAACTCCCTAAATCATGGAATATAAGTCTGTTCCTGTAGTTTGATGATGAGCTGAGTTAAGAGCATGCCATCAGCTAACTGATTTGAGAGAATTCAGGATTTCTCCTTAAAAGCTAGGGACATGGTCATCTTCCTCTGAAGCACATGGCTAGTAGAGGAACAAAATCAAAGTTATCTTTCAAGTTTGAGAGAGTTGATGGTAAAATACATTAATATATCTTGAAGTTATACTTTTCATCAGTACTAAAAGAATAAAAAATCTGCTAAGGTTATTATTAGCAGATCTTATACCCTTTGGTTTTAGAAAGACTGATTCTTTCCTGGAATTGACAGTCATTTTGTGAGAGAAGGCAACAGCTCCCTTTGGTCTCCCTAGTTTGTTAACTGTGGATAGGGTCCAGAGTAATCCTTTCACTTACCTCCTTCAACCTTAAAATACATGTAGATTAATCTTGCAAATAAAGCTAATAAAAATGTTTTTGGGGGGTTCAGTTTCTTTTTGTCTGTAACATCATTAGTTCAATATTAGAATAGAAAACTACAGATTGAAAAAACAAATAATTTGAGATCTAGTTTTTCCAGATAAATTTTTACTTGGACAATAAAGCTTGCTGCCTCAAGGTTTAATTAAAACCTTTCTTGGGTTCTGTCCTGGGGAGCAGTTCACTCCTCAATTTACCATCCCGCCCCCCAGGTCTTTAGAGTATTTATTTCATCAGACGCCAAACAAAGAAGTTGTGAATATAGATGTGACAAGGTGTGAACACAGTCTATTTCTAGGACCCTTATTATATCTTCCCTTCAGAAGGTGCCCAGAAAAATGTACAAAAATCCCCACTTTTATGCAGTTAGAATCCTGTTGATGTAATGAGAATAATGGAGGATATATACTTCAGTTTTTTGAAGTACACATTTACAAAAACAAGTAGCAGAACTATAGGAGAAATAAGTTAGTGTATAGAATTAAATATGGCTTCTAGAATTAAATTGCTAGAATTAAATACTGCTTCTCAGGACATTTAAGATGAGTTATTCCTTAAAATCTCAGCCTGCCAGTAATCCCTCTTCTCATTTCTTCTCATTCTTCTGGAAGGGCAACATGGTCCAACCATGTGGCAGTATGCTTGCTTTCTTTCTTCCATCTAAGAAAAACAACCAAATAAATCAGATTGCCAGAGTCATTTCTATTTCAAATACTCAATCCAGTTGCCCAAGACAGTTTGGGATAATAAAGCACTGACTTTGAAGTCAAAGGACATACATTCAGAAAAATCCTAACACTCACTCCTTGTAAGGTAAGTATAATTATCCCTGCATTACAAATAATGAGCTTGAAGATTAGAGAAGTTAAATAATTTGCCTAAGATTATACCTAATAAATGATGGAGGTAAAGTTTGAACCTGGCTACAAGTTTGCCTGGCTACAAAGCTGGTTTTAAGAGAATTAGATAAGACTTTGGGGAGTATAGTTTTTTTTGGCAGGAAGAAAAGCTGAATTCATTTAACAATAATAACAGGTATTGGGATATAGCAGTGAGCAAAAAAACAAAACCATAAAGGTCTTTTTCTCATGAACCTTACATTCTGTTTGGGGGAGAAAACCAACATATTATGTCAATAGGTAATATATTTATGAAGAAAAATTAGACAAAGTGTATAGAGTGGTAGGGATTAAGAGAAGCTATTTCTTATAACATGTTGGGGAGGAGGAATTTCCTCTTTAAGGTCCTTCTAGCTGGATTTAGAATCAGATTAACAATAAGACAGATTAACAGTAGGAAGTCAAATTTAATAGACTGCTTAAGGGGAATCCACACAGACATGAAAATTCCAAAGATAGTCGGGCAATGAGATACTTCCATGACCTAAGGAGAGGGATAGGGTCTGGGGATACAAAGGGGAAAAAGACCACTAGCAGAAGGGAAAGATGTCTGGAAAACAAAAGTGCCCTCTTTATGTAGGTAAGTTTCTTAGGTAAAGGGAAATCTTTGTTAATAGCTGTCTTTCTGGAAAAGCAGGCAGTTGAGGGGGAGGTAAAGAGCTTTTTCTAAGTCTGCTAGGTTTGGATTGCTTTTAACTCAAAATAACGTTCATGCCAAAGTGGCCCATCTGAGGGTGGCCTGCCACTGGTCCCTACAGTGGTCTGATAAGTTGACATTTGAGCAGAGCTCTGAAAGAAATGAGGGAGTGAGCTCCATAGTCATTTGAGGGAAGAAACTTTCAGGAGGAAGCAGTAAGGCTCTGAAGCAAGCGAAGTCTTGGCATGTCCAGAAAAAAGCAAGGAAGTCCCTGTGACTAGAAAACAATGGGTAAGAGGAAACCAGTAGGAGATAAATTCAGAGAGCTAGCCAGGGGAAGAGTCCTGTAGATGATGGTAAGCCTTATATGCTTTGTTTTTTACTATGAGTGTTTAAAGCATTTGGAGCAGAGGAGTGGCATAACCTGACTCTTTTTTTTTTTTTAAAGATTTTACTTGTTGGGCGCCTGGGTGGCTCAGTGGGTTAAGCCGCTGCCTTCGGCTCAGGTCATGATCTCAGGGTCCTGGGATCGAGTCCCGCATCGGGCTTTCTGCTCAGCAGGGAGCCTGCTTCCCTCTCTCTCTCTCTCTGCCTGCCTCTCTGCCTGCCTCTCTGCCTACTTGTGATCTCTGTCTATCAAATAAACAAATAAAATCTTTAAAAAAAATAAAAGATTTTATTTGTTTATTAGAGAGAATGTACACAAGGGGAGGGGAAGGGCAGGGGAGAGGAGGAGGGAGAGGAAGGAGAAAAGAATGTTAAGCAGACTCTTCAGTGAGCATGGATCCCAATCCAGGGCAGGGTCCCATGACCCTGAGATTGTGACCTGAGCTGAAACCAAGAGTCTGACGCTTAATTAACTGAGCCACCCAGGTACCCCATAATCTGACTTCTCTAAAGGATCACTTAGGTTGTTTAAAGAAGAGAGTATAAATTGATAAAAGTAGACCAAGAAGACCTTTTATGAGACTAATGTAATATAAAACACAGAGTGAAAATAGCCTGAATTAGGGTGGGGCTCGTGAAAAGGTAGAGAAATAGTTGGAATCTAGATATTATTTAAAGGTAGAATGACAGGATTTGCTGATAGATTAAGTTTGAGGGTGTGCGGAAGGGAAGGGGCTACAAGAATTTTGGCCTGAGCAACTGGAAGAATGAAATTGCTTTTTATTAATCTGGGGAAGGCTAGAAAACGACATGTTGGATAAGATAGAGAATCAAGGAATCAATTTTAGATAGATCATTGAGATCTATTTAATTTATGTGATAAGAGACATTTACATGGATCCAGACTGAGAATTTACCCAGGCAGGAAATAAGGGTCTTTTAGCCATTCATATATGGGTGATGGGAACCATGAGATTAGATGAGCTCCCCTAAGAATGTGTATAGAGAGCAGAGAGGATAGAACTTTAGAGCATGACCACATTTAAGAGATTTTTTTGCAGGTTTGCAAACCAAACCTTTGATATGAGTTTACAGATCAGCTATTATTTAAAAATTTGAATCTATACTAATACAATAATAATAGCACAATTTTTTTTGTTATGGTATACTTTTAAATGAAAAAGATATGTAGAAATTAGCTTCTGTGTTGAACATAGGCAAAATAAAAAATTGTTTATATCTGAATTTAACAGTACTTTTTTTTTTTAAGATTTTTATTTATTTATTTGACTGATCACAAGTAGGCAGAGAGGCAGGCAGAGAGAGAGAGGAGGAAGCAGGCTCCCCACTGAGCAGAGAGCCCAATGCGGGGCTCGACCAGGACCCTGGGATCATGACCTGAGCCGAAGGCAGAGACTTTAACCCACTGAGCCACCCAGGTCTCCCCGTAGTACTACTATCTTTATGTACATAATTACGGTTACAACAAAAATGTTTTCAACATGCGGTGTCAGTATTAAAATGGGAATTTTTGAATTTGTCTTGTCTTTAATGGTGGTTCTTTTTTAAAGAAGCTTGATTGTACCATTGTTAAGCATGTGACTTAGTATTTCAGCTTCTAGTATGTACAAGGCATCTTTAAGCACTGTGGTTAAAAGCTTCCTTGATTGTTTAGTGGGTGGTAAAAATTGTTTTTTAACTGCTCAGTTTTTTTCTGCCTTTAAATTGTCAAATATAAACAGTGCTGTTTCTACCAGATATCAGGAGTTATGAACATTTCATATTCTAGAATACAGAATCCCCTGTGGGCTAAGGCCAAGCACAGAAAGATTGAATTTATAAGTACTTTGGAAAAACAGGTTGGTGTTGGAGAAAGGAACAACTGTCTGCTTTCGGCCTGTGCCTTTGTAATGTAAATGTAGTTTCTTTTCCCCAAAATGTCCTTTTCTGTTCTTCTCTCCTTCCCTGGGGACTCTTTCAACACTTAGGTTTTTTATTCTACTGTAGTTCTTGTTGGTGCTACCTGAGCCTTAGGGGTAGTAAACTGATATTGTCCTTTGCAGGCCACATATTAGACTATCTCGGTATAGTCAGAGATGATTAAGTCTGTGAGACTCATATGAGGCTGACCTAAAACCCGGTGTTCAGAACATTGGATCCACACACACCCCCGGCTTTTAAATAACAATATTTTTGAAAGAATTATTCATCAGAAAACTGCTTAGTGAATATAGAATCAGAAACAAATATCTGGGCCGTGGGTATAGGATATTTCACCTAAATTCCTGAACAACCCAATTTAATATTCCTACTTGACAACAAAAATACATACCTGTGAAGTAATCTTGTAGCTTATGCCAGTTAGATCTAGGATCTTTTGAGTACAAATAAATACTTTATCGACTTTTGCCTTTCTACCATAATTTGTATGCTGGTTGCTCTCTCTCTGTTATTCATGTATCTCCCCTTAATTTAATCTCCCCTTAATAGTTAGGTTCCCTGATTGCCTCTTTATATTCCTTTGAATTTTTCTCAGTTCAAGCAAAATGCTTTGTACATTATATGCAATTAGTAAATATCTGTTAAAAGAATAAGTACCATTTTAGAGGGGCATAGATTCTCTTTTCTCTGCATCTCAGTAGATACAGTGTGATGATTATGAAAATCCAAATATCTTCATTACGCTTACATGTCAATTGTTTGTGGCATTTATCTACCAAGTGAACCCCTGAATTTCTGAAATATGAATGTAATGTATAAACTTTGCTTCTATTGTATATAATCTGGAATAACTTTTTTAAAGGTAATAAGCCATTGACTATATTTTATTAGAAATGTTTAGGGGTGCCTGGGTGGCTCAGTGGGTCAAGCCTCTGCCTTCAGCCCAGGTCCTGGGATCGAGCCCTGCATCCGGCTCTCTGCTCAGCAGGGAGCCTGCTCCCCCCCCCACCTGCCTGCCTCTCTGCCTGCTTATGATCTCTGTCTGTCAAATAAATAAGTAAAATCTTAAAAAAAAAATGTTTAGAAATATTTAAAGATAATTCTGAAAATTTCTTAGACGGTCCCAGTATTTTTTAGCTGAAAAAGTCAGGTTCAATTTTGTTATGCTGTTTTCTTCAAGCTTAACATTCATTTTGTAGGCCTCTTACCAAGTTAGTTGACTCCTCTCATAGTTCATTGGTAAAGTTCTTTATGATGACTGGACCAAAATAATCTACATTTACTGCAACTTCCTGGACTTTTAAAAAAAGAGTTGTATAGGGACGCCTGGGTGGCTCAGTGGATTAAGCCTCTGCCTTTGGCTCAGGTCATGATCTCAGGGTCTTGAGATCGAGCCCCACATCGGGCTCTTTGCTCAGCAGGGAGCCTGCTTCCCTCTCTCTCTCTCTGCCTGCCTCTCTGCCTACTGTGATCTCGCTCGCTCGCTCTCTGTCAAATAAATAAATAAATAAATCTTTAAAAAAAAAAAAAAAGAGTTGTATAGAAATTTGGATACCCATAAGGAAGAAAACTGAGAATCTTATTTTGAATTGTTAAATAATTCTATAGTTCCCTTTTTTCCCCAACCCAGCATTCACATCAATCCCAGTTATTAAATATTCGCAGTGCCCCAGGAGATAGTTGTGGTTTCTCCAAAAGCATCAGGAGACCTGCTCTGCTACTGAAAGGAAAGCTTCATGATTTTAGCAAGTCACCTAACCAAATCAGTTTCTTCATCTGTTAAAGGAGTTTATTATTCTAAATGATCTAATGATCTATTCTGTTTCAAATCTTAGTCTTCATTCTTTAAAGCTAGGTAACAGAAAATGTGTGGTTTTCATATCTAAAGACTTCTGGAAAACATTAACATGTAAAATTTACTAATACATTTATACCCTGATGCTGTGATGCAATGTGTATCAAATTTGAGAAATTTACAGGGCTGCCACTTTTTAGAAAAATAATTACTACGGCCTTGCCAAGAGTGTGTTCTGTAGCACTGTTACGGTAACATGTACTTAAATATATAATAAATGCCCAACTTACAGACTTCCAGAGTCTTTGTGTAAAATAGCTTCCCAAGCTCCAGCCATCACCCTACCCAAAAGCCACCGAAAACAGTAGCAACAGCAAATCCTAGATCAGTCCCAAAATGACAGTTACTCTTTTCCTTCTCCTTGTACCTCTTGGCCCTTTTATTTTAGGACTTCAAAACTGAGGTCAGAATTCTGTTGTCAGTAGCTTTTGAACTTTTTTGATACAGCATAGAGCCCTCAAAGGAACCTAATTATACAAATGTTTATGCATTTAAATGTGTATAGAGTACATAGTTGAAACATAGTTATTTAACTAAAAGGAATGTATGCCAATATTTTTTCTTTTGTTTCATTTTTTTGGTGCTGCTTGTGACACACTGAATTGATTTTACAACTAAATGTAGTCCCCATTTATAGAACTCCTACTAAAGAAAAATACAAACCTCCAGTCAACATAAAATTAAACTTTCAGAAAAGTATTTATTTGTAAAGTGAGGAATGTCTGTTTATGGATCTATACATTTCTTTTGTAATCATACTAAATCTTCATTGATTTTGACTGATTTGATAGGAACGATTGGGCATATGTAGTACTTTTATTGGGGGGGAGGGGCAGAGGGAAAAGGGGAGAGAGAATTTGAAGCAGGCTCTATGCCCAGCAGAGAGTCCAATGTAGGGCTTTGATTTCACAACCCTGAGATGATGACGTGAGCAGAAATCAAGAGTCGGATGCTTAACTGACTGAGCCACCCACATGCCCATGACATAGGTAATACTTTTGAACAAATAAGGCTTATTGTCAGATTTAATATCTCTAGCAGCAAATTAGTCTAACAAAATCTTGTCAGAGTTTGTAAGAGTTCTACTAAATAAAAAAGTATTTTGCCTTTCATCTTCTTTACCACCTTAATGTTCATAAACTATGAAGAAAAGATTTCTAAGTAAAGATAAACATCAGTCCAGACTTGCTGGATTATCATTAATTCAAAATTTATGTGAATATTAATCGAAGCATATCAACTCAGGTTTGATTTTTTAAAATTTGATTTCTAATATGGATAAGCATAACCACGTTATTTGAAAGGAATATAAATATTTCTATTACTAGGGTAGCTACAATTTAAAATTCTTAACAGGTAGCAAGTCCTGAGCTGGAAGTTATGTACATTCTATCGTTTAATCTTTGCCATATGGGGTAGATGCTTACCCATTTTAGAGCTAAAGAAACTGGGGATTAGGAAGGATAAGTAACTTGCCCGATAATTGTCAGTAGCATTTCAACCCAGGTCTATCTGTTCCACAGCGTGCTTTGAGACTTTATGCTAGCTAATGTCAGAGTAGCCATAGTACCTAAGTGTCAGAGCTGTTAGACTTGGGGAGAAGAATAAAGAAATCTTAATTTAAGGTATGGTAAAATAGTCTGAGACATCTATGGTTGGACTAAAACTTAGGCAGAGAAGAGAATTTTAACTCATTTCTCCCTGCTAGTTGGCTTCTAAAATATTTGGTTTGATTCTTTCCCTTTTTTACAAACTAATGTGATTTCATAGTTATTTACTATATTTCCTTGCTTATAAGACTACTGGCTCATTTAATAACTTTTTAGAAGTGTAAATATTGCCTTAAAGGTATGTAAATCTTTTATTAGCTGTTGGCCTAACATGTATTTATCCATATAATCGATAACTAAGTTTTCTTCAGTATCACAAAGTTTGATTCTAAGCTTTCCTCTCATTCACAGATCAAAGAATGTCTTGAATTATGTCTGGCCATCAACAATTTTCTGTAGTATCCCAGCAACAAATTAGTTTTTGGGATGCCTGGGTGGCTCAGTGGGTTAAGCCTCTGCCTTTGGCTCAGGTCATGATCTCAGGGTCTTGGGATCAAGCCCTGCATTGGGCTCTCTGCTCAGCCGGGAGCCTGCTTCCCCCTCTGTCTCTGCCTGCCTCTCTGTCTACTTGTGTTCTCTCTCTCTCCATCAAATAAATAAATAAAATCTTAGGGGTGCCTGGGTGGCTCAGCAGGTTAAAGTCTCTGTCTTCAGCTTGGGTCATGGTCCCAGGGTCCCGGGATCAAGCCCCACATCGGGCTCTCTGCTCGGCAGGGAGCCTGCTTCCTCCTCTCTCTCTGCCTGCCTCTCTGCCAACTTGTGATTTCTGTCAAATAAATAAAATCTTAAAAAAATAATAAATAAAATAAAATAAAATCTTAAAAAAACAAAACTAGTTTTTGTAACCCGCGCTTGTGGGTTTTTTTTTTTTTGAGTTTGTTTTTTACTTAACACCTTTGTGATAGCCTATATGAACTGTGAAAATTATCCATCTTAGAATAAAGGAAATATAGTACTATATATAAAGTTAATTTGGGGGTCCCTGGCCTCATTTTTCTGATCTTTTCATGCAGCATGAGCTATGTTTTATAGCTTTTGTGCTAAACCTGAGAGAAATCTAATTTATCTATGATAATGAGAAATACACATTTCTGTGTTTTAGAAAAATAACAAATACCAATATTTTGGTTAAACTAGATTAAGAAATTAAAGTCCCATGGTCTGTTTTGTGCAGAGAGAGAATAATTTACAAGTGTTTTTCATAATTTTTATTACTATATTGCAGGTAGTTATAAAAGATATGGTCCAAGACCGTCTAGTTTGAATACTTCGGAGATGAAAAAAGAATTCTCCTTTATTTTATGGGAGTGCATAATGAAAGTGCTCTGATTTGGGATTATTAATGTTTGTTCTTCAGAAGACGTTAAGAACGTGTATGAGTTTTGGCGTTCTTAGAAAGGAAGCTCTTTGGGAGTCTCGTTCTCCCTTTTGATTACCTGCAGTTTTCCCCTACCTCTTGAGTATGAACAGTTTATGGCAAGAGTGAGTTTCTAATAATATTGTCATCATCTTTCTTCCCTCCTTCCCCCATTCCTGTAGGTGTACCAACATTCGACCAGGAGAGACTGGAATGGATGTAACAAGCCGCTGCACCCTTGGAGACCCCAATAAACTGCCAGAAGGGGTTCCCCAACCCGCTCGCATGCCCTATATCTCAGACAAGCACCCTCGACAGACCTTGGAAGTGATTAACCTTCTGAGAAAGCACCGGGAGCTCTGCGATGTGGTGCTAGTTGTGGGCGCTAAGAAGATATATGCCCATCGAGTCATTTTGTCAGCCTGTAGTCCCTATTTCCGAGCTATGTTTACTGGAGAATTGGCAGAAAGCCGTCAGACAGAAGTAGTGATTCGAGACATAGATGAGAGGGCTATGGAACTACTGATTGACTTTGCATATACCTCCCAGATAACTGTGGAAGAGGGCAATGTTCAGACCCTTCTGCCAGCTGCTTGCCTCCTTCAGCTGGCAGAAATACAGGAAGCTTGCTGTGAATTCTTAAAGAGACAATTAGATCCTTCTAATTGCCTGGGCATTCGGGCTTTTGCTGACACACATTCATGTCGTGAGTTGCTAAGGATAGCAGACAAGTTTACTCAACATAACTTTCAAGAGGTGAGTTGTACTTGGTGGTTTGAATGCAGTCATAATGTATTGGTCAGGAGAGCAATATGAGTTCATGTTCTGCTAACATGTATCTGTTTGGATATTTACTGCTGATTCTAACTCATAATACCAAAGATAAAAGTTGTTATTGATTCTAAGCCTGATTTTTATTTTAGAGACCAATTTTATGTTCTGTCAATAAAAGCTATAGTTTAGGGATTTGATTCTACCTAGCCATATTAATAAACTAGTTTATAAGTCAGAATACAGTTTATTAATTCGTTAGGAAATCGGTGCCCTGGTATCAGTCATTTGTATGAAACATTACCTTCCCGATTATGTGGATTTTTCGTCAGAATAAATAAATCAGTTACTTGGAGAACTAACAATCAGAAAAATTACATTAGATGTAAATGAAAAGAATTTTTCATTAAATCTGTTATTTTTCATTCATTTATTTAATAAATACGTGAAAAGCTACTGTTTCAGACACTGTGCTTGGGGAAAAAGGCTAGACGTAGCACTGAACAAGATGCATAGAGTGTCCATTCTCATGGAGGTTATAATCAGGCAGGGCGTATATCCACTGAATGCATAATTACATAAATAATTACAGTTAATAGGTGCTACAAAGAAGCCTGGATGATTTAACATATTACAGAGAGATTTAACTTTGGTTCTGTAACAGCTGATTGCAAAATTCTGAAACATGAAAAAGCATAACTAGGTTGAGAAACTGAAAGAAACCTAGTGACAGCCAGAGAGCAAAAGAGAGGATGTTATAATAATTTTACAGAAAGAACAGAGCCCCATCTTACTGGAGTTAATAGACCATGTTAAGAATTTGAAGTTTAGGGGTGCCTGGGTGGCTTAGTCATTAAGTGTCTGCCTTCGGCTCAGGTTGTGATCCCAAGGTCCTGTTGTTGAGCCCCGTGTCAGGCTCCCTGCTCAGTGAGACACCTGCTTCTCCCTCTCCCACTGCCCCTGCTTGTATTCCCTCTCTTCCTCTCTCTCTTTCTCTCTCTCTCTCTCTCTGTCAAATAAATAAATAATCTTTTAAAAAAGGAGAAAAAGAAGAATTTGAAATTTAATCTTAAGAGTAATAGAAAACCATTGAAGAGCTTTAAGCAAAGACATGGTCCCTTTGCACTCTTCTCCTCACCAGGATAACTTCCAGTGGATCAAAGATTTTAAAAATACAAATAGAACCATGAAAATATTAGAAGATGACATGGAGCAATTCCTTTTTTGGGTTTTTTTTTTTTGAGCAATTCCTTTTTAATCTTGAACTGAGAAAGGCCTTTCTAATTAACACAGAAGGCATAGAAGAAAACATAGATAGATTTGACTACATAAAAATAAAATTTTGGGTGCCTGAGTGGCTCAGTGGGTTAATCCTCTGTCTTCGGCTCAGGTTATGATCTCAGGGTCCTGGAATTGAGCCCTACCTCTCAACTCAGAAGGGAGTATGCTTACCCCTCTCTCTCTGCCTGCCTCTCTGCCTACTTATGACCTCTGTCTGTCAAGTAAATACAATCTTTAAAAAAAAATTTTTGCATGACAAAACAAAAAAACAGTAACAAGATTAAAGTCAAAGACAAAGTGAGAGAGTGGGTAGTGCCTGGATGGCTCAGTTAATAGAGCATACAGCTCTTGATTGCAGGGTTGTGAGTTCGAGCCCTACGTTGGGTATACAGATTACTTCAAAATAAAATCTTTAAAAAAAAAAAAAAGACAAAATGGAGCAAAATATTTGCTGCTATCACAGACAATAATCTCTTTAATACAGCAAGAAATCTTATTGGTCAATAACCTAGCCAGTGATGTAACCAAAAAATGGGCAGTAAACACATTCAGATTGCCCTTAAACATACAAAAGTCTGCTACAGGTTGTTTATAATAGCTGAAACACAAATTAAAACTATACCAAAGTACTATTTTTTTTTTTTTTTTTTTTAAGATTCTATTTTATTTATTTGAGAGACAGAGATCACAAGTAGGCAGAGAGGCAGGCAGAGAGAGAGGAGGAAGCAGACTCAGAGAGCCTGATGCGGGGCTCAACCCCGGGCCCCCGGGATCATGACCTGAGCCGAAGGCAGAGGCCCCAACCCACTGAGCCACCCAGGCGCCCCACCAAAGTACTATTTTTCACTTCTCAGATTACAAAATTATAATGTATCAGATTACAAATAACTAGAAGTTTGATTCCGCATCCTGTTGACAAGGGCATGGAGACAAGGTAATGAAGCTACATTGCTAGTGTGAATATAAATCGAAACAGCCTCCTTGAAAGGAAATTTGCACACTTTTTTCACACTGTTTGACTCAGCAGTCCTATTTCCGGGAATTTGTGCTACAAATATACTGGAGAAAGGAGCAGTTTGAGGAGATGAGATCATGGGTTTTGTTTTAGATATATTTAATTTCCTATATTTATATTTCATATACACACACACACACACATATATATACACATATTTATTTATTTATTAAAGATTTTATTTATTTGTCAGAGAGAGCTCACACAAGCAGGCAGAGGCGGAGAGAGAAGCAGGCTCCCTGCCAAGCAGGGAGCCCAATGTGGGACTTGATCCCAGAATCCTGGGATCATGACCTGAGCCGAAGACAGCGGCTTAACCAACTGAGCCACCCAGGCATCCCTATTTATTTATTTATTTATTTATTTAATAGATATATTTAATTTTGTAAATAGAGATACTGAGCCAGACCACTGTTTATGAGTCTTTTATCTTAGAAGTTAGACTGAGATTAAAATTCATCAACTCATAATGAAACTATGATGACATAATCCTTTTAAGGCAGGATTCAACCCAGAAACCATAAAGGATTGGTATATTTGATTGCATAACGATTTAAAACTTTTTGGTAACAAAAAGTCACTTTAAACAAGGTCAAAAAATCAATACCACTGAGGTCACTAAGAAGGAAGAGAGAAGAGAAGAGCCTTAACATTTTTCCAGCATTGAAGGATGGTTAGTGAAAGAGCAACTGGTTGAGGAAATGGAATAACGAGAGAAGAGGAAAACCAGGAGTGTGAGATCATGAAATGGCATCAAAAGGGATTTTTTATTTTTAAAGAATGAGGAAATTACATATATATATATATATATACATATATATATATATGTATGTGTATATATATATATATATATACGTATATATATATATAAATTAAATAATGCATAAGCCAATAAGTTTCCAGAAATTTAGATTAGGGCCATTGGCCTTAAGAAATACTCAAACATCACAAACATTTTGGTACTAGAGAAGGTATTGATCAGTTGAGCTATAAAGAGTCCAGAAGTTGACATTTCAAGTCCGTGGAGGAAAGTGGAATTGTTTAATAAATGTCATTAGGAAAATGGTGATTTGAGGGAAAAAATAAAAATGGAATTCCCAATGGATGAATAATTTAAACCTAAAAAATGAAATTCTAAAAGTTAGTTATTAGTTGGCTGGTAGTAAAAATGACTTTTCCAAGCAGGATACAACCAAGAAGCCATACGGAAAGATTGATAAATTTGAATTGTCTAAAATTAAGAATTTTTGTTCTTTATAACAACAATAACAATAAGAGCACCATAAACTAAATAAAAAAATCAATGTCAAACTCATACATGGAGCATACATGAGGGAAAAAAATAGTAATTTCCATAAAACCCATACAAATTCAGTAAGAAAAACCATGGAAAAACAATAGAAAAATAGGTAAAGGGGTGAATAAGTAATGTGTAAAAAGAGATATTCAAATATAAGTAAACAGGGGTACCTGGGTGGCTCAAATGTAAGTAAACATTTGAAAGTTTAGTCACCCTTACATGTAATTAAAGAAACATACATCAAAACAAGATACCTGGAGCCCCTGGGTCGCTCAGTCTGTTAAGTGTCTGCGTTTGGCTCAGGTCATGGTCCCCGGGTACTGGGATGGAGCCCCTCATTGGGCTCCTTGCTCAGCAAGAAGCCTACTTCCTTTCTTTCTGCCTGCTGCTCCCCTGCTTGTGCTCTCTCTCTCTGTCAAGTAAAAAAAAAAAAAAAAAAAAAGAACAAGATACCATTGTTAACCCATCAGGTTGGAAAAACTTTAATTTTATTTGAAAGAAAATAGAAATTTTATAAGAAATTATAAGAAAAAGAAAAAAAAAACTTTCATATATCCCTTACCAAGAATCCCAGTTGTTAATATTTTGCCACATTCATTACTGTTCTCTCGTTATGTCAAATATTTTTCTTTGAACAATTTGACAGTAGATTGCATACATCCTATTCCTGTACTCTTGAACATTTCAGTATGTATTTTCTAAGACCAAGGACATTTTTTTTACATAGAATTCTCTTACAACAGTTCATTTATCAAAAGCAGGAAATTTGACATTGATTGAAAGCAATATTTAATTCATAGTTCCCATTCCAGTTTCACCAACTGGAGTGGAGGGCAGAGGAGGGGTGCATAGGCCAGGCAAAGGGAGAAGGAGAGAAAGAATCTTAAGCAGGCTCTATGAGTGGTACAGAGCTTGACTGCATGTTCAATCTCATGACCCTGAGATCATGATCTGAGCTGAAACCAGATGCTCAATAAACTGAGCCCACCAAGGCGTCTCTTACTGCTTGATATTTTACATTTTGCATATATGTGCTTTCAATGTTTCTTTTCCTTGAAAAAGGTAGCTAGTGGTATGTCTGTTTTATTCATGTTTTTCCAAAGAATCAGTATTTCAACTTACTAATTAGATCTACAGTTCTTTTCCCTATTTCATTACATTCTGGTTTTACCTTTATTAGTTCCTTCCTTGTGTTTTCTTTTGACTTGCTGTGTTCTTTTTCTAGCTGTTTGAGTTCAGAATTTGATTTGTTTTCATCCTTTTACATTAACTACTATAAGTGTTTAAAGCCATAGTTTTCCTTTGATCACTAATTTAAATATATTTAATAGATTCTTATTTTTATCGCTCAGTTGTTTTACAGTAACTTCATTTATATTTCTCTCTACGAGGAACTATTAATAGCAAAATTTTAAATATTTAGGTGGAAAGAGTTTTTTTTTATTTCATTTTTAATTTCTAGTTTCAGTGCACTGCAGTGTTTGTAGTGTTTCTACTTAATGAAATTTACTGACTTTTTTAGTCACATAATATATGATCAGTTTTTCTGACTATTCCATATGTGCATGGAAAGGAAGTATATTTTCTTGTCTCTATTTTTTTTTAAAGATTTATTTATTTATTTATTTGACAGAGAGAGATCACAAGTAGGCAGAGAGGCAGGCAGAGAGAGAGGAGGAAGCAGGCTCCCTGCTGAGCAGAGAGCCCGATGCGGGACTCGATCCCAGGACCCTGAGATCATGACCTGAGCCGAAGGCAGCGGCTTAACCCACTGAGCCACCCAGGTGCCCCTGAAAATCCTTTTCTTTTCTTTTTTCTTTTCTTTTCTCTTTAAAGATTTATTTATTATTTATTTATTTATTTGACAAGCAGAGATCACAAGTAGACAGAGAGGCAGCAGAAAGAGAGGGGAAGCAGGCTCCCTTCTGTGCAGAGAACCTGATGCGGGGCTGCATTCCAGGACCCTGAGATCATGATCTGAGCCAAAGGCAGAGGCTTTAACCCACTGAGCCACCCAGGCGCCTCTGAAAATCTTTTTTTTTAAATAGGCAGTTAAAACCCATTTCTATCTATTTCTATTACTGATATGTTTGCACTCAACTCTATCATATTAATTTTTTATAAAAGGTATCTAATTTAGTTATATTTACTGTATTTCTTTTTCTATATGAAAAATACGCTCTTCATTTTTATTTTATTTGCTTTGGTATATAGGAACATTTGTGCTTTTGTTCTAGTGATTACTTTTGTAAAGCAGAAAAAGAAGAGCAAATTAAACCCAAAGTAAGTAGAAGGAAGAAGAGAATAAAGGTTAGAGCAAAAAACCAATGGTTCTTTGAAAAAAACTGATGAACCTCTAGTTACATTGATCAAGAATAAAAGGAGAGAAGACAAAATTTACCAATATCAGAAATAAGAGGATATCACTACAAATCCCTCAGATTAAAAAGCATAATAAGGGAGTATTAACAACCTTTTGCCAGTAAATTCAACAACTGATAGGAAATGGACAACTTCTTTGAAAAACACAGATTATAGAAACGGACTCAAGAAGAAACAAAACCAGAACAATCCTATATCTATGAACGAAATTGAAACAGTAATTTAAAAACCTTCCCACAAAGAAAATAACCATCCCGGATGGTGAATTTTATCAAACACTTAAAGAAGACATAATATTAATTTTATATAAAGTCTTTCAGAACAAGAAGGAGGAGGCTGCCAAATAAAGACAAAATCACCCTGATGTCAAAACCATAGACACTAAAAGAAAATTACAAATAGAGCTCTCTCATTAATTCAGATATGGAAAAATTTTAATAAAATATTAATAAATTGATTCCACTTAAATATAAAAAGTGGAATACACCACGACTAAATGGAATTCATACCTCACTAAAGTTAATAGAGTTCGTTTCTCATTTGAAGTAATCTAACTACTTCATACACTTTTTAAAAATAGATTTGACTCTTAATTTCATCCCACTATGTTCACATGTCAAAATCCACTCTCTAAAACTAAAGATTTGCCAGCACTGAGAATTTCCAAAATAATTTGCCAGAGTCACTGGACCCCATATTAAGAATTGCCGGCTTTTAGGATGATGGTAATATTTTGTATCTTGATTGAGATCATGGTTACATGAATACACTGTTCAAAACTGATTGATCTGTACACTTAAAATAAATAAGGTTGATTTTTAAAAATTTCCTGCCTTAACCATAGCTTGTGTTTGGGATCTAAAGTAGTAGCAAATGTCTGAAGAATATCCTTAATAAATAGTACAGAAAGTTTTAGAATCCCTTCCAGTTCTAACTGGGCCTCTCAAGTAAACCTGATATATACCATAATGAAATCCCCTTGTTCATGGACTAAAATGCACTAGTTTGTTCACTAGTTCTGTGCAGATAGAAAAATTGTCACCATTTGGGGCTTAACACGTGACTCACTTAAGTTATTCTCTAACTTAAAACTATATTTAATTTCCTTCTATTTCATTAGACCTAGCTTAATTCATACAATGTTATTTTTGTCCATAAACATGAATTTAAAAATTGTCTTTCAACATTAAGTTCACCATTCACTTCTAGATGACTTTGCTTATTCACTCTTGTTGCTTTGAGCTTTATTCATTCTTCAAATTGCATCTGTATTCATCTGAAGAAACTAAAAGTAAGCTCATTACCAAAATACTGTGGGACTTAAAATTCAGATCTCCTATGAACTTTTACTTAAAACAGATACTTTAAAGAATTATTTTCTTGGGGCCCCTGGGTGGCTCCGTTGGTTAAATGGCGGCCTTTAGCTCACGTCATGATCTCAGGCTCCCTGCTTAGTAGGAAGTCTCTTCTCCCACTGTCCCTCCCTGCTACTCGTGCCTGTGCGTTCTCTCCCTTCTCTCTCTGTCAAAAAAAAAAAATCTTAAAAAAAAAAAAGCAATTATTTTCTTAAATTGGTTGTTTGGTCAAGGATAGACTTCAGTGCTAGATTTGCTTTAATCGTGAGCATTAGTATCTTTTTCCTCTTGGTGGAAAAAGGAGAAGTGACAATTTAACCAGACTTTGTTTATCAAAAGTATTATTTTTACTCTTTGCTAAGTGCCAAACAAATATTTTCTCACACAGATTTTCATGTTTTCTTGCCATTTAGTGTTTCCAGTAGGTGACTAGTGAATATAATACTGATTTATTCATAAACTTTAAATTTGGTGATCATTGGTTTATAAGTTGGGAAAAAGGATTTATACTTCAAACAAGATCCAAAAGAATGCTAAGGCGCTTCACAGAGATATATGATACCACCTTTGTGTTTAAGAGATCAGAGTGAAAATATTCATAAGGGGAAAGTAAGATACAGCCATGGCTACAGTCTTCATGCTATGAAGGCCAGCACACCTAATTTGGGGCCAGGCCCCGAATTTTGCTCTTGGTTTTATAACCCATCATGGGGTTATCAGGTAAAAAACAGGGTGCCCAGTTTATGGGGCGCCTGGGTGGCTCAGTGGGTTAAAGCCTCTGCCTTTGGCTCAGTCATGATCCCAGGGTCCTGGGATCGAGCCCCACATCGGGTTCTCTGCTCAGCGGGGAGCCTGCTTCCTCCTCTCTCTGCCTACTTGTGATCTCTGTAAATAAATAAAATCTTAAAAAAATAACAACAACAGGGTGCCCAGTTTAAATATAAATTTCAGATGAACAACAAGTAATTTTTTAGTGTAAGTATGTCCTTTGTTTGATTTACTAATTCTGACAACCCTGCCACAGAGGGTACCATGCGGTTGTTCTAACTACTGAGTTACCTGCGTGAGCAACCTCAGCTAAAATATGGAGGTACCTATTTAATTTTCTGACCTCCAGAAGGTTTCTCACTCAGACGATTTGAAAATTTGTGCCTATAAAAATTGTAGAGTTCATTAGAATTTTCTACTTTAAGTACAGCTGACCTTATGGCTCTCATGGTTTTGGAATTTGCATTTTTTTCTGCTGTACTTGGGAAAAAACATTCTTAATCAAATTTTCAAATTGCTATGGCTTATCTCCTATCCTGCTAAATATTCTGACTTTTTGATCCTAAAAATGCCCTCTTATAAGAGTACATCTTCTGGGGCATCTGGGTGGTGGCTCAATGGGTTAAGTCTCTGCCTTCGGCCCAGGTCATGATCTCAGGGTCCTGGGATTGAGCCCTGAGTCGGGCTCTCTGCTCGCTTCCCCTCCTCTCTCCGCCTGCTGCTCTGCCTACTTGTGATCTCTCTCCCTCTATCAAATAAATAAATAAAATCTTTAAAAAGAAAAAAAAGAGTACATCTTTGGCATTAGAGGTTACACAGTAGGAATTAGAGCTCACACAGTAGGAATTAGAGCTCTTAATGGTATCCTTCCTGCACTAATAAATAATAGACATGACAGGTAGCACAGTTGTCTGAATGGGAGAACCGACCACATGGATCGTAGCAGTCCTGTTTCCCTCCCTCCTCCACCTTGTGCCCTGCCCCCTTCTACCCTACATACCAATGACAAGATTTACAAGATCTTGGGATTTGTGGCTGGACTGCACAACAAGGTCATATCCTTGTTGCCATTTCATCCCCATGGTTGCTCCTCAGAGTGGTTTGATACTCACAGGTTTTCATGGGTCTAATGCTCTCCTCAGTATATTCATTCTTGCTTGCAGAATTGCTAATACCCACATCCTTTTTTTTTTAAACTGGCGCCTTTGTGTTTCTGCCCCAGATATTGCTCCTTCAGCTACTAATCTTCCTCTGAAAGCTTCCTCTGATTTTTTTTGTATGCCTCATATTTCTGGAGTTATAATTTGGTGTAGTTTAGTTTATTTTGAATGTAAACTTATATTTTGATACTTCATTATAGAAAAACAGACTTCCTTTTTCTTAAATAGCTTGAATCACAAATTATTATTTTTCCTCAATTTTAATTATGTCCTTGGTATTCTCCTTTGTTCCCCCACCCCTTTTTTAATAAACTTTATTTTTTAAAAAGATTTTATTTATTTTAGAGTGAAAGAAAGTACACAGAGGGGAGGGGCAGAGGGAAAGGGAGAGAGAAACTTAGGCAGACTCTGTGCTGAGTATGGAACCCAACGCAGGTCTCAATCTCACGACCCTGAGATCACACCACCCACAATCCCTAAACTTTATTTTTTTAGAGCAGTTTTAAGTTCATGGCAAAATGGAGCAGAAAGTTCAGAGTTCTTATGTACCCCAGTTACACACACACTGTTATCAATATTCTGTACCAGAGAGGTATGTGTGTTACAACTGATGAACCTGCATTCACATGTTATCACCCAAAGTCCCTAATTTAGAGTTCACTGATGCTGTTATACGTTCTATGGGTTTTGACAAATGCGTCCATTATTGTAGTAATATAAGGGGTAGTTTCATTGTCCTAAAAGTCCTCCATGCTCTGCCTATCTTTGTTCCCTTTTCAAATTTTTTTTCTTCTCTGGTACTCTTTTGAACGCAGCTCCATTATGAAATAGAGCTTTGTCCCGTAACCCTGAAGAACAATATCGAAACAGTACCTTAAATGTAGTCACAGGGTTTTTTCTTTATTCTTACCTAACTTTGAACAGGTGATGGAAAGTGAAGAGTTCATGTTGCTTCCAGCCAATCAGCTCATTGATATAATATCCAGTGATGAACTAAATGTTCGCAGTGAAGAACAGGTGTTCAACGCGGTGATGGCCTGGGTCAAATATAGTATTCAAGAAAGACGTCCTCAGTTACCCCAGGTATGATGGAAACATTTCTCCACGTAACTATCTTTTTTGTAGTGGATGAAATAGTATATATTTGACTTGCAAAAAAGAAACAGTTGTCACTGTCCCTTATGTTAGACTGTGACAGAGATCATCTGTCTCTCAATAAATCATTAGATAGTGTTTAGAAACATTTTAAGTGTTTATCACTATGTACTTTTGCTCCTTGGCTTCCTCTCTATTTTGTCTCAGCTCTAGGTTAGGGCATAGGACAAGTCAGAACCCGAATGGTACTAAAGGAACAAGGGAAAGCAAGCATGGCAGTTACCCTGTTTCCCATCCCAATGTGGCTTGGAAATCACATGTTGAAGAGTACAGGGATGATATGGGCCATAAGTGGTCACTAGATGAAATGTTTAAAGTTTTTGTTATTATGACTATATTTTTAGCAATTTAATAGGATATTCTTCCAGATTGTTATAGTTCAGTTATATAAGGTAATTATAAAAGAGCTTATAACATATTGCTGAAAGCTCAAAATAGCATTCTAAATCGATATTAGTATGCTTTCAATTTTCTGGTTATTCTGATTACTGAAATGGTAAAATAAATTTAGGTTTAGTATTTGTGCCTTCCCTCCCTCTTTTTTATTTATTAATTAAATCAAATTAATTCAGTTAGATCCCCAAACAATTGAAAACACAGTATGGGAACATGGGTTATGTATTCTCTTAAATACTCTGCAAGTGGGAGCTCGCGCCTTTAACAGTATTTATTACCTCTTAGGTGCTGCAGCACGTTCGTCTGCCTTTGCTTAGTCCCAAGTTCCTGGTGGGCACCGTAGGCTCTGATCCCCTCATCAAAAGTGATGAAGAATGCAGGTATGAGTGGCTCTGGGTGGCAAAAATCAGCAATGAGTGTTCCTGTTTTCTCCTAATTTCCTTATTTGTGTTGCTTCCTAAATATTTGTATTTCTTAGTGCTGACACCAGGGCAGTATTTAACAGGTTTTTCTTCTGGGTTAGGGTCAAGAGGAGGAGATGAAAGAAGAGAGAACTGAGCTTCCAGGATTCCATTCCATTAGTTTTTATGTATGATGCTAATTGGTGTAGAAGTGGCAATAAAGAGTAGATTTCTAAGGTTTTAATGCAAGTTTGAATTTGAAGAGGCAATTCTCTGCTAATTTATGTTTTTCTTGAGATAAATAATTTTGTTGATTCTTGTCAGAAAGTGTCAGGAGCACTTTATCATTCTATCATATAGGCCTGCCTAGGGAATAGGACCAGCTTTGCTTTCTGCGGGTGTGGACAGAGTCAAAGGACTACTCCTCACACAGCTGTGGAAGGGGTTCCACTAGAGGTTGGTGGAGTGGTTTCATAATGTATTTTGACTGAAAAAAACTCTGAACACTTTTATAATACAAACAAGATAGCTCTTTTATTGGGCTATTTCTATAAAATAGACATGATGTAAAAATTACTTTTCCCAATATGATAGGTTTTAAGATTTAGAATCCAGTCAGACCATACGGTATTTTTAACCATTCCCCGCCCCCGCCAGCATGTTCTATATATAAAAATGAAAGAGCAAGTCAATACTCAGAACTCCTTAAACTGTATTGACCTTTGAGTCTCCCTTAGTGACTGAAGAAACTTGCTCTAGTAAGAAATCCCTAGAACTGAGGTAGAACATGCAGAATCATTTGTCTTTCTTCTGAAATCTGAAGCCTGTCCCTTTAACAAGGTATGTCAGAGGGGATTTAGATATTTGTCTCTTCAATTTAAAAAGCAGACAGATGGAAATTAATTCCCTCAAATATTTACAATAGCAGAAGGCAAACTGCATGAATTATAGATTCAAAATCTGAAGAAACAATGCAAAGTGCCCCTCCCCCATAAAACATAAATCAGATTGTACTGATTCTGATGCACAAAGTAAAGGTACTTCCAAAGTCACTTTTTTTTTTTTTAAAGATTTTATTTATTTATTTGACAGACAGAGATCACAAGTAGGCAGAGAGGCAGGCAGAGAGAGAGGGGAAGCAGGCTCCCTGCCGAGCAGAGAGCCCGATGTGGGGCTCGATCCCAGGACCCCGGGATCATGACCTGGGCCGAAGGCATAGGCTTTAACCCACTGAGCCACCCAGGCGCCCCCAAAGTCACTTTTAAAAGAAGCTCTTTCCTGAAATCGGAGTGGGAGACAAACCATGAGAGACTGTGGACTCTGAGAAACAAGCTGAGGGTGTTGGAGGGGAGGGGGTGGCGGGATAGGTGGGTCTGGTGGTGGGTATTATGGAGGGCACGTATTACATGGAGCACTGGGTGTGGTGCATGAACAATGAATGCTGGAACACTGAAAAGAAATGAAATGAAATGACATGAAATGGGGGGGGGGGTTTCTAAAAAAAGAAGCCCTTTCCTAATATCCTGACCTCATGACATTTATTAGTTGTGAGACCTTAAGCAAGTTACTTTAACCTCTTTCTCCTATAATATCTTCATCTGTAAAGTAGGATGACAATAGTACTTACTCCATCAGGTTGCAGTGGGGATTGGCAAGTTAATACATATTAAGCCCTTAAAACAGGGACTGACGCATAGCTGTAAGTGTTCTTGTTCTTACTGTTAATTTTGGGTTGGCTTGCTAAGTATTAGCTCTATAGTACTCCTTCTGGGAATTCCTGAGCACTCAATTAAAAACCAGCTATTGGGGGCGCCTGGGTGGCTCAGTGGGTTAAAGCCTCTGCCTTAGGCTCGGGTCATCAGGGTCCTGGGATCAAGCCCCGCATCGGGCTCTCTGCTCAGTAGGGAGCCTGCTTCCCCTCTCTCTCTGCCTGCCTCTCTGCCTACCTGTGATCTCGTCTGTCAAATAAATAAATAAAATCAAAAAAAGAAAAAAAACCAGCTATTAGGGGATCACAATCCTTGTTTTTAAGGCTGAGGAAGCTTGAAAAAGCTCTTGGTCATCAGGTTGGGATTTGCAGGGCAGGGGTTATTGGTTTTTTGGAAGAGTCTTATCAAAATCATATATTAGAAGTGCATTATTGGGTCATGCTTGGGACTGGTCCTGCAGGAATGAATTACTCTTTGTAACAGAAAAAGCTAGAGAAATGAAAATATATTTTAGGAAACACTTCCAAAGTTGAGAAAGAATAGAATAAGAGATTGAATTTGCACTGATTAGGCACTGAATAACTCGGAGGATTCAAGTGAGTGGAGTACATACATGAATGGTTTGTATTAGGATATTGTATTCAACAAGTATAATTACTAGGATCTTCTCAGAAAGTACCTTAATAGGCAGAAAAAAAAATTTGTTCATCCTCAGTAGACTTGTTGAGAGCAAACCATTTCATATGGTACTGGGTAACAACTTAATTATTAAATGACAATATAGTTTTTCTTTTTAGCAATCCAGTTTTTGACATAGTTATATTGTTTAATTACAATAACAAATATCTAGTGCCAGAGCTGATGTATTGCTTTGCCAGTATTCTCCAGAATCTAGTAAAATTCATTAGAAAGCAATAACTATGCAGGCTGGTAATTGAGTTGTAAGTTTTAGTTTCCTGTAAGTTGTTGTTGGCCCCAAGCATATTAAGTTTTAGGCTAAATTTTATACTAAGATAAGAAGTCATGATGGAAATACCAATCAATTTACAACTCATAGTGTGACTGGCATCATTTCTCTTGTATTTGTGACTTTTTAAATATTGGCTGGCATTCATGATTTGGTTTGATTTATGCTTGTTCCCCTTTGCCAACTTACATATTCCTAAACCATATTGGGATTTGACTAACAATGTTATTTAGACATTTGGAATAAAGGCAAAATTTCCTCCACAGAGACTTGGTAGATGAAGCTAAAAACTATCTCCTATTGCCTCAAGAACGACCACTAATGCAAGGACCAAGGACAAGACCACGGAAACCTATTCGATGTGGAGAAGTACTCTTTGCAGGTTTGGGACTTACTGTACTATGACTAAACTGAATACTTTCCCACATGTTAAACTGTCACTTGATCTATGCTTGGACAACTGTGATATCCATTGTCATAAGAAACACATAATAAGTTACCTTGTAGCTTGACTGTTAACTCATGATCCAACACTGGTATTCTCTGAGAGTGCTCTATTTTATATAAGTCTAAAAATGTCATGCAAAGGATGTTTTGTTAAAATGAGTCATATGCATTAATTTTATACCAGTGTGTAAGACACCTCATAATTATCTAGAACTGTCAAAAAACATTACATTAAACAGTTACATGCTTTCCTAGCTCTGTTGAGCTTGACTGAGCCCAAGACAACCTGCTCTATCATTTTGCTCCTACTCTCTATTCCTAAATCTCTTGAGAATTTTCAGCCTCAGATGTTTCCCTTCCATCCATGTAAATTCAGCTACCTCTCTCACTTGAACAGTCAGACTGCTTCTTACTAGTTCTTTCTTAGTCCATTTGGGCTACTCTAACAGATACCCAGGAACTGGGTAGTTATAAACATAAATCTATTTCTCACAGTTCTGGAGGCTGAGAAGTCCAAGATAAGTCATCAGCAGATTCTGTGTCTCATGAGGGCCCACTTGCTTCTTCGTGGAAGGTTGTCTTCTCGTCTTTTGGCTGTGTTCTTTCTCAGTGGTAGGGGCAAGGGAACTTTTTGAGTTCTCCTTTATAAGAACACTAATCCCATTCATGACCTAAGCACCTCACAAAGGCCCTAATACCATCACACTGGGGACTAGATTTCAACATACAAATTTTGATGGGGCATACAAACATTTAGTTTGTAGCAAGTTCTTTGAATATTTTTTCTAATTCTGATACATGGAGCTAGCCAGGATTTATTGTAGTATTTTTATTTTAATTCCCAACTTTCTGTAACTCCATGGCTTTTTAGATGCAGGCATGCTTGGATTCTTTTGTCCAGTTTTATTTTTTATCTAGGTATCTATCTATTTATTTATTTTTATGTGAAGTGTTCTATTCCTTTTCAGCACGGAATTTTGTGCAATCTCTGGGGCATAGTATCCTTTTCCATCAGCCTAACCATTGTCTATCTTTTTCTTCCCAGTTTAATTTTCTGTTGGCTTGTGGAAATATATTTTCCCCTATATTTTTAGAAGAAGAGGCACGTTGATAGCTCAGCCGGTTAAGTGTCTGACTCTTGGTTTCAGCTCAGGTTATGATCTCAGGGTCTTGAGATCGAGCTCCAAGTCAGGCCCGCAGTCATCATGGAGTCTGCTTGAGATTCTCTCTCCCCGGTCTCTTCCTCTCCCTCTGCCCCTCCCCCTGCTCTCTTTCTCTCAAAATAATCTTTTTAAAAAAGAAGAAAAATGGGATAATTTCTGTTTTGAGTTCTTTCTTTTTAAATTTTTTCATCTAAATTTCTTCTTGTAGAGGATATTGTAGTATTTCTTTTTTTATTTATTTGAAAGGGAGAGAGAGCGCACATGTGAGAACAGGGTAAGGGACAGAAGGAGAGGGAGAGAGAATCCCAAGTAGACTCTGAGCCCAGAGCCCGACATGGGGCTTGATCCTATGACCCATAAGACCATGACCTCAGCTGAAATCACAAGGTGGACACCTGACCAACTAGCCACCCAAGTGCCACCCACCCCTTTTTAATGATTTATTTATTTATTTGAGGGGCACCTGGGTGACTCAGTCAGTTAAGCATCTGCCTTTGGCTCATGATCCCAGGATCCTGGAATCAAGCCCCACATCAGGCTCTCTGCTCAGTGGGGAGCCTGCTGCTTCTTCTTCCTCTGCCTGCCCCTCTGCCTATTTGTGCTTTCTCTGTCGGTCAAATAAATAATTTTATTTATTTGAGAAAGAGAGAGAGTAGTATTTCTTCAAGAAGAAAACGGATGCCAAGTTTTCTTTTTCTCCTTAATCCTCATCAGGTTTTTTTTTCCTCTTTTGAAGGAATTTCTTCATTCTTGTTTAAATTTCAGACTTAATTATTAATTAACTATGCACTGAATTCTCCCATACTCCTAGTTGTCCATATGTGTCTGGTGTTATTAATAGATTTATCATTTGTATTAGCACTCTTATTTATTCCTGTGTCTTTCGTTCCCATGTATGCAACAGGTACATATTCACCTGTTTATGTGGGTTTATACAGACTTGCATGCTCACACATACAGTCTTAGAGTTTCTCTCTCCCAATTTTGATATTTTATTTAAAAAATTTTTTTCAGTGCGCCTGGGTGGCTCAGTGGGTTAAGCCTCTGCCTTCAGCTCAGGTCGTGATCTCAGGGTCCTGGGATCGAGTCCCGCATCGGGCTCTCTGCTCCGTGGAGAGCCTGCCTGCTTCCTCCTCCTCTCTCTGCCTGCCTCTCTGCCTACTTGTGATCTCTATCAAATAAATAAATAAAAATCTTTAAAAAAAAAATTTTTTTTTCATAGGCTCCACACTCAGCATAGGGCTTGAATTCATGAGCCTGAGATCAAGAGTTGCATGCTCTACCCAACAGCCAGTCAGGCACCCCCTCTCTTTACTTTTTTTTTTTTTAATATTTTATTTATTTGACAGAGAGAGAGAGAGAGATCACAAGCAGGCAGACAGGCAAGAGAGACGGGGGGTGGGGGGAAGCAGGCTCCCCACTGAGCAGAGAGCCTGATGCGAGGCTCGATCCCAGGACCCTGAGACCATGACCTGGGCTGAAGGCAGAGGCTTAACCCACTGAGCCACCTAGGCACTCCCAGCCGCCGCTGCCTTTTCAACTTTAAAAGTCAATTGTCTGTTTTTAAAATTAGATGCCTGCAAGATCTAATTATTTGCTACCTGTGGTTTCATGATGTATTGGTTTTAGGAATGTAGTAGTAGGGCCGTCTTTGTGGAGTTATGTTCGTTATTATGAGCTCTAGTAACTGTTTTGTATGGCTGACTGTTAGTTTTAATTCCCAGACTAGGGATGACAGTACAGTACTGTTTCATCAGCCTCAGAACATTCTGGCAATGATTAAGAACAAGATTAAGGTAGAAGGGAAGGTGACAGGAACTCAAACAAATGAAATAGAAGAGAACCTCCCTATGATGAAAAGCTAGAGGCTAAGCCAAATAGGCATATGGAAAGTATATTTCATGTCCAGGGTCCTCTCTGGGTTTGTTGGGGATACCAATCCAGTGGAACTAGACAAGGCATTCCTTTGGGAATGCTGAGAGACACTAATGTAGCTCCTTTAAATAGGAATTTTTTGTTTATTTGTTTTAAGATTTTATTTATTTATTTATTTGACAGAGAGGGAGAGAGAGATCTCAAGTAGGCAGAGATGTAGGCAGAGGGGGAGGGGGAAGCAAGTTCCCTGCTGAGCAGAGAGCCCGATGCAGGGCTTGATCCCAGGACCCTGAGATCATGACCTGAGCCAAGGGCAGAGGCTTAACCCACTGAGCCGACTCTTGGTCTCAGGGTTGTGGTTTTAAGCCCTATGTTGAGTGTAGGGATTAGTTAAAAATAAAATCTTTAAAAAAAAATCATGTTATTGTCTTCTTTAGAAGCCAGCTAAATTGGATCAATTTTATGATCTCAAATTCCTCCTAGTAATCACATAATTTCACATTGCTGATTGAATATCTGATTCCTTGACAATGTTGTTAATTATTTAAAGGCAAAGACCATTTCTAATATAGCTTTGTAGTTCCCGGATTGCCTAGCAATCTTGTCAGACTAGGCACTCAGTAAAGATTGATTGCTACAAAAAAAAAAAAAGATTAATTGTTTGCCGTTGATCCTGAGGAATACTAGTGAGAAATGAGCATCAACCCACCATGACTGATGGAAAAAGTACATGCCAGTAGCCTTAATGGATTACTAATATCACTTTGCATATGAAAGATGACCTATTTTTAAATGACACCTTTGGAGCACCTGGTTGTCTAAGTTGTTAAGCATCTGACTTCAGCTCAGGTCGTGATCTCAGGTTCCTGGGATTGGGCCCCACATCGGGCTCCACACTCAGCAGGGAGTCTGCTCTCACTCTGCCTCTGCCCCTCCCCCAACTAGAGCACACACACACACACACACTCTCTCTCTAAAATGAATGGATAAAATCTTTTTTTTTTTTAATGGATAAAATCTTTTAAAATAAATAAATAACACCTTTATTTTTCTGATAATATATATGTTTAAAATTTTGATTAACAGGGTGCCTGGGTGGTTCAGCTGGTTGGGTGCCTGACTTTTCATTTTGGCTGAGGTCATGAGCTCATGATCATGAGATCAAACCTGGTGTGGGGCTTCACTGGAGGGGCAGAGCCTGCTTGGGATTCGCTCTCCCCCTCTCTGTCCCCCTTTCTGTCTGCCCCTCCTCCACGCATGCCCATGCACACACATGCTCCCGCTCTCTTTCTCAAATAAATAAATAAATAAGAAATTTTAATTAATAGAAAAATATAAAGAAGAAAAGTTAAATTATCTGCTATCTTTTTTTACACTATGAAGCTTTACATTTTCATTTGTAGAGAAAAGACATTAGGTCTTTTCCTTTACATTGCTTTGGTTTTTCCAGCCTTCTCTCTCGATTTTCCAGATCTGAATATCATTCTTGAGTGATACTGTTCACTGTCATTATTTGACCTGTCTCTACTTTGGTAAAGCTTAATCTTCAATTTCTTTTGGTTTTTATTGCAATTTTGTTTTCATTATCTTTAGAATGCCACATTACCAATTCTCGCTTAACTTTAGAAAATTTAGCCTTTCTTTCTTCATCACTCTGTGGAAATAAACTCTGGAAACCTAAGATATAATCTTAGTAGTTTTTTACTCAGGAGCACTTTACTTCTCTTACTATATTCTGGCCTGTCCTCTTATTTTCCATTAGACTTCTTGATATTTATCATTTTGAGTTCCTATTTTGTTTAGGTTTTGTTTTTTTTTTTTTAAGTTTTCACTATTCAGTGATCCTCATTCCAAATACTTTCTAAAAGTTACCTTCTTTAAGGTAATGCTTTATGCCCAAATCTGTCTTTGAAGTAATTCTTTTTATTGTCAACATCTCACTCATAAAACTACATGTTTCTTTACTTTTCAGCAATATTTTTTCTTAGGTACATTGCTTAACTCACATTGAGATTTCTCATGGCATGGACTTCCGTACACTTTATTTTGCTAAGTACAGCTTGTACTTAGCTTATAATAACTAGTTCTGTCCCAGCTATATCATCACTTATTGCCTCAGAAATCATAATGCAGGTGAAGTTGCCCTGAGACAGTGGAATTGATCCTTTCCTTTTCTTGTTTCCTCAGGTCACAGGAAATTTTAAAATTTTCTTTCCTAAAGGCCTGTTTTTTTTCATTGGTATCAAATAACACAATTTATGAAGTGATAATAATTTGATTTGGAGCCAGATAATCCAAAAAAATTGGTTTTAATGGCTCCCATTATAAAATTATGCCCAAGTTTGGTGGTTAGGGTATTTGATTCGTCTTAAATGCTTATAACCCTCACATTTGCAGCCAAATTTTTTTTTTTAAAGATTTTATTTATTTATTTGACAGAGAGAGAGATCACAAATAGGCAGAGAGACAGACAGAGAGAGAGATGAGGAGAAGCAGGCTCCCTGCCGAGCAGAGAGCCCAATTCGGGACTCGATCCCAGGCCCCTGGGATCATGACCTGAGCCGAAGGCAGAGGCTTAACCCACTGAGCCACCCAGGCGCCCCTTGCAGCCAAATTTTATTTTGGATTTTAAAATAAAATCCAAAATCCTGGCATATATCCTAGAACAGAATTAAAATTTAAGCAAATTAAGATACAAAAACTTACTATGATTTAGTATTTTTTAAAATTAGTTAACATGAAGCGCAATATTGGTTTCTAGAGTAGAATTCAGTGATTCATCACTTACAAACAACACTCAGTGCTCATCACAAGTGCCTTTCTTAATACCCATCCCACATCTAACCCCTCCCCCTTGCTGTGATTTAGTATTATTTGAATATTCTGATTTAAATGAAACCATAAAGGGCACCAGGGTGGCTTGGTTGTTAAGCATCTGCCTTCAGCTCAGGTCATGATCCTGGGGTCCTGGGATCGAGTGCCACATTGGGCTCCTTGCTCAGTAGGGAGCCTGCTTCTCCCTATGCCCTTACCCCTGTTTGTGTTCCCTCTCTTACTGTCTCCCTGTCAAATAAATAAATAAAATCTATTTTATTTATAAATGAAACCATAAAAAATAAAATGTGTACAGCACATTGAGATTTGAAATACAGAAGTGAGTTTTCACATCCATCTAGAAGATTAGGAACATTATAGAAACCATTATTTATCAAATATTTTGAGACTAAGGTATTCTTACTTAACTTCTTAAGCTCCAGAGTGTAGCTCTTATTTTGGATTGGAATAGAGATGATTTGAAAGAATAACAAATATATCTGGTATAACTTCATTTTTTTTCCAGGTAGAACTCAGGTAGTACTCCAAGAAGCTCTGTGGAACTCGTTTTGAACCTGCCATTCTGGTTATGAAAAATGTAGTTTTTTCTAAAAGTTTTCTGACCTTAAATGTCATGTTGGATAATATAGAATTCAGTACAGATTGAAGATTAAGCAAAGTATTTTGTAGTGTGTATCATAAGAATTTTTGTATGATTTTTAGTCACAAGAGGACCTATTAAGAGACCATGAGTATATAAGTCAAAAATCCCTTCCCCTATTAGAATAAAAACAAACCTAAGCTTCTGATTTATAGTTTTTTTTTAAATATAATTAACATAGTGTTATTTGCAAATATCTTCTCCCACTCTGTGGGTTGCCTCTTTGATTGACTGTTTCCTTTGCTGTGCAGAAGCTTTTGATCTTGATGAAGTCCCAAAAGTTCATTTTCACTTTTATTTCCTTTGCCTTTGGAGACATGTCTTGAAAGAAGTTGCTGTGGCCGATGTCAAAGAGGTTACTGCCTATGTTCTCCTCCAGGATTTTTATAGATTCCTGCCTCACATTGAGTCTTTTATCCATTTCAAGTTTATCTTTGTGTATGGTGTAAGAGAATGGCTCGCGTTTCATTCTTCTACACATAGCTCTCCAGTTTTCCCAGCACCATTTATTGAAGAGACTGTCTTTTTTCCACCGTATTATTTTTCCCTGCTTTGTCGAAGATTATTTGACCATAGAGTTGTGGGTCCATATCTGGACTCTCTACTCTGTTCCACTGGTCTATGTGTCTGTTTTTGTGCCACTACCATGCTGTCTTGGTGACCACAGCTTTGTCATAAACTTGAAATCAGGCAACATGATGCCTCCGGTTTTGTTTTTCTTTTTCAACATTTCCTTAGCAATTTGGGGTCTTCTCTGGTTCCATACAAATTTTAGGATTGTTTGTTCCAACACTTTGAAAAACATGGGTGAAATTTTGATCGGCTGATATCAAGATCTATAAAGAACTCCTCAAACTCAATACTCAAAAAACAGATTATCACGTCAAAAAATGGACAGAAAACATGAACAGACACTTCTCCAAAGAAGACATACAAATCGCTAACGGACACATGAAAAAATGTTCATCATTATTAGCCATCAGGGAGATTCAAATCAAAACCACATTGAGATACCATCTTACAACAGTTAGAATGGCCAAAATTAACAAGACAAGAAACAACAAGTGTTGGAGAGGATATGGAGAAAGGGGGACCCTCTTACACTGTTGGTGGGAATGCAAGTTGGTGCAGCCACTTTGGAAAACAGTGTGGAGATTCCTTAACTTAAAAATAGAGCTACCCCATGCCCCTGCAATTGCACGACTGGGTATTTACCCCAAAGATACAGATGTAGTGAAAAGAAGGGCCATACATACCCCAATGTTCATAGCACCAATGGCCAAATTCGTCAAACTGTAGAAAAAGCCAAGGTGCCCTTCAACAAATGAATGGATAAAGAAGATAATGATCCATATGTACAATGGAATAATACACCTCCATCAGATAGGATGGATACCCAACTTTTGTATGAACATAGACTGGACTGGAAGAGATTATGCTGAGTGAAATAAGTCATCAGAGAAAGTCAATTATCATGTAGTTTCACTTATGTGTGAAGCGTAAGAAATAACATGGAGGACATTGGGAGAAGGAAAGGAAAAATGAATTGGGGTAAATCAGAAGGGGAGATGAAACATGAGAGACTGTGGACTCTGAGAAACAAACTGAGGGTTTTGGAGGGAAGAGGAGTGTGGGAATAGGGGAGCCTGGTGGTGGGTATTAAGGAGGGCACATATTGCGTGGAGCATTGGGTGTGGTGCATAAACAATGAATCTTGGAATACTAAAAAATAAAACTTAAAAAAAGTATAATTACTATATAGTATCTTGTTAGTTTCAGGTATACATCATAGTGATTTCATATTTTTTGCATTATAAAATAATCCTTGTTACCATGTATCACCACCAAATGTATTACAGTATTATTGACTGTATTCCTTCTGCTACACCCAATGACTAATTTATTTTAAATTGGAAATTTGTACCTCTTAATCCCCTTTACCTATTTCAGCCACTCCATAAACCTTCCTTGCTCTGGTAACCAGTAGTTTGTTTCCTATATCGTTGAGTTTATTTCTGTTTTGTTTTGTTTGTTTTATTTTTTAGATTCCACCTAAGTGAAATTGTATTCTGTTTGTTTTTCTGTGTCTGACTTATGTCACTTAGTTGGATCCCTCTAGATTCAACTATATTGTTGCAAATGGCAAGATTTCCTTCTTTCTTTTTTATGGCTGAGTAATTTTCAGTTGTATATATGTGATACATACCTATTCATTTATCAGTAGATACTTAGGTTGCTTTCATATCTTGCTATTGTAAATAATGCCACATTGAACATTGGGGTTCATCTATCTATTCGAATTGGTTTCATTTTCTTTGGATAAATATCCTGAAGTGGGATTGCTGGATTGTATGGTAGTTCTATTTTCAATTTTTTGAGGAGCCTCCATACTCTTTTCCAGAGGGGCTGTACCAGTTTGCATTTCCACTAGTATTAGAGGAATACATGCCAGTGTCTGAGGATGCCCTTTTCACCGTATCACCGATGTTTGTTATTTTTTGTCCAGTTTTAGTTCTTTCAGTTTCCAATAACGAATTACATTTATGTAGTGTTTTATTCTTTAGAAAGCAGTTTCGTGTGTATAGTATTTCACTTTTAGTTTTTATTCCTTATTTTGCAAATAAGGTAGTTTACAAGATAGTCCCAAGTTCATATTGCTTAATAGAGGTAACAGTCAGACCCCAGTTTCCTCCCTAAATAAAGTGCTCGATCAATTAAATGCCACATTACTTCTCAGTCTGATTTAAGTTAGTGTCCTTGCCCTTCTCTGTAAAATGGACCTAATACTAACTTATTTAGAAAATTAAAGTTATAACAACCCTAGTAGAATAAGTAGAAGTCATAACTTATGTTTTGACCTGCTTCTAGAGATAATTGGTTTTGCAGTGAGTGATACCTTATGTGCTTTAGGACAGGTATTCTCCTGACCACTTCTATTACTTCCCCAGTCGGTGGCTGGTGCAGTGGAGATGCCATTTCTAGTGTTGAAAGATACGATCCACAGACCAACGAATGGCGAATGGTAGCTTCAATGAGCAAAAGGCGATGTGGAGTTGGGGTCAGTGTTCTTGATGACCTGCTTTATGCAGTAGGAGGCCATGATGGATCTTCTTATCTCAATAGTGTTGAAAGGTAAGGTCAATTTGAATTTTTTTTAATTGAGATGTTAACTAGGAAACAAATGTGATTGCTGCTTTACTGTTACATCTGTGACTCTAGTTGGCAGCCTTGACCCCTTAGCATGACATATAAGTCCTTCATAATGTAACCTCGACCTGACCTATTTTTGCAGTCTCCCCCAGCCACACCACTATTCCCCAGTGCTACTCCAGATCCACCAAATTGCGTGTATTTCCTTGGACACACTAAACTCTTTTATTGCTCTTTGCCTACCCGTATGCATGCTGTTCTTTCTTCCCTGGAATATCTCTTCAAGACTCAAATATTATTTCCTATATAAAGCCTTCTCCGACACCACGCAATTAGTTACTCATCCCTCTGCCTTTTTGTAAGTATTTTGAACATACTTGTACATATCTGATTGGCTATCATTGTTAAAATGTCTTTTCCCTTATCTGTTATCATGCCTGGCACATTGGAATCCTACAATAATTGTTCTAGTTTCTTGCTTTCATATACCCTTCTTCATTCAACTGTGTTGATTTACAGTGATTCTTAACATATCTGTGACATCCTGCAGCATGGAAAGATCTAGATTGTATAGCTGAAATATAAAACAGGGATCGGCTCAAAAAAAAAAACACACTTAAGGGGCGCCTGGGTGGCTCAGTGTGTTAAGCCACTGCCTTCGGCTCAGGTCATGATCTCAGGGTCCTGGGATCGAGTCTCAGCAGGGAGCCTGCTTCCCTTCCTCTCTCTCTGCCTGCCTCTCTGCCTACTTGTGATCTCTCTCTGTCAAATAAATAAATAAAATCTTTAAAAAAAAAAAACACACACTTAAAAATAAATTGAGTTAGAGGTGCCTGGGTGGCTCAGTTGGTAGACCATGCAGCTCTTGATCTCAAGGTTGTGAATTCAAGCCCCACATTGGGCATAGAGGCTACTTAAAAAAATTGAAAATATAAAAATTTTAAAAAATGAAAATGATTAAATATTTACAGCTTAATAACAATTAAGCCCAAATATATCAAAATGTGTGGACTGCAACTAAGGTGTATTCAGAGGGAAATTTAAAGTGCATTTTAACTTAATATACATTCATTTGAAAATAAGAAAGATGAGAAAATAAATCATGCTTTTAAATTATGAGGTTATAAAAAGAACAACAAAACCCAAGAAAATAGAAGGAAAAGAAAAAATAGAAAAAAAAGAAAAAGTTAACTAAATTGGAAACTAATAAAATTAATGTGATTACACAAAGAGCAATTTGATAGTTTTTTTGACAGCATTTTTTTAAATTGAAAATGACTCTACTCTGTGCCCCATGATTCTAGTTGTCATTGTCTATTTGCTCAGGGAAAAATATACAAGGGCAATCACTGTTTTTAATAGCAAAATGTCAGACACAATGTAAGGATACATCAACAGAAATATGTAATGGCACACACAATTTTAAAAATCTAGAATATTATCTATTAGCGTAGATAGATCTCAGAAGTACGTTGAGTAAAAAAGCTATGACTACTTCAGTATTATTTATGTAAAGAAAACATACTTGCATATAAATATACCTTTTTAAGTATTTTACTGGGGCGCCTGGGTGGCTCAGTGAGTTAAAACCTCTGCCTTTGGCTCAGGTCATGATCTCAGGGTCCTGAGATCGAGCCCCGCATCAGGCTCTCTTCTCAGCAGGGAGCCTGCTTCCCCTTCTCTCCCTGCCTGCCTCTCTGCCTACTTGTGATTTCTATCAAATAAATAAATAAAATCTTTTTAAAAAATAAATAAATAAATATTTTTAATGAATAATTAAATAAATTTACTGGTAAGTCTTGAAGGACATACACCAAGTCACAATGGGAAGAGACTAGAAATTAGTGGAACTCAAAGGAAAATTTAGCTTTAGCTGTAACATTCTGAAAAAAGTTTTAAAGAAAATATATTCGTACGTAATTTGTATGAGTAAAAATTAAGTTTAAAAAATAAAACCTAAATTAGCTTTTCATATGCTTTTGTTATTAATTAGCCCATATTTAGAGGAAAGAATAGAGAATATATAAATATAGCCAGACTTTCTTTGTGAAATACAAACTGCTCTTACTGTGCTCTCTGCAGGTATGACCCCAAAACCAACCAATGGAGTAGTGATGTGGCTCCTACAAGTACCTGCAGGACAAGTGTTGGTGTGGCAGTGCTCGGAGGCTTTCTCTATGCTGTGGGTGGCCAGGATGGCGTGTCCTGCCTCAACATTGTGGAGAGGTAATTTTTTTTAAGTCATTTTCAATTTTTTAAAAGAATATAAATGGTATTTACCCAAAGGATGTAAGCATAGTGATCTGAAGGGGCACCTGTACCCCAGTGTTTATAGCAGCAGTGTCCACAATAGCCAAACTATGGGAAGAGCTCAGATGTCCACCGGCAGATGGATGGATAAAGATGATGTGATATAGATAGAAAGATAGATACACACACACATATACATACAATGGAATATTACTCAGCTATCAAAAAATGAAATCTTACCATTTGCAACGATGTGAATGGAACTAGAGGGCATTATGCTAGGTGAAATCAGTCAGTCAGAGAAAGACAGTTATCATATGATTTCAATATTTCATTCATAAGTAGAATTTAAGAAACAAAATAGAGGCTCATAGGGAAAGGGAGAGGAAAATAAAACAAGATGAAATCAGAGAGGGAGACAATCCTTAAGAGATTTTAACTTTAGGAAACAAACTGAGGGTTGCTGGAGGGGAACTGAGGAGGTGGACGAGGTAAGGAAGTGTTGGACATTAAGGAGGCTGCTTGATGTAACGAGCACTGGGTGTTACATACAACTGACGAGTCACTAAACTCTACCTCTGAAACTAACTAACTAACTAACTAAATAAATAAATAAATGTAAAGGACTCTTTAAAGGAAACAGATTAGGATACCAGGGAATCCACCATTCAGTGGCTATCCCACGGGCTTTCGGGGAACGTTTTCTGATGATCTTAAGGGTCTAAGAAGATGAGAGATATAACCTGATTTTTCAAACTGTTTTTCAAACTGATGGAGGCTAACTGAAGAGCTGGAATCATATTCTAAATTATAATCCATACAGGATATTAAGCATAACACTTCTGAAATCTGCTCTGATTTTTTTTTCCCAGTACTTGGAGTGTACTTAATGTATAACTGCCCAGACTTCCTCCAAAAAAAGTGATTAAAGTAGTAATACTTTGTTTAGCACATCGTATAAATACTCCAAAGTATTTTGTATATGGATTCTCATTAATTCTTGAAGTGTACTTAGGGAAATCTAGGTTGGCTATGGAAGTTTAATTTATACTCTTACAAATCAGTTAATTTTAGTGAAATACATCCTGTTCTTAATTTCTTGCTCTATCACTTTTTTGTCATTCTGCCCTAGAGATTAGATTTGGAGTCTCATGTGTTCCATATTTTTTTTTTAGGATTTTATTTATTTATTTGACAGAGATCACAAACAAGCAGAGAGGCAGGCAGAGAGAGAGAGAGGAGAAAGCAGGCTCCCTGCCCAGCAGAGAGCCCGATGCAGGGCTTGATTCCAGGACCCTGGGATCATGACCCGAGCTGAAGGCAGAGGCTTTAACCCACTGAGCCACCCAGGTGCCCCGTGTTCCATATTTCATCTTCACTTCCTAAAAAGAAATGCTTCATGACTTTTCAGAATTTTTCAAATACCATTTACTAGTTGAGTTGCCATGTTTAAGTTGAAGTGTTTAACTGTCTTAAATAGAGATTAAGTTGTAGGTAACTCTTGAAAGCTACTTCTTTTTTCTGTTAAGAAACTTATTTCTCCACTTTCAAAACTCTATGCAAGGGGCACCTGGGTGGCTTCATGGGTTAAAGCCTCTGCCTTCTGCTCAGGTAGTGATCCTGGGGTCCTGGGATTGAGCCCCGCATTGGGCTCTCTGCTCCATGGGGGGGGGGGGGCCTGCTTCCTCCTCTCTCTCTCTCTGCCTACTGCTCTGCCTACTTGTGATCTCTGTCTGTCAAGTAAATAAATAAAATCTTTAAAAAAAAACACAACTCTATGCAAGAGGATTCTGGGAAGATAACAACAATAGCATAATTCTTTAATCTTTCCAAATACCCACAGAAGAACAGAGCAATAGATAACAAAGCTAAAAACCATGGACAAGTTATGGAACTTGGTTCAGTGACTGTGTGAATGTACCTAACACTGCTGAACTGTACATTTAAAAATGGTTATGTTGGTAAATTCTACCACAACTTAAAGAAAAAAAAAAAGCCCTATGGACATTTAAAATATAACTAGGGGAGGGGGGATTTTCATAAACACCAAAATATGAATGGGCAAAGGCAAAGTACCAAAAGCCGCAAGACCTGCATGATACCAGTGTCTATGCAGGAGAAAATAGAGAAAAGCAGTCAGAACTATGACAGATCTAAGAACAGAAGAACCCCAAAGCAGGCAATGTTTATTTACTAGAAAGAGTGAAGGGAACATTTATGACCAACAGCTGAAACAAAGAAGGGTTTTGCTCAATCCCAGTATAGAGTGCAAGGGACCTATAATAGGATCTGAAGGACTTAGAAGAGGGATGCTCAACCTCAGCACTACTGCCGTTTTGGGCCACATAATTCTTTGTTGTGGAGGCAATCCTGTGCATTGTCAGATGTTTACCAGCATCCTTGGCCTCGGCCCACGAATTGCCAGTAGCACACACCTGTTTGTGACACCAGAAGTCCGTAGACATTGCCAAATACCCCAGGGTGGAAAGAGGAGTGGTGCAAAGCCACTGTAGCTGGGAACCAGCTAGGCTAGAGCCATCTAGCCCTAGGAACCCTCAAAACTGACCAACTGTATGACCTTCCTGAACAGGGCCCACACTTCTGGTGCAGGACCAAAAATGAGTGAGACAAGATTAATATACAGTGAGAAGAGAAGGCCAAGATAAAAAGGAGGACCAGTGAATAAAACCAGTAAATCTCAGGAGGCAAACCACTATACTTTTTTTTTTAACACTATATGAAAAAACTAGAGTTCCATGAAGATAGAAAATCACCATGAACCACTACCTCAGGAAAACTCCTTTCATAAAAAATGAACAACAGCAGAGTACCAAGGTTAGATCCAATACAGAGTTATTGTAGAGAGAATAAGCAGCAGAATAACATCTCTATAGACAGTGAAAGCACAGCAGAAAGACATACCCACAGAGCAGATCAAAACAGTGATCAACTATTTCACAATGTACTAACAGACATTAGGAAAGTGATATAAGACATGAAAACACTACGTAAGTCAGAATTTGAAAAACCCAAATATGAGATGACCAAACTCAGAAAAATATTAGAAATAAGAGGAAAAATCACTTCAGAATGAAGATTAAACTAGAACAAGTAAACAAAACAGATTATACTGGAAGACAGAAGGTGAAAGAGGAAATGTTTTAAAATCAGAAATATAAAAAAGAAACAAAAAGGATATGTGAGATAGTAACAAGTATTGACAATAGGTTAAAAATCCAATATACAGGGGCACCTGGGTGGCTCAGTGGGTTAAGGCCTCTGCTTTTGGCTCGGGTCATGATCTCAGGGTCCTGGGATCGAGCTCTGCATTGGGCTCTCTACTCGGCGGGGAGCCTGCTTACCCCCCTCTCTCTCCCTGCCTGCCTCTCTGCCTGCTTGTGATCTCTGTCTGTCAGATAAATAAGTAAAATCTTTAAAAAAAAAATCTAATACACAGATAATAGGAGTCCGTGAGGAACCAAAACAAAGCAAAGGAATAAAACAAATGCTAATAACTATAATTGAAAATTATTTTCCTGTTCTAATAAAAAATTTGAGATTGTTTATTGAAAGAATATACTGTATTCTCTGAATACTGACCCAGAACAGTCAACACCAAGATATGTTCCAGTAAAATTACAGGACCTTGAAGAAAAAGGAAACAAATTCTTTAGTCAATCAACAAAAAAGTACGCTATTTATTATATAGGAAAAAGATTTAGATTACTATCGTACTTTTTGAAAGCAGTATTTTATGCTAGAAGAATATGGAATGACATTTAAGATATTCAAAGAAAATGTAAGCTAAGGATTTTATACCTAGAGAAAATGACTTTGAAGTATGAAGGGCGCAGACAAACTATTAACACGTAAGAAATCGCAATACTGTTCCCATGAGTCCTTACTGAATGATCTACTACGGAACAAGCTTCAGACAAAATTACTAGAGACATTGATGGAGGGTGAGCATGAAACATAGAGGGAATTGGAGAACTCTGAGTAAACAGAGTTAAAAGAGAGAGTAGTATGCACTGGCTATATGCTCAGTCTGTGCAGATGTGGTATAAATATTTTTAAAAGTGGGAGGAGAAAGGGAAGAGATACGCAAAAAGAATTTTAATTTTTCTCAGGGATATTGAAGTCAGAGTATTGCTAATCTAAGATATAACGTGGAATAAAGGAAAAGGGTATAGGTTATTATAATTCTGTCATCTCCTGTGTTCTTGAAGACTAGGATTCTTACTATGGAAGAATATAAATGTAAAATAGAAGAAGTTAAGTAAAAGGACCTGTAGTCCTGAATTTCAATTTGTATTAAGTTATTCATTAAAAATAAAATTATATTCTAGCTCTGTCAACCAAAGAGGCCTAGAAATAATGACCAACTAGTGGCAGTTAACAGCTCTGTTCCTAGATTGTGTTTTGAAGTTCCATTTCCCTAAAAGAAATAAGGGATTCTTGGAGAAATATCTGATTCCAGAGTTAGGACAGGAAATGTACCAATAAGCCTGGCCTAGCTTGTCATACCAGATAATAAGCAACCTATCAAAGACTAGGAGATGTCTAAAGGACTCAAGAGAAAACTTGAAGATGTTCCCATTTGACCAGAGATGGGATAGTTTTTGGTTTGTTTTCATTTGTTTTTTAAAGATTTTATTTATTTATTTGGAGAGAGAGCGATCCCAAGTAGGCAGAGAGGCAGGCAGAGAGAAAGAGGGGAGCAGTCCCAGGACCCAGAGATCATGACTTGAGCCGAAGGCAGAGGCTTAACCCACTGAGCCACCCAGGTGCCCAAAATGGGACAGTTTTAACTTTAAAAGAGATAATTGTGACTGATTAAAATCCAATAAATATATTTAAATCTATGAGTTCCTGTTGATGTTTAAAAAATAAAAACCCTATTTAGTTGCCTTCAGAAGATCACAGGGAATGAATTTATCATCTTGAGTACTAGTAAATAAAGTGAAAGAAGCACACATATACCAACCTTTCTTGTATAAACTTTATCACATGTGAATTGGGTACAAAACAGTTGATAAAAGGATTGTTCCTTTTTTTTTTTTTAAGATATATTTATTTATTTAAAGAGAGAGAGTATGAGGGGAGGGGTGCAGAGGAAGAGAGAGATTCCTAAATCAGACTCCCCACTAAGCACAGAGCCCGATGCAGGGCTTGCTCCCAAGACCCTGAGGTTATGACCTGAGCCAAAATCAAGAGCCAGCCGCTCAACCAACTGAGCCATCCAGGCACCCTGAGGATTGTTTCTTTATAAAAATATCCCCAAAAAATAAAATAAATGGTTGGATATAACCATTATGTAACACTCAGTAAATAAATGGGCCTGAGCATTAATAATTAGCAGCTGCTAACATATCACCTTCTGTAGTTTTGTCAAAGGGACCAAATGTGGTCTGATCAAACTTCTGGCTCCAGCTGCCAATTTGTGGAACATACAGAGGACAAGCCAGTGTGTGCAATTGCACTCTGAGTGTCTAGCCAGTCAAATCCATCTTGTGGGGGAAATTGCAGATCAAATGCCCCAGGTTCTAAAAGATGAATTGGATTGGGGGGTGCGGGAGGAAATGGGAAATGGAGGAAAAAAATCTGTAGATAAAAAGAGGCTTTAAAAAAATTATAACAAACAAAAATAAGGGATGCACACTTGGGTGGGTAAAACTATAAAGAAACTCAAGGAGATGATTACTGTAAAAATCAGGATAATGGTTATCCTTTGGGGAAGAAGGCATTGAGTTTGGAAAGAGACACATGGGAAGGCTTCCAGTGTGGCAGGCCAAGTTATTTTTCTTGGCCTGGGTGATGGGCTTTACTTATAATTACTCAATAAACTGCATATTTTTGTGGCTTTCTGAAGCAATGTATTATTTTATAATTAAAAATTATGCAGAGACTTATGCTTCCAAGTAGCATGCAGTAAGTAGTGCCAGCCGTCACTCCCACTGCAACAAGTAGGAAAAAGTGCGAGTATGAATATATTTTTTAAAACCTCAGAGACGTGTGGAAGTAACATGAGATGAACTAAAATTCCATTGAAGAGAGAGCCCATTTATGTGATCTGAGATCATCAGCTGTTTTCTTCCCTGATATTTGCCAAGTCTGAAGTATTGAATATTGGACTTGAAATATTGAAAGGGATTCACCTGGAGGAGAAGTAAAACAGTAGAACTTTTAATAGTCATGCAGGTTGGCATGACAGATTGGAATCTAGAACAGTTCCAAACATACTGCTGTTTTTCTCCATGAGATGGTTGCTGAGTGCTGGGGTAGCTCAGGAGACTGGGGTACTAGGATGAGTGAAATTCAATGCAACCTGACACTGCTTAGAAGATAAAGTCCTGCAGGGGCGGGGGCGGGGCTGTGACAAATTCAGGATAGCTTTCATCCTTGCAACATTTGAAAATTGAGGTGGACTGAGTCTAACAAAACTCAATTCCTGATTGGACTGGGGTGATCAATATTTCATCCTCTCTGCCTAATACAGGAGAGAGTGGATCCACCGCTGGTGGCCAGGAAAGGTGGGTACAGGGGTGGTGAGGAATGAGGGGATAATATTGACTTCTAATTTCTAGAATTCCATCCCATTATAGAAATGTCCAGCTAAAATAAAAAATTACTAAATGTGTGCAGAAAGAAAAATATGGCCAGTAGGTGAGAGAAAAAAATAGACAATAGAAGCAGACTTACCTATGTTTAAGGGCGCCTGGTGGCTCATTCAGTAAATTTCAGCCCGGGTCATGATCTCATGGTGGTGAGATAGAGCCCTGCGTAGGGCTCCATGCTCAGAAAGGAGTTGGCTTGAGATTTTTCCCCTTTCCCTCTCCCTCTGACTCTCTCCCCACTTACATATGTTCACTCCCTCTCTCTCAAATAAATAAATTTTTTTTAATAAAAATAAATGATCCACAGAGTTAACAGAAAAAAAACTTTAAAAGAAATATAATGAATACATTAAATAAAATAGGGGGAAAGATTAAAAATGGATAAAAGATTAGAGAATTTTAATATAGAATTGGAATATAAAAATAAGATGTGCATTTTACAACTGAAAAATATATCTAAAATTAAGAACTCATTGAAATGAGATTAACTAGACACAGTAAAAGTAGACCAAACACAACAGAAGATGGAGTTAATGAACTCAAAGTCAGATTAATAGAAACCATCCAAACAGAGGAAGAACAGAGAAAACAGAATGGAAAGAACAGGCTGTAAGAGACTCATGGGACACACAAACAGTACAACATACATGTGATTGGAGTCCCAGAAGAAAAGGAGAGTGAGAGACCAGAAGCAGTATTTGCAGATAGAATTTTCCGCTGAGAATTTTCCAAAAGGGCTGAAAGATAAACTTTATTCAAAGTGCATAAACTGGGGTGCCTGGGTGGCTCAGTCATTAAGCATCTGCCTTCAGCTCAGGTCATGATCCCCGGGTCCTGTGATGGAGCCCCGCATTGGGCTCCCTGCTCAGCGGAGAGTCTGCTTCTCCTTCCTGTGCCCCTCCCCTTACCCTTGCTCATTTGCTCTCTCTCTCTCTCTCTCTCTCTCTCTCTCGCAAATAAATAAGTAGAATCTTTAAAAAGAGAAAAGTGCATGAACCTCAGGAGACCATCACTGACTTAACCATAACCTTTCTCCAGGACCTCCATTCTCCAGGATTTATATTTCTGCTGCATTCATCTGTATTAGTGACTACATTCACAGAATCTGTTTGGAGGTTTTTCCTTAAAATGTGTTCCATCTCCCTCACTTTCTTCTTAAGAGCGAGGTCTATTTCCAGTATCATTTGTTGTGTATTTCCTGCAATAGTGGTAGAGTTTGCTAACAGTACTTAATAGACTAACAGAATTTCCCACCCATGCAATAAAATGCCAGCCCTATTCCAAGTGATTTTTGTCATATTTCTGACCACTAGTAATTTATCAATCAGGACTCAATAAAGAAAACAAGCCGTACCAGTTATTTGGTAGAGAGAATTTAGTATTCAAAAACTGGCTAGCAGATCTAGAAAGGCTGAAAAAAACAAACAGAGGACACTGAATTAACGGTAGGAACCCAGATCTGGGAACATGAAGGAGAGAAGAGGAGAGTTAGGGAGCCTCGTAGCCGAGAGGAGAGATGCCACGGAGCTTGAACTGTGACGCGCCTCCACAAAGGCTTCTCTTCCTGGCTGATTGTGGAAGATTTTCTTTTCCGAAGGTGGTAACAGCACCTGTATTTCACACGCTCTGTATCATTTGGACACTCTTCTGATTGAAAGGTAGGATTTCCGTTTTTGCCTCTTGGTTCTGGGCTGCCTTACGACAGCGGCCAAGGTGGCACTGTGTGTGTGACTTTTGAAGCCGGGTCATAAAAGATGCATCTTTTACTTGGATCTCTTGGGGCGCCTGGGAAGCCTGGAGCTGTCTGAGGTTGCTGTGCTGGGAGGTCTACCCGGAGAGATCGTGAGGCTTCCTGGAGGGACAGCCAGCCGGCCGCCCGCTGCTTTAGCGCTCTGCTCCTGCAGCCCCAGCCCCAGTCTGACAGCAACCACGTCAGACTCCGAGCCAGAACTTCCATGCGAGGCCCTTCCCAAATTCCTGACCCCTGAGACAGGAAAGGTAATAAAATTACCTGAAGTCACGGAGTTTGGGGGTGATTAGAACAAGGGGGCTGCCTCCAAGAAGCACCAGGCTAGTTTGGGAAGTGCCAGGAAAAGGCTAGAGACTGAAAGTAGCCGGTTTAGTCAGAGTTCAAGGGCCTTGGCTGAGGCAGCACTACCAGGATTGGCAGACAAACAGAAGGGAGTCTGTCCCTTCTCCCAGAGACGTCCAGCAGCTAGTCCTTCCTCTCGGCAGAATCTGACAGAGAGCCAGCTTGGCAAAGGAGAAAGGTTGTTTTCAGAGTTCCGGCCCCAGTACCACAAGACAAGAGTGTAGAAAACAACTTAGTAACTGACACAGGCACAAATTCTAAGACTTTTTTCCTTAGTAACTAAGTAAAATCTCTTAGATTCTCATTGTGCATTTTGACCATCTCAGGTGTGTGTAGCCAACATCTCTTTTTTAGCATTATTTCACACCTTAGGAAAAAGGCCTCACTTCAGAGAAGCAGGCGTGCAGTCTTCAGTTTCTCCCTCACTGCAGGTATGATCCAAAGGAAAACAAATGGACGCGAGTGGCTTCTATGAGCACCAGAAGACTCGGCGTGGCTGTGGCTGTGTTAGGAGGGTTCTTATACGCTGTGGGTGGCTCTGATGGGACATCTCCACTCAACACAGGTTAGTCCCTTCCAGCGTCAGTCTGATTCCCCCAGAGCAACACATGCCTCCAGAGACTCCCACTACAGAAAAGTATAAAAAGCCATATTATCCTGTAATCTTAAATTGTAAATATAAATTGTAAAATTAAAATGATTTGTATAATCATATTTATATAAATGATATGATTATTTATAATAATCTAAATAATTGAAAATTGTTTTCCCCTTAGAGTACAACTCCCAGCTCTTCCTCAGCTCCTTCTGCAGCTGTATTCTTCTAGTGTATTCCCAGAGTACTTCTTTCTCCCTTCTCTTTATAAACTTCTAGGAATTTATAACAAACCAAAGAACTATTTTCCTAATACGATTATTTCTCTGCCTCACCCCTAACCAGCTCTCCTTAAAAAAGCCCAAACCAAGAAAAAGACAAAACCTATATTGTAATGTAAGAATAAATAAGTTATAGCTATAAGCTGGTTTATGTGTTAGTCCTTTCCGTTGAGAGATAATAGATATTTTTACCTAAGGATATTAGTGTGGCACTCGCATCAGACGCACAGTCACATATCTTGTCTCCTGCTTAGAATACAGTAGGAATACAGGCAAAGGGAATACAGTGTCTGATTATGACAATCAGTTACAAGTACGGAATGGTGGCTACAGGTCCTGTAGTCTAATCCCCTCATTTGAAGATAAGGTGAGGCCACGAGTCATGTAGTCAGAACTAGAACAAAGGTACCTTGACTCCACACGTGCCCTTTCCACCATCCCTTACACAAACGAAACCAGTAGTCCCTGATGAGATTATAATGGTTTTGTCCAAGGGTATACAAGTCCTTTCCAGAAGAAAAATCAGACTGTGTATTAAAAATATGTATTATCACAAAGTTTTAATGGCTATGAGGAAAACTAGAAGTGAGAAGAAATGGTTGAATGGTCACTTGCTGGGTTTTTTTTCTCCCCCTGCAGTAGAGCGCTACAATCCTCAGGAAAACAGATGGCACACCATAGCTCCTATGGGGACGCGGAGGAAACACCTAGGCTGTGCTGTGTATCAGGACATGATCTATGCCGTAGGAGGTAGAGATGACACTACAGAGCTTAGCAGCGCGGAGAGATACAACCCCAGAACTAACCAGTGGTCTCCGGTGGTGGCTATGACATCCCGCCGTAGCGGAGTAAGTGCCCACCTGCTGAAAACTGGAAAAAAGCACAAAGACAGGACTGTGCAGGAGAGCTCCAATCTATAAAATACTGGTGCAGGAAGGAGGTGCACTGTTGAGGCAAAACAACCCCTGCTACTTTCTTTAATCCTGGAAAAAATTAATTTCTCCTAATTGCTATTATCTCAAGTAGTTAAATATCTTATAGTCAATCATTTCCTTAATAATAGAATTATTTTTTGTGATTTATTTTTCATCGATTGTTTTCTGGAAAGAGCTTACCCTGTCTTATCCACTACCTTATCTGACTTCACCTATATTCATCCCTCTCAATTAGAGCTAAATATTCCTAACGAATATTCCTAGGTAATATTGTAAGTAGTTGGCACACCAATACAGATGTTTAGGCAGAAATACATCTGGTCCCACCACCAGGCACTGGTTGGAGCCTGTCCCATCTGTGGTCTAGACCTGGTCAGTGTGACCTGTGTCATGTTCTAGACCACGGATGACATGTGACTCCAAGAGACTTCCAGGGAGAGTTCAGCATTCATCCATCCTAGGATGTTTGGTTCAGAGTGAAATGTAACCCATAAACCACTGGTTGTGTCAGGAGTGCATCGATGTAGGACAACGGGTGGGAGAACATAGCAGCAGCTAAGACTCCATAATCTGAGGAGAAAAGGGAGTAAATTCTGGTTTGTGCAAATTGGGGACTATCACTGGTAGGCATCAGCGAGTCAAAACATTCCCACATCTGTGGCTCTCTTTATTACTGGTGATTAATAGCTTCTAGGTCACGTTCCTATTGTTTTCACTGCTATATTTGGCAAATATTTATTTATATATACAAATATATATTTATATATATTTAGCAAATATTTATTAAGTGCTTACTCTGTGCTAGGAAAGAAAAAAGTAAGTACAACTCCACAGGGAGCTCCCAAGTTAGTGAAGGAAATGGAAATGTTTACAGCTAACCGTTTAAAAAAAATAAAATAAACCTCAGAGTCAGGGCAAGTGCATTATAAGAGAGTGTGGGAGATTATGCTTATTGTGTTCAGGGGCACTGAAAAGACTTACCAGAGAAAGTCTCATGTAGGCTAGGCCATGAAAGAAAAATAAGATTTCCAGAAGAAGGAAAGAAGACACCAGCCAGGGAACTACATGTACAAAGTATGGCGGCATGAAGAACGTGGTCTTCCTGGGACTAGCTGTTGAATCAGTATTCTTGCAGTGGTGGGTACCTCAGGCAGTGAGGCTAAAACGTGGGCTAGTGTGGATTTCTGGAGGGCAGTAGGGAGACCTAGAAAGTTTTTAGAGGAGAGTGACAGCGTGGTTAGATCTGTAATTTAAACAGAATTTTAGTGGCAGTTTAGCTGGTGGGTTAGAATAGGCAAATACCAGAAGAAGTGAGAGCAGTTTGGAAGTTCTTGCCCACTCCCAGTGATGCTTTTCCAAAAATTTTAAGAAATTTATATTTTTGACTGTAAAAATATTCTAATTGTATGTATAACTTTATTGTTCCCATGATGTAACAGATTTTTGTCGTTACTTTTTTCTCTGTGTCCAAGTAAACCAGAATGCAAGGTCATAAAGAATTCTCTTTTGTTAGGAAGATTTATCTAGAAACTAGTCCAGATTTTCCCAGTGATTCTCTGGCATCTTCAGCAGCCGCTGTGTTTTGGTCCTGTAGGTTGGCCTGGCCGTAGTGAATGGACAGCTCATGGCTGTAGGCGGCTTCGATGGCACCACATACTTGAAGACCATTGAAGTGTTTGATCCTGATGCCAATACATGGAGGTAACCTTTACGCTACATTGCAGAGCACCTCAGTGCTGAGATGAAAATCATGGGCATAAGGTCCGCATGACCATCCAAATGGGGATAGTCCGTACATCGAGAAGTGCTCTTATAGCTCATGAGAGAGCTCCAATTTACCCATATTTGATGGCTTATTGTGACTTCATTGCTCTGAAGTGACTGACGTCTTACAACCTCTTCCCTTTGGTAACTGTTCAGTTTTATAGTGGAGATGGAAAACACAGAAACAAAATAATTTCCTCTCTAGCCCCATCATGTTCCACTGAGGTAAGTAAGGCACTGAGAAATAAAATGAGGCAAGTTAGTGATAGAACTTAGATCTCTTGCCTCTAATCTGTCACAATTTTTTTGGTGTTTTTCTGGGCAGCTTTATGCCCAAGAAAAAACAAACTACAGTTACTTTATTTTTATTTTTTACTCATTTATTTTTTAAAGATTTTGTTTTTTGAGAGAGAAACAGAAGGACTAAGCGAGAGAGAGAGAGAGAACATGAGGGGAGTCAGGGGCAGAGGGAGAAGCAGACTCCCTGCTGAGCAGGGAGCCTGATGTAGGGCTCGATCCCGGGATCATGACCTGAGCTCCCAGGATCGTGACCTGAGCTGAAGGCAGATGCTTAACCAACTGAGCCACCCAGGCACCCCTTACTTTTTTCTTAAATAGCTTATTTCGGGGCACCTGGGTGGCTCAGTTGATGAAGTGTCTGCCTTCGGCTCAGGTCATGATCTCGGGGTCCTGGGACTGAGCCCCTCCTCAGGCTCTGCGTTCAGCTGGGAGCCTGTTTCTCCCTCTGCTCTGCCCTTCCCCCTTCCACCCACGCATGCTCTCTCTCAAATAAATAAATAAAATACTTTAAAAAGTACAGTCTTCGTGTCTGGGAAAGCCACACTTTTACAGATGTTTAAATGACATTCTTTGGATTCTTCTGCCTTTCTCTCATGGCTCTGTATGACTTGACCATAGCACTGAAGTCAGACTACAAGTCAGTCATTGTACACTTTTGGCTTCTACTACATCACATTTTCACAACCTTGTTAAGTAGAGGTGTACTGAGTGTTCTAGACATCAGGGATACAACAGTGAACAAAACCAAAATTCCCTGCTCTCCTGGCTCGAATGTTCTAGTAAGGAGACTAACAAGTACCGTGTCAGGGGGTAGAACCACTATGGGGAAGAGCCAAGGGAGTGGGGCTGTCCAGGGATGAGTTTCTTTTCAAATGTGGCCTAGGCAGTCCTGACTGCAAAGGTAACATTTTAGCCAAACCTAATAGAGGTGAGGGAGAGAGAGATAATGGGAGCTTTTCCTGAAGAGGAGCCTCCCTCTTGTGGCATATTTTCTTGCATATTCAGCTTTCAGTGTTTAGATCTTTGGGAAGATTGCCAGATTTACTTTTGCTTCTTAATCACCATGATCCTACATAAGGACCTATTTCTCTGTAGCTGTCACTAAATAGAATTAGTAATATGTGACCGAGTAATATTTATGAAATTCTTAAGGATCATCTGTTGAGAATTACGACCTAAATTTTTGTAGTTACATATCCCAAACTTAAACCAGTTTAACCTTACAGTGGACAGAGGCTCTAATATTCTTTTCCATGTAAATCTTTTAACTTTGAATGACCTCAGGATCCTGAGATCAAGCTCCAAATCGGGCTCCCTGCTTACGGGGAGCCTGCTTCTCCCTCTCCCTCTGCTGCTCCCCGTTTGTCCTCTGTGTCTGTCAAATGAATATATAAAATCTACAAAAAGAAAAAAAAAAACCTAGATGGCTGACTTTATTTACTCATAGCCAGGTTTGTTCCATAAAGGAGGAGGTTTGTAGAATACATATAAGATATTTAAGGATAAAAATAAGTTATCAGTGTTTAGGCTAACGGAAATGTGAGTAGGGAAATAAGATAGCTGTGGTCAAAACTAGACAAAAATGTAGGATATGAGTCTATGTAATTGTTAAAAGTCAGTTTAGGGTGTAAAGGTATAAGGTCATTATGCAAAATGTGGATACAATGCTCTTTTATTCTTGAAACAGTATCCTAGAAACGAGACCTTTTCACCCAATGTCTGACGTAATTCTGTTACTTGCCATTGCTCAATTCCAGGTCCTAATCTTTGGAAGAGATGTATGAACCTAAAAATACTAGATATGATAAAAAATGTGTTTTATTAACATCTAAGTTACAGAAGAAACAGTGCTTTTCCCACTTTGAAATCTGATTTTCTTTCTTTGCAGGTTATATGGCGGGATGAATTACCGTCGGCTGGGGGGTGGTGTAGGAGTTATTAAAATGACACATTGTGAATCCCATATATGGTGAACATCTAGAAGACAGTCATGTACATGCTTCTCTGTATTCTGGAGAGCTTTGACTTTTGACTTTGGAGCTTTGTATAGCTCAAGAAAACATTAGAACAAATTTTATTCGTTGCCGGTGCCTCAACATATGGAAATACAAATACAATGAAAGTACTTCAACTGCAAGATGCCATCTTTGCACAAAAATTCTCAACTCTGTGCAGAATATTTATTTTTGGTTTTAATTTATCATGGGTTTTTTGTTGTTGGGTTTTTTGTCATTGTTTCGTTTTGGTTTGCTTTGGGTTTAGCCTTCCTCCCACTAAAAAAGGACAAAAAAAAAAAAAAAAAAAGGAAAAGAAAAAGAAAAAAAAATTCCAAGGAGCAAAAGTTTATTTTTAAGATATTAAGTCTGAAAATACTAATTAAGGGAGAAGGGCTCTACATGATCTGGTTATTTTCAGGCACTCCATCCACACGACTCCACAACTTTCAAGGACTACCAGTGATAAAGATAGTTATGCCAAGGGCATTGTTTAGCCATCATGCTTACACTAAGCACCAGAAGACTTGAAAATCTACAAAAAAAAAAAAAAAAAAAAAAAGAAGAAGAAGAAAGAAACACTCATTTTAAATAGTACAATTCAAAAGGAATAGTAAGTAGATAAAAGCAGGACTCAGACACTAAAGTTTTCATCAGTGCAAGTTTGCATCTTGTTTCCTTCCATATGAACTTGTTTTCCACTGTATTTACTCTTTTTTCATAATATTTTCATAGAACTTCTGCTAGCTCTAGAGCTCTGCTCAGTGCCTCTATTGAAACAGTATACCCTTCTTATATGCTGTCTTGAGAATCCTCCAATAGAATCATGTGCTACTCTGCAAAAGTTTTTGCTCAGAAATATTACTGACTGAAACAACTTTCCTTCTTGTTTCCTTATTGCTACTAAGGACCAGCAGGGAGAAATATCCTCTCCCCAGCAGTGAATACTGTTATGCAATTTACACTTGACGCTCAGGCCTGCTGAAGCTGAGGCTTACCTGTAATCACAGCCTCCAAGGGAATGAATTCTTCAGTTCATGTAATAATACATGCTAATGAGTGTGAAATTGAGGCATTTTATTAATAAAATCTTGGTTCTTTTATACAAATTATATATCATTATCCTCATCTGTAAAGCCACTGTTACTACTTTCAAATTGCACTTTCTGGTGAAAAGTTAAAATTTTTAAGGAAAAAAATGATACAAATTTCAGTGGTCAGAGTTTTCTCATTGTGTTCATAGACCGATTTTTTTTCCAATGTATTTTGCAGGAAGATCTTTGAATAAGACTTTAACCACAACCAAAAGGAATAACCTCCTTCTCCCTCCCCCTACTACAAAAATGTTTGGCAACTTTTGTGTTTACATTTAAAGATCATTTGCACCTTTACAAGGAAAAAAAGTATTTGGTAAACAGTTGTTTACATGTATCATTTATGCTTTTTTCTAGCATGTATAACTTTTTTAAATAAAGGTAGTACTTACCATAAAAAAATTTGGGGCTGATGTTTTTTGGTGCTTGTGTCTTTGCTGTTTAGTTTCTTTTTTTTTTTAAAGATTTTATTTATTTATTTGACAGAGATCACAAGTAGGCAGAGAGGCAGGCAGAGAGAGAGAGGAGAAAGCAGGCTCCCCGCTGAGCAGAGAGCCCAATGTGGGGCTCCATCCAAGGACGCTGGGATCACGACCTGAGCGGAAGGCAGAGGCTTTAACCCACTGAGCCACCCAAGCACCCCTGCTGTTTAGTTTCTATACCAATTTTATGTTCTTTATGTAAAATTTCAGGTACTTTCAACCTGAAGGAATAAAGGGGCTGCCAGCTGGAATTATGAACTTATGTATTTTATATAATAGTACTATATAACCTAACCTCTAAACTTATTTTTGGTGTAGCACTTAGAACCATATAATTTTGGGCTAGAAGGACTCTTAACAGTCATCTGGTCCATACCCATCCATTTCTTTGCTCTAAGCCTGAAAACCAAAGATGTCCTTCCTAAGAGTAAATATAGTCAGTGATAGGACCAACATTAAAAATCAGTTCCCCCAACTCCCACTCCATTTCTCTGTGCCACACTGCCACTACACCCCCACTTGAAACATGGCCTAGAATTAAATGTACTAACAGACTTCAAGTAAATCTGGTATGTAACATTAAAAATATACAAGCACTTCATAAGATCCTTAGAGTGCTGCATCATTAAGTCAGACTTCAAGATAAAACTCACTTACTTCCCAAGATTCTACTATTGCATGTATTTTATAGGAACAATTCACATGGCAGTGGTTCAACAGCAGAGACCCAGGAACTACAATACTGACCAAAGTGTTCACTGGAGCCTAAAGGGTTATTTTTCCCCCCACTGAAAGTGGTCCAGTTTTATTATTGAGAAAATGTACCTATTATATAGTGTCACTGCTATAAAGAACATTTGCCTAGTGATTTCCACAACTGAAGAGAGCTCAGAATTGGGTTGGGTTGGCAGTCCACTTCATTTTATAAATTAGTAAATTGAAGCCTAGAAAGTTGAGGACATGTTAGAAACTGAACCTCATATCCATATCCCGATTCCAAATCCATTCATTGTTCTTTATACTACTCTCCAATGTAGGGGACAGCAGTTTACCCTATGTCCTCCCCTCTTACGGATCCAAGAAGAGATGTTGATTTTTCCATCTCTTCAACTTTTTGTTAGGACACAGGGCTATCCTCCTATGAGGAACTGGAAACTGGAAGCGAAATGTGTAGCTTTTTTTTTTTTTTTTTTTTTTTAAATATTTTTATTTATTTGACAGACAGAGATCACAAGTAGGCAGAGAGGCAGGCAGAGAGAGAAGAGGAAGCAGGATCCCCGCTGAGCAGAGAGCCCGATGCGGGGCTCGATCCCAGGACCCTGGGATCATGACCTGAGCCGAAAGCAGAGGCTTTAACCCACTGAGCCACCCAGGCGCCCCCGAAATGTGTAGCTTTAAGTAAAAAAAAAATATGAATTACCCCAATAGTGCAGGAAAATAATTTGACAAGAACCAACACAGATGCATAATAAAAACCATCAACAAATTAGGAAGAGAACTGCTTTAACCTGACAAAGGGCATGTATGAGAAACCTACAGCTAACATCATATTTAACAGTGAAATATATACTAAGATCAGGAACAATATAAAACTACCTTCTCACCACTTCTATCTGCCATTGTGGTGGAAATTCTAGCCAAGGCAGTTCGGCAAGGAAAAGAAAGAAAAGGCATCCAGATTGAAATTAAGTAAAACTTTTTATTCACAAATATCATTTAGTCTTGCATACAGAAAATCCTAAGAAATTCACTGAAAAAATTACTAGAATAAACAAGTTCAGCAAGATCACAGGATATAAGAGCAATATATACTCACAACAATCCAAAAATGAAATTAAGGAAGCAATTCCAAATGTGTAAAAGTGTAAGCATATTTTAAAAAGGTGTTCTCTTCAAAAACAGAAAACACATAAAATTATCTTACTGTCATTATCGAGTATGGATGGACATGGAGTTCTACTTTGGAACTCCCTGGCTACTGACCTATCCAGAATAATTTTCACTTATATGAAAAAAAAAAATTGCCATTTTCAATAGCATGAAATAAATACTTAGGAATAAATTTAACAAAAAAAAGTGCAATACTTGTATGCTGAAAACTCTAAAATGCTGCTGAAGGAAGTCTTGAAATAAATGGGAAAATATCCCATGCTCATAGACTAGATATTAGACTTAATACCATTATAACGGCAGTACTCCCCAAATTTATCTATAGATTGAACACAACCACTATCAAAATCCCAGCTGTTTCAAAATTGACCAGCTGATGCTAAGATTCTTTGGAAATACCAAAGACCCAGAATAACCAAAACAATCTTAAAAAAAAAAAAGGAAAAGTTGGAAGACTCATACTCCCTGATTTCAAAATGTACTACAAAGCTACACTAATCAAGACAGTGTGGTACTGGCATAAAGACTAACATCAATGAAACAGAGTTGAGAGTCCAGGAATAAGCACCTCTGGCCAAATGATTTTTAAAAAAGGTGACAGAGGTGACACGGGAAAACAAGTCTTTTTAATAAATGGTACTAGAACAAATGAATGATAAGAATGAATGAAGATGCAAAATGATGAAACTGAATGCTTACCTCACCCCATACATAAAATCTCAAAATTCTGGATAACAGACCTAAATTAAAAGCTCAAGTTATAAGATCATTAGAAGAACACAAGAGTAACCCTTTGGGACCTCAGATTAAGAAATGACTTCTTAGACATAACACCAAAGGCATGAGAAATAAAATAATTGATAAGCTGGACTTAATCAAAATTAAAAACTTTGACATTTTGAAAATAAATGAGTTCACCCTGGTATCTCCAATTCAAATTTAACATTACAGAGTTTCTACTGAGCTTACTTTACTTTAAAATTGTGTATCTTTTATGCTCAAAATCTTGGTTCATAACATTGTTATGTTTTATCTTATTACAAACAATGATAAAAGAATACCAATATTATTCATAACAAGGTAACTGAGTATAACTTAAATTCCTTTGCTGCTCTTCTTTTCCTAAGATATAGCTAACAATATAAAGTCAAAATACTAGGATTTAAAAATACTAAAAATAATTCTTTGGTGATTATGACATGAATTAAATATAGTTAGGTTTATTTATTTTCAGTTTTTAAGGATTACTTTTTCTTTTTGATCCAATTTTGTTTATTTGTTTGTTTTTTTAAAGATTTTATTTATTTATTTGACAGAGAGAAATCACAAGTGGGCAGAGAGGCAGGCAGAGAGAGAGGAAGGGAAGCAGGCTCTCCGCTGAGCAGAGAGCCCGATGCGGGACTCGATCCCAGGACCCTGAGATCATGACCTGAGCCGAAGGCAGCGGCTTAACCCACTGAGCCACCCAGGCACCCGATCCAATTTTGTTTCTAACTATATATAACACCTACATGGTTCTAAACTCTAAACAAGGAACAATCAAGTACGTTTTAAATTTCATTCCTGCTCCCTCTACCCAGTTTCTTCCTTCCCCCTAATAAGTAACATTCATTATTATTTGTTTTTGATTTATCCTTCCATTGTTTTTTGGAAACATAAAGGAAATACACACAAACTCATATTTTACCCATTTCTTCTATAAAAGAGAGCATACTGTATATACATTGTCCGCATACTCTTCCAACAATGAATGCCTCTTAAGAGATCAAGATCACTCCATGGCAGTATCAGATTATCTTCCTCAAAACTTTTTATAGTCAGATAGTGGTAATTCACTGTGCAGCTACACCATAATTTATTCAAACAATCCCCCTTTGATAGGCATTTGGATTTTTTTCAGTCTTGCTATTACAAATACTATTGCAATAGATAGCCTTGTACGGCTTCATTTATGTTTTGCCAGTGAGTTTTGGGGATAGAATGCTAGAAGTGGGACTGCTGGTTAAAGGGTAAATCCCACATAATTTTTCTAGATATTAATTTCTCCGTAGCAGTTGTACCATTTCAAACAATCTTTAAACTGTTTTTCGTTTCACTCTTGTCCACCTATAACTCATTCTCCCTAACTTACAAAACATATGTTAGATAATATTACTCTCCTGCTTAAAACTTCAATGGTTTCCCATTGCATTTAGAATAAAATCCAATTTCTTCACAGTATGTATGAAAACTTAGATGATGTAGATACTGCCCCTTTCTATCAGGATTAGGTTTGGCTCTGAGCAAGAGACCCAAAATAGCAACAGCTTATACAAGATAAAAGTTTACTTCCCTGGGGCAGTGGGTGGCTGTCGCTTAAGCACAGACCCTTGCCTTGAGCTCACATCATGGTCTCATGGTTGTGAGATCAAGTCCTGTGTCGGGCTCCATGCTGGAGGCAGAGACTGCTTAAGACTCACTCTCTCTACCCCCCTGCCCCTACAACCCTCCCTCTCTTAGGAAAAAAGAGTTTACTTCCCCGACACATAAGTCTAGAGGAAGACTACCCAGGGGTGGCAATGGGGTTCAGCTTTAAGAAGTCCCTGAAGCAGGGCGCCTGGGTGGCTCAGTGGGTTAAAGCCTCTACCTTCGGCTCGGGTCATGATCCCAGAGTCCTGGGATCAAGCCTTGCATTGGGCTCTCTGCTCAGTGGGGAGCCTGCTTCCTCCTCTCTCTCTGCCTGCCTCTGCCTACTTGTGATCTCTGTCTGTCAAATAAATAAATAATATCTAAAAAAAAAAAAAAAAAAAGTCCCTGAAGCACAAACTCTTTTCAGACCATGCTCCACCACCCCTATGATCTAACCTGCATCCCCATGACCACAAAAAATGGCTAGAATTCTAGTCACCTATAGTCATTACAGATGTTCCAAGCAGAAAAGATGGAAGAATAGTTAAAAGGCAAAGGGTACATGCCCACTGTTTTTTAAGGAAGATTTCCTGGAGGGTCTACATGATCCTTCCATTTATAGACCATGGGTCGGAACTTAAGTCATATGACTACACTTAGCTCTGAGAAAGGCCAGAAAAGGTCATCTTTATTCTAGACAGCCACATGCCAAGTCAAAAATTGGAAGACATAGTCAGTGGAATAAGTCTCTGCTGCACAATTTCTTCACTTTCATCTACTTCTACTCCACCCTTACTCTGCTCAAGACACACACAGACTTTCTTTGTTCCTCAAATGAGCCAAGTTCTTAGCCATCTCAAGGCCTGTGCTCTTGCCATTTCACCTGCCTAGCACATTCTTCCACACACCTTCCCACAGCTGGTTCCCTCTCACCACTCAGGACTCAGCTCAAATGTCACTTCCGCAGAGAGACCTTGGACAACAGTATAAAAAGTCACCCCTTTCCGTAATGTACTGCCTTATTTTCTTTATAACATTTATCTCAACTGAAATTATTTTTACCTTCCTCCACTAGAATATAATTTCCACATGACGGATATTTTCTGTCTTCATTGCTATACCCCTTTGCTCAATACAATTTCAAGTACAACATAGGAGCTTAATATTAGTTAAATGAAAATGACTGTCTGACTCTAAAGCCCATGCTCTTTCCACTGTCCCTGCTATTCATGGTATATGTGAAATAATACCCCAATCCAGAAGTTAACCTTTGTTTTTAGAATGACAGCCTATTAAAGTTATTTTCTTTCAAACAAATTTTAAAAAACATCATTTGCAAAGTAAAACAAAATCTTCCTATGCTCAATAAATTAAAATTTAGAGACATAGATATAGCAAGTTGGGCAAGTCTCCCAGGTTGCTCAAATTCATAGTTTGCATCTATAAAACAGAAGAGCTGGTTAAAATGCGTTCACTTAACCTGCAGATATTTACTAAGTACTGTGCTAAAACAAGATTAGGGACATGAAAGTTAAGATAATTTCTGCCTGCAAGAGACTCATGGTTGCCTCTGATTCCATATGATTGTTGGCTTGTAACATTTGTGCTAGAGAAAAAGACTACAATTCTTGTTCTTGAGACATTAAAGACCTGTCACCAAGACACTGATACACACTGCTTCATTTTAAAAGTAAATATTTAATTCAACATTGCAATAAGAATTGAACAGTATTAAAAACAGAAGCATATTAGTGGCTTTAAAAAGTGTATGTTAATCTCCAGTTTCCTTTGGAGATTTTAACTGCCAGCTCTCTACAGTGAAATGATACTAAGAAAATGTCTTTAGAAATTCTCTTTGGATCCAATTCTAAAATGCTTAAAAGGAACTGACGGCTTTAAAGATCCAAATCAGAAATAATATTAGAGATACCGCATTTGAATCCTAAAAATGTGATGTAATAAACATTACATATTTTTTAGAAAGATGGTCCAAGATAATAACAACTCAGCATTTTCTAGACACTGGCATCCCAGATCATGACTATTATGGAGCACCTGGCTGTGATTCATTCACTACCACCTTCTTTTTTCTTCTAGATCCTTCTTGAATTCCATTCCGTCTGGGCAATTCCAAAGGCACTGAGAGGAAAACAGATGCAGAGACAGATGCTTATTTCTCCTGCGGGGCCTCTCAGAATAGCAATTAGGCAAATAATCAGTGAGAAAAAAGCATATAATCCATCATTTATGGTTCCCACAAGACTTCAATCAATTTGAAAAATTGCCAGTTCTGTCAAATATGCCAAGACTCCAATAAGGTATTTATGACACAGAATCTGAAAAAAAAAACAAAAAACAAAAAACAAAACACACACACACACAAAAACACAGATACTTAAAATCAGAATTATGATAACAAAGCAGTTTGATATTTGATAAATATTCCAGGCTTAAATTCCACATCTGGAAGCTAAGATGAACCCAAACCACTGCTGCTCTAAGTCAAATAAATTTTGATCTATTTAATGAAGACTAGTAACTTTAATAAATACACAACTATTAGTCAGTGGTGCTTAGAAATAACTAAAATTCTTAATTTTTTCTGATTTCCACAGATGGGCTAACTATGTATATAAGGAATAAGGAGAGGAAGGGGATATCTCTGAACCCCTTGGATTTCTATGCAAAATAAGTATGTACATTTTCTACAAAGAGGTTCCATACCTTCCTTCTTTTCAAAGGGATATATGATTCCAAAAGTACCTTGTAGAAACTAAGCAGATAGCAGAAACCTGGTTAATACACTAATTTCAAACTTTTGAGAGGCAGTACACTGTTGCAGTTAAAGGCATAAGCTCAGATGACTGGGCTCAAATTCAAACTCCACTTATTAGCTATTTGATCTTAGGGAACCTACTAATCCTCTGTGCTAGCTTCCTCTTCACAACATATCTCAATAGGTTGTTGTGAAAAACTGAATGAGATGGTATATACAAAATGCTTTGTAATGCCTGGCACCATTACTGCTTAATAAAAGTGCACTATCAAAAAAAAAAATGTTTAAGTATTCGCTATTACCATGGCATTATATGAAGGTAGGAACCAGTCACCATCTTAAGTTTTTGTTTGTTTGGTTTTTTTTTATTTATCTATTTGATAGAGAGAGATCACAAGTAGGCAGAGAGGCAGGGGGAAGCAGGCTCCCCGCTGAGCAGAGAGCCCGATGCGGGGCTCGATCCCAGGACGCTGAGATCATGACCCGAGCCGAAGGCAGAGGCTTAAACCACTGAACCACCCAGGCGCCCCGCCAGTCACCATCTTAAATCATTAAGAGAGGCTCTTAGTGGGGTGCCTGGGTGGGGCAGAGAGACCCCACTCTTAGTGGGGTCAAATCAAGCATCTGACTTGATTTTGGGTCAGGTCATGATCTCGGGGTTGTGGGATCGAGTCTGGCGTCAAGCCCTATATTGGGCTCCACACTCAGCATGGAGTCTGCTTATCCCTCTCTCTTTGCTCTCCCCTCCCACTCACTTGCTCTATCTCTAAAATAAATAAAATTAAAAAAAAAAAGGATCTCAGATGTAGTATAGACCAGATAAAATCAATGTGTTTAAGAACCATCTTTATATTCATAATAATACATTATATGAAGCAGTTTTTATAGAGTGGGTATATGACCACAAAATCTTAAATACACAAGGACTTCATGAACACTGAATTCTGAGGTGCTAAAATGGAATTATTTTCCTTTTATAATACCAAATTAAACAAGGTATGGTATAATCTTTCAAATGTTTCATTGAAAACCAAAGAAATAAACTTAACGTCATGACCCAGTACAAGCAATGTATATATCCTTACTATATATGATACAGTCATTTTTATATTTTCTATTACATATCTTTCTTTTGTTTTTTAAAGCTGGTCTCTTCCCATCAAAATTATTTTCCAACTTACTATTGCAATAGGACCTTCAATTAGAAAAATACTAATACAGTGTTTATATAGAGTATGAGCTTTTTGGAACCTAAGAGATAAGCATTCAAATTCTGACTCCTTCTCTGACTATAAGCTATTCTGCTGGTATCACTTTCACCTAACTTGGCCTGTTCCCTTGTTTTAAAAATAAAATGTGGATAAAAACACCTACTACAGGGTTGTTCTAAAGATTAAAATTAAGATGTATTAAACTCCTAGCACAGTCACAAGCTCAATATTCACTGTTTACTATGGCTACATTTTAAAACATTTTAAATACATTAATATATTTTATTATATTTAGGTGCCTACTATCAGTTTATTTCTGATATTTCCTCTATTAAGTATTTCATGGAGAGTAAAACAATGTCAATTATTTCCTTCCTAGGGAGAGAAAAGCCTAGATAACATCTTAGTTATGTATTTCTGGCTACAATTTTCTGATCTCACACAGAAAATCCTCTGTTGCTCCGATAATTATTTCCAAGTTTGACAAAACAATTTTTAATATTTCAAAATTACTACAGAATAATTCTTATTATTACCAAAGTCTGTAGCTCACAGCATATAGTATTCTCCCATTATAAAGCTATATCTAGAGACTGAAGACTTTGTAGTAAATCGTTTATAAAGCATAAAATATCCTATTGTCTCGAATTAGCATTCAAATGTGTTTCTTCAATGTAGCAAATGCATACATTTTAAAAGCTACGTAATAAGGAAAATTACTTAACTAGATTTGTTCAAACTAACCTTTATTTTTCCATCAGTATGTGCTGAAGCTACAGATGTAGAAACACGGACCAATCTTGTGGCTGATAAATGAATTTTGAAATGCCTATGGAAATGTGAATAAAGGCAGTCCATAAATAAGTCAACTTCTTCCTGAGTAACTTCCCCAGGGGTTTTGTGGACACTGTCCCACAAAGCTTTTGCATCCTCTGGATGTATGGCGTAAGAAATGTCCAGACTTTGAGGGCTACAAGGTACAGACCAAAGAAATTCGGTAGCAGCCATATATTGGTCCATTTTGCATGCAGTCCACATAGCAGCCATCCAGGAAAGATTAAAAGCATTGATTGCTAAGGGACTGAAATAACAATCGAAAGTTTTCTGAAACCACGTTCCTACTATGGCTGTATTTGTCTCTGCTCCATTTGCGAGGAATAAGGGTACACAGGTGAAATCTTCTGAAACAGTCTCTAGAAGACTGTCTCCAAATATACAGCAGAACCAACCAGTCCACAACACTTTATGTTCTCTATTCTCAGATGGCAATTGAGATTTTGACAGAATCTACAAAGAAAAAAAAAAAGTTCATTAAATTCAAAAGTACACTTACTCCAAATTACATCTTCTCAAAATTAGTACATTTAAAAATAAGATATGTTGTACTGCTTGCCAAAAAAACACAAAGGAAATAATCTCCCTAATCATCATTAGGCTTTATCAAGTTAACTGACATTCCTCCTAATATTCTTTTTTTTTTTTTTTTTAAAGATTTTATTTTATTTATTTGTAAGAGAGAGAGAGTGAGAGCGAGCACAGGCAGACAGAGTGGAAGGCAGAGTCAGAGGGAGAAGCAGGCTCCCTGCGGAGCAAGGAGCCCGATGTGGGACTCGATCCCAGGACGCTGGGATCATGACCTGAGCCGAAGGCAGCTGCTTAACCAACTGAGCCACCCAGGCGTCCCTCCTCCTAATATTCTTATTAGGACATGGTATATGGAGGCAAGATCTTGGTGCAGCCAAAATGCAAAATATGGAATGCCAATATAGTGTAGCCAAGTACACTATCCTGAAAAAAAAAAATCTCAAAATCTCAACTTCAGAAGGGACTATAAAAAGTCACCAAATCCAACGTGCTTGAATTCTTCCGTAAGGGAAGAATTCAGGATTTCCCAAGGCAGCTCTATCAACTTAAAAATGTTCTTTCACTGGTTAGGCCTACAGTTTCCATCCGTAGGTCCTGTTTTTTTCCTTATGTGCATGTAGAACAAATCAAATCTAATTTCTCTTCTACAGTCAAATATTTGATGATCTGTATCATATGTAATGTCAAGTTCAACATCTCTAGTTTCTTCAACTATTCCTCCTATGACATACACGTTATCCTGGTCACTCTGAAATTCTTCGGCATGGGAGTCATTCATAATATAACCACTTCAAAAGGATCTGATTAAAGTACTGTTACCATCTTTAACCTAGATTTTACTACTATTAATATAATCTTAGATTCAGTAGTGTTCTCATTTTTAGTTGACAGCTTTATATAAATTATCCCTATTCGTTTTTACCATGAATATGTAAATCTTAGGGCACCAGGGTGGCTCAGTCAGTTAAGCAGACAACTCTCGATTTCGGCTCAGATCATGATCTCAGGGTCCTGAGAATGAGCCCCACATCAGTGTTCAGCAAGGAGACTGCTTGAGACTCTCTTCCTTTCCCCTCTGCCCCTCCCCCTGCTTGTGTGCTCTCTAAAGTAAATAAACCTTTAAAAAAAAAAAAAGTAAACCTCCCCTAATATAGAGAGGTGGTATATTTACTCCTATTAAAATTTTAATCTCTTTCAATTTGACCCATTGTGCCAATCCATTCAGATTTTTTAGAATCCTGATTATGTTTCCCGGCAGACTAACATTACAAACTTCAAATCTCTAAAATACAGGACAAATGTACCTTCCAGATACTCATAGTTTTAAAGTCTGACCAGGATAAAGTGAAAATCACAGCCCAGTTTCCTATCCTTTTAGAGATAATCATTTTAACAACTACTTTTAGCATATTTCTCCTTCTTGTTCAAGAGAGTGTAAGAGGCCCAAAAGCTTTGAAGCCCAGATAAGTCTACCACACTTTCATAACCTAAAAGTTCTATAACACTAGGAAGAAATGAGATTTACTTCGGTCACTATTAGGACACTCTACTAACAGCTCCAAGAGATCATGTCTATTCCTGAAAGAATATTTGCCTGTTGACATGCTAATCACATCCCTTCTCTGGGCATTTGACAAAGACTGCTAACTATCTACCTGGTACCTACTTTTCTTCCACAACAAAACTGTCCTTTTAATGATGTGGCAAAGTACCCACTAAAAAAAGAAAAAATTCCTAGTCTGCCTTCCAACTGGGATGTAAAGAGAAGTTGTTGGGTCTCAGAATCTCATTAAAGGTTTACTCAGTGGCAGGCACTCTCTTTGCCCTCTTACTTCCTGCCTGGAACTTGCAGACAATATTTAGAGTTTCAGGAGCCAAGTCAGACTATACGCAACCTTACGGAGAGAAGCCATGCACCAAGGATGAGAGAGAAGGCAGAAGGAGCCTAGATTATTCATTCATAAAGGATATGCCAGCTTTGAACACCTTACCTCCACTTTTTTTGGAAGACAAATAAGGCTCTATCTATTAAACCTCAAGACAGACATTTCATTCACAGTTATTTAGGCTTTCTATTTTATGCAGCTAAACCTAATCCTAGGAATCTTGAAGATCCTTGTCAATATCATGACCTACAGCAGGGGTTAGCAAATTTTTTCTGTAGAAGTAGGATAGTAAATATTTTAGGCTTTGCAAGACATATTGTCTCTGTAGCAAATACTCAAACGTGCTGTTGGAGCACAAAAGCAGCCACAGACAGTATGTAAACAATGAGAGGAGCACTGTTCCAACAAAACCTTATTTACAAACACAGCAACAAAAACAAAAACAAGTAACATGTCAGATTTGGCCTGTAGGCCATAGTTTGCTGACCCCTGATCTACACAAATAAGCAAAATTAGGCCTTTTTGACTATTTCAGAATTTAATTTATAATGACTAAGATGAGTTCACTCAAGAAACAGAAGTAGCAAGCATGAATAATAAATCCAGTTTCTTAATCAATCCAAAGATAGTCCTACTACTTTTAAATACTACACACAGGAACGTTACATTTCTTTTTTTTTTTTTTAAGATTTTATTTATTATTTACTTGACAGACAGAGATCACAAGTAGGCAGAGAGGCAGGAGCAGAGAGAGAGGGGGGAGCAGGCTCCCCGCTGAGCAGAGAGCCCGACGTGGGGCTCAATCCCAGGACCCTGGAATCATAACTCGAGCCAAAGACAGAGTAAGACCCAGTAAGCCACCCACGCGTCCCAGAACGTTACATTTCTAAGAGTAACTTGGCATGATACATTACAATATATGATGATAGATTATATATGTATATACATATCTTATATATGCATATACATACACTTTTTTTTTTGCTAAAATTCCACTTCTAGGAATTTAGTCCAGATTTATGCAGGTTTCCTTACAAACATGTAGTATTCTTAATGACATGAGTAATTATAATATTATTATTAATTTTTTTTAAAAAGGCCATATGCAAAGGTTTGGGCAATGTAATCCAAATTTTAATAGATCCAGATAGCCACACAGACGTATCTATGTTCGTGAGAGATACTGACCTATAGTTTTAGTAATCTTCATGTAGTTTTAGTATTGGGTAATGCTGGCCTCACAGAATGAGTTAATCTCATTCTATTCTCTGAAGAGACTGTAGAGACTATAAAGAACTGAAATAATTCCTTCCTCAAATGTTTGGCAGAATTCACCAGTGAATCCATCTGGGCCTGATGCTTTCTACTTTGAAAAGTATTGACTCAATTTTTTAATAAATAGAGGCTTACTTGGATCGTCTACTGTCAGATGTATACCAAAATGTTAAACTGTGGTTTTCAATTTTCTTTATATTTTTATGTATTTTATGATAAACATGACTATAATGTAATTGGAAAAAAACTCAAGTTGGCCATATCTAATTACTGTAATTTGGTCAAACGAGACGTAAGATAGGTTATAAATCACAAACTTAAGTTTTTTTTTTTAAATGTAAGAAAATACCACAATTTCTAAACCAGAACAGTGCAGATTCTTTCCCCCTGGGAAGCAAAGACTGATTATATAACATACCTGGACAAGAAAGGCTTCAGAGTCTCTTTGTGTTCCTTTCATTCCTAGGAGAGTGGAGAAAGTCACTTTGATGTTGAAGTCTTCTCCCACTTCCACAGCAAGACCTTTTTGCTTCTCAGCAGCAATAAATGCACTCAGAAGTCTAGAATACTCTTTGAGATTAGTATAGGAAAATTTATACAGGGGAGTTAAACTATATAAAGTCCATTGTTTATGCAGAAGGAATGCAACTTTTTGAGGATCATTATCTTCCTACAGAAAAAAAAAATCAAGACAAAAAAGTTTAAATTCTCATTTACTAATATTTCCTAATTCTTAATCACAGTATTTTAAATATTTAATACCAATCCATTACTGGGTACCTAATCTTTACACTCCAGCCAAAACAGAGTTTGCAGGACTCTGAAGATCTCTAACAAGCCTTTTCATTTGCTGTATCTTCACTTTGGAATATTCTTCCCACGTGCGTTCATATGGCATGTTCCTTTCCTTCACTCAGGTCTGTCCAATGTCACTCAAGAGGCCACCCTATCTAATTTTGTCTCACTCCAATTTTGTCACTTTACAGACGCTTTTTTTTTTTTTTTTAATATGGAATGCTTCATGAATTTGCGCGGCATTCATGTGCAGGGGCCATGCTAATTTCTGTATCGTTCCAATTTTTTTTTAAGATTTTATTTATTTACTTGACAGACAGAGATCACAATCAGGCAGAGAGGCAGGCAGAGAGAGAGGAGGAAGCAGGCTCCCTGCTGAGCAGAGCCCGATGTGGGACTTGATCCCAGGACTTTGGGATCACGACCTGAGCCGAAGGCAGAGGCTCTAACCCACTGAGCCACCCAGGTGCCCCAATCATTCCAATTTTAGTGTATGTGCTGCTGAAGCAAGCACACTTTCTATCTCCTTAACCCGTTTTTTTTTTTTTCCCACAGCATTTATTACTATACGACATGATCTGTTTACTGGATTTTTGTTTGATTCCTTACTAGAGCATGAGTATGATAAGAACAGGCATTCTGCCTATTTTATTAGACATTATATCTCTATCCTCTAGAACACCTGCTCAATAAATATTTATTGGATGAACATTTACATTTCACCTTTAGAAATTTAAAATTATAGATTTTCAAAATAGTAACTATTCCTGGAACATTTAATTTGATTAGTTTTAATTATGTAATTTTCTTAAAAATTTGGCAGTAAATCCACCCTACGACACAATGTCAAATTCAGCAGATTAAATAAAAAGATACTTCAAAGCATTTCTACCATGCTCTATTAGAATCACGGATACCATCAAAAACAAAAACACTTCCTTCCTATTGGCTCTATGGCATTATTGAGGGTCTTCACATACATCCCCATACAGGTTCCTACTTTGATCCTAAATTGAAATTTTCTATAAAATCCACACTTTCTGACAGTCTTACAGCTCTTACTATCTTTTGGAACTTTCATTACAGTTGTCTACTTGATAAAAATATTTCTTCGGACTAGAGTGTTCATGGAAACTTTTATAAAACTTGTATAAAAAGCTATAAACTTTTTTCTTGTTATGATCAAGAGGTATGGGGAAATTACTTATTTCGCAGTGATAAGGAAATGAATTGAACGTTCCAATCTTTATATACAATTTCTATTTTATGGTTAGGAACCATCACTTTCATTACCAGCACTAGTAATTTAAGAAACTTTTCAGAAAGAAGCAAAAATTTTCCCATATCTCAAGAGATATGAGGCATACAACATGGAGAAGAAAATAAGACTCCACGGAGGATGTGGGTGACTGATCAGCCAGACTCCTTGCTATGTTCCTCAAAACCACACACCAAACCCACACTGACTAGGGTTCCAGTGAAATCACAAATTACTCATGTTATAAATGTTCAGAGTTGTTTATGAATAATCAAAACAGAGAATGTTGCTGTAGATAAATTGGAGACAATATAAACACCAAAATAATTTAGTAATGATTTAGAAAAATTTGAAAAACAAAAATTAAGTTTAATAAATTAATAAGTGGAGGAGAGGGGCGCCTGGGTGGCTCAGTGGGTTAAGCCGCTGCCTTCGGCTCAGGTCATGATCTCAGGGTCCTGGGATCGAGTCCCGCATCGAGCTCTCTGCTCTGCAGGGAGCCTGCTTCCTCCTCTCCCTCTCTCTGCCTGTCTGCCTGCTTATGATCTCTGTCTGTCAAATAAATAAATAAAATCTTTAAAAAAAAAAAAAATAAGTGGAGGAGAAATAAGAAGCGTTTACAATAGAATGCCAAAGGCTGGTTGGTAAATAATGCAGCAAATGGGAGTTGGAAAATCATGATACTGTGACCATAAAGATAAAGACAGAATCAGGCAAATATTATCGATGGATGTTAAGTATGAGGGGAAATTTAGAGAGGAACAGAATATTTACATTATCCTAAAGTGTCTCCCAGACTGCTTATTAGATGCAGAGATGAATAAAACAGTAATTACTGAGCAACACCTTGACAGGATGATCAAAACTGACATCACCTCTGTGCTACCAGATGTTATTCCCCAAGGACACGACAGCCTCTATGCTGCATTCCAGCCAATGTGTGGCTTCAATCTAACCACGTGGAAACATCAGACAAATACAAAATCAAGAATATTCAATTTAAAAAGGAAAAGGGAGGAAACTACATTCTTCAAAATGTCAATGTCATAAAAAATACAGAAATACTGTGGAAATGCTCCAGATTAAAGGAAGTTAAAAGACATAACAGAGGTGGTACTGATAGTGTGAATAATTGTTTTTGCTATTTCTCATTTTATTTCCTGAGAGATTAAAAAGATACTAAAAAATACTATTAAAAAGTAACAAAAGTCGGGGCTCCTGGGTGGCTCAGTGGGTTAAAGCCTCTGCCTTCGGCTCAGGTCATGAGCCCAGGGTCCTGGGATAGAGTCTGCTTCCTCCTCTCTGTCTCTGCCTGCCTCTCTGCCTACTTGTCTGTCAAATAAATAAATAAAATCTTTTCTTTTTAAAGGTTTTATTTATTTATTTGACAGAGATCACAAGTAGGCAGAGAGGCAGGCAGAGAGAGAGAGGGAAGCAGGCTCCCCGCCCACCTGAGAGCCCAACAAGGGACTCGATCCCAGGACCCTGAGATCACGACCCAAGCCGAAGGTGGTGGCCCAATCCACTGAGCCACCGAGGCGTCCCATAAACAAATAAAATCTTAAAAAAAAAAAAAAAGTAACAAAAGTCAAAACGTTTTGCTCACAGATTTTCTCAATTATTGAGTAACATGAAGGAACACAAAAGGCATACCTGTAATTGTGAACACTGAGGAATTTTCCTTCGAGGTGGCGTTGGGATAAAGGAAGTCTGCTTCCTGACTGATTCTAATCGTTTCTGCAAAGGGGTGGCACCTATAAAATAATCTTTAAGCCTTGAGGATGCACTGTGCCTAGGAGTCGATCCTCGTGTATCATAAGAATCCATGATCTACATAAAAAGAAATAAAACCAGAACTCTGAACACTAAAAAGTTAATTCAGGCTCACAGCTTCACTGATTCTTCTCCTTGCTATAAAGTTCTTTCTTTCCCTTCCACTCCCTGCCCTCCTCCCCCACCCAGTTTTGACTTTTTAAACAAGTTTTCATTGGCTATAGACTATTTTTAAGAATATCTTACCAGGGGCGCCTGGGTGGCTCAGTGGGTTAAGCCTCTGCCTTCAGCTCAGGTCATGATCCCAGTGTCCTGGCATCAAGCCCCTTATCGGGCTCCCTGCTCGGCAGGAAGCCTGCTTCTCCCTCTCCCACTCCCCCTGCTTGTATTCCCTCTCTTGCTGTGTCTCTCTCTGTCAAATACATAAATAAAATCTTAAAAAAAAAAAAAAAAAAAAAAAGACTATCTTACCAATGCCTCAAACACAGAATGTTCAAAACTACATTCAACTCCCTCCCATTCTCCTCCCAAAATTAGCTGGTCCATTTTCAAATTCTTGTCAATTTCTATGTTAAAATTCATTTAAAGTGGCTCTTGAACATGTAGCCATTAAGCAGAATCTTTCGAGTTTTTCCTTCAGCAGTCTCTGTCATCCATTCCCAAAGCTACTTCTAGGTTCTTATGACCATATCTAAGGGTAATCCACTCTTCAGTAATGACACTTTATCATTAGTCGCCTGTGCAAAAAACTTTACAGTGATGAGAAAAATGCTACTTTTTGCTATTTAAGATCTCTCATAATACAGCTTGCCTTTATCCTACTCCTCCTAGGCGTAAACATATTCTTGTCCTCATGTTTTTGCCTATCAAGTATGTTCCTTATCTGAAGTGTCCTTTTTCCATTCCACCTCCTTTAGGACCATGCTTGAATTTGATCTCTTTCCAAGTAGTAGGGTTTTATCAATCTTTTTTCCCCAGAAGTGTATACTATACGCTTCTGTCTGTATCAATAGCTCATTCCTGGAAGTACTGTGTATAGGAGCATGGCTGTGTGTGTATAGAATGAGGTCTCGGGGGTAAATATTTTTTAAAAGCCCAAAAACCCTCTAGATGAGTCTAACAAAATCTCTTAATAATGTTTCATAAAATGTTTAGAGATTAATAAAATACCATCCCACATAGCTCTCCTAGATCATCTTATCTATACCACTCATTTTGGCCCACATTCATACACTTCCTTATATAATTTTTTTGGTTTGCATTTCTTCTCTTCCCAACAAGACAAAAATACTTTGACTGAAATCATGCTTTTTATGTCTCTTGTATAATTATCCTAATATAATGATGAGTATGCTTTGTTAGCAAGTATTGTGGATTGTCTTTTTATTTGCTTTGTAGTTTCAAGTTTTTCTTTAAACTCCAATTAGTTAACATACAGTGTAATAGTAGTTTCAGGAGAATTTGGTGATTCATCACTAATATACAACACCCCGTGCAAGTATCCTCTTTAATACCCATCACCTACTTAACCCATCCTCTCTCTCCCCACCTCCCCTAACAAGTATTAGTTTAAATGAACAGAAGAATTTCCTAGAATTCTGAAATTATAACTTTCATTAAAAGAAATTATGATTTAAAAATTACAATAAATAAAAATAACAATAATTACTCCCAAGTATTAGCACAGTTACCCTTTGATAAAAGTTTTTCACAAATGAAAACTTGTAGGGGCAACCAGGGTGGCTCAGTTGGTTAAGAGTCTGCCTTAGGCTCAAGTCATGATTCCGGATGCACTCCCGCATGCTCTCAAATAAATAAAAATCTTTTTAAAAAATGAAAACTTGTATTTATTACTATATTTAAATTTCATTATGTCAAAATAGGGCCCCCTCTGTATCTTGTACAAAACTTCACAGGTTAAATATGTAGTTCTCAAATGTTCAGATAACACCCAAGGAACATCATACACCACATAACTTAAATAGCAGCTACTTTAAAGCATTCTACCTTTAAATGCATATTGAATTACATCTTTAAAAGGCAGTTTTAGAGCACCTGGGTGGCTCAGTCAGTTAAGAGTCTGCCTCCTGATTTCGGCTCAGGTCATGATCTCAGGGTCATAGGTTGAGCCCTGTTTCGGGCTCTGCACTGGGCATGGAGCCTGCTTGAGATTCTCTCACTATCCCTCTCCCTCTGCCCCTACACCTACCCCTCATTGATGATCTGTCTTTAAACAAACAAACAAACAAACAGGGGGGATTTTAATCAGTCCCATCTACACAGAATGCTTCTCTCATATTTTTATTTGGATTAATGGCTAACATTTATTGAGTATTCATCAGGTGCCAGGTACTTGTCCAAGCCCCTAACAAATTCTGTCTCATTTAATCCTCAAACCCCATGAGGTGGTTTATTATATTCCCAGCTGACAGACAAAAAGACAAAGAAGTTAAGTAATTTGCCAAACTCATACAGGTAAAGAAGACAAGAACCAGGATTTGAACCCAGACAGTATAATGCCAGAAAGGGTGCTCTTATCTCTCTTTCACATTGCCTTTCAATAGAGATCAATTTCAAGGCAAAAGATGCCCTGCTGAATTTGACTCCTTAAAAGAAAAATGCTATGAATTCCAAAAAAAGATTTAAAACATCTGTCTAGGTGAGATAAAGACTATTAGCACTGAGACAGTAGGTTTTGAGAAAAACCTTCCCCTACGTATTTAATATTATGGTAATGTGAAAGATCCCAGTTCACGCATGAAAGATCAGAAAATGACTTAACGTCTATTTTGCCCTCTCACTCTGCACTCCATAATGGGCAATTTTGCCCTGCCCAATAAGTTAGAGGTTCAAAATATATCTTGACTCATTATTTTAGTGTCCCAGTCTTAACCCTTTTCCCCAGTCCATAACCAGTGATCCATAGACCCTACTTCTATCTTGTCATTACCTTGCTGGAGATCCCATAACAATTCCCACTCACCTTTCAGATGAAGTCAGAACTTCTCTGAGTTTCATGGTACCACATTATGTGATCTTATTATCTGGCACTATTCAGGTTCATTTTCTACTCCAGGAGTTCTCAGCCCAAGATCTATGGACAAAATCCAACAACCCTAGGTTGTATGCAAAATGTCGTATGCATGTGTATTTGGTGGAGGAAGGGCAAGAAGAAAGGTCCCACAGACAATTTTTGCAAAGGTTAAGAACCACTGCCCTAGGGGCACCTGGGTGGCTCAGTGGGTTAAAGCCTCTGCCTTCCGCTCAGGTCATGATCCCAGGGTCCTGGGATCGAGCCCCAAATCAGGCTCTTGCTCAGCAGGGAGCCTGCTTCCTCCTCTCTCTCTGCCTGCCTCTCTGCCTCCTTGTGATCTCTGTCAAATAAATAAATAAAATCTTAAAAAAAAAAAAAAAAGAACCACTGCCCTAGAGCGATCATTACCCTACTACCCCCTTCGTGCCTGTCATGTTCGCCTCTGCTCCCTGACTTTTATTCAGCCTACAGCCAACTAAGAATGCTGCTCTCCTCCCAAATGCAACCCATCCTGGAGGTTTCACGTCCTCAGAAGCTGGCCGGTATCCAGAGTTATCACCAGCTCTTCTTGCACTTGTAGTTCATAACATACAGTTAAAACTTAATTGTTTTTCCTGTGGTAGACCCTGACTTAATTCACTTTTTACACTGTCACCAATACCCAAATCCGAGTGCCAAGCACGCAGCATGCAGCCATCTAAGCACACAGGTGTTGTAAAGAAAACGAGCACACTGCCGGGCAAAACGTAAAGTGTACTGCCGGTCCTGGACAAAGACAAAGGGTCTTACCAATAAGATGCTGTGATGACGCTGTCACCCATTCCGGCTTCACGAATCATTCTTCAAGTCTGGTTCCAAAACTAGGTAGAAACTAAACCCCCATGAAGTTTAAAAAAAAAAAAAATAAAGTCGCCAAAACGGCAGCTGAGACAGAGTTCGGAAGGAATCCTTGGCCCCTTCAAATTCCCTCTCGCTCCACAATAACCGGTTCACCAGGGACACAAACTGTTCCCTCAGACGTCCGGCGACTTCACCCCAGGAGGGGCATTTCCGCTGACCCAGCCACCAGCTCTGCGACCCTCGCTCCTGCGGAGTCGGCTTCTGCCAGAGAAGAGAAAGAATAAGGGGCAGCGGGTCCCAACTCTCCCCTCTCCACTTGAGCCCTTCAGAGGCCCAGCTAGCTCTGAAATCCCGCCTTTGAGAAGCTGCACCCCAGGGCTTAGCCGCCGCCTCAGTTTAAAATAGTTTCCCGTCTCGCTCTGCGGCCGGACGCCGGAAGTCTCCCCGGTACGGATTACACGTTAGTGAAGCGACTCCGGTCGCCATTTTAACTGAGGTCGAGCGACCTGACCGTAATCCTCAACGTGGCTAACTGCGCTGCGTCAGTCTTCAGAACTTTTCTACCTGCGTGAAGCGTTCCGGCAAATTTCCGCCCATAATAAGCATGGCGACAGCACTTCTGCTCTGATTGGTTGAATGCCTTCACCGAAACTTGGGCGCTTTCAGGCGGTACAAGGAGTGTTTGTCTCTCAGCGGTCATCTGCCACACTGTGGGTTCTGGACGTGCGAAGGTTTTGGGTTTGCTGGCCTTGCTGTTTCTGAAGACCAGAGGCCGGCTGCCAGGTCTGGAAGATTTGAAACCTGAGACTGAGTTCCTTGTATTCCAAGTTCGGCCTGCAGGGACCTTCGGGGAAGCGTGGAATGAGAGGAAGGGCGTGCGCCTGGTGATCAGCCCCTTCGCCCTGCATGGTCGCGGAGACCCCCCTTTGCCCTGCTGGGTGGAAGGGTTCTGTCGGCTCTTCCGGCCGCAGTTCTGTTGGTTAGAAGTGGAAACTGATCCCCTGAGATGGAAAAAGGATCTTTCCCTCACCCATCCTCCAGGGGCCCCAAAGAACTTGCAGATTTATCTAGTTTCTAGACACGTGTACTTGAATGTTCAGCGGAGGAGGGCTTAAATATTGGAGAAGAGAGCGAAAACAACTAGCATTTTAAGGGATTTGTGTCTATTTCCAAAACTGACTTTCGACCATCATCCACCACCGGCTGCTTGGGATTCGTGAGTGTCTCTTGCCATCCTGTGGCTCCAACATGTTCTGTTGGTTAAGTCGGCTCTACCTGGGTTTTTCCACACCCACCGGAAGGATCACCCACCTGATCCGGAGTTCTCTCTCCAGAACGCTGGTGCTCACTTCACAGAGGAGAATTCCAGGTGAAAGCAGTGAGGGGCTTAAACAATACGGTCTCTGCAGCCAGAGTGCTCTTAGGCCATGTCCCTGTAGTCTGAACTGGATAGCTTTATGTGTAGAGGCAGATCTTTCACTCTCCATTTCTTACAATGTCAGTTTTTCTCTGGAGTTTTTAAAAAAAAGTAACCACATGAGTTTTGCTTTTAGCTGATGCTGTTAATAAGCCTAAAAAATTCTTTAACGTTTGAGAATATTTCGTATAGTCTTTTCTGTCGTGCAAGTGACTGGTTTCACTCTAGATTCATACCATCAAACTTCTGTTATTTCCAAAACCTCATTTCATTTTGGAAAGGAATGTGCACTATTGAGAACAGAGTAATTTTAGGTCTCAATGCAAATGCTACGCGATCAAAATTTAGATTGCCTAATGCAGGGCAAAAATGTACAGTAAGACCCGTTAATTTACTTGGATTTTGACACATCTGCAGGTAAATTTAATAATGACTAAATCAAATTACACACTTGAACGTTCTTTATAAATTCCATTCATTGACATTAAATACTTAAGATCATATAATTTCAGGGTCTTTATTTTCAAGCAATTTGGAAGTAATATGTTTTTAATCTTGCTTTTCTTTAAAGAATTCAGTAGCTTTGTTGCTCGGACTAACACGTGTGGAGAGTTGCGTTCTTCTCACGTAGGCCAAGAAGTCACTTTGTGTGGATGGATTCAGTACCGAAGGTAAACTGGCCTACGAGTGTCTGGTGGTGAGGGGTGACTGGGTGTCTGAGACAGTTAAGCTTTCAGCTCTTGATTTCTGCTTCAGGTCATGATCTTGAAGTCCTGAGATAGAGCCCTGTGTTGGACTCTGCCTGCTTAAGATACACTTTCTGCCCCTCCCTCCCCCAAAAGAATGACTGGAGGTGGTTTTCCCCCAGTCAATTCCAAACTTTTATTAAAATTTCCAATCAGAACAGCAAAAGTTTTCCAACTCCTGCAGGATTCTCAGAATTCCTTGAGTTTTCAGATCTGTTTTGCAAGACCCAAATAGAGTCACTGGAGTGGCATGTGTTGAAGGGTATAATAACACGTGTTCCACCAGTGGACTGAAATGTCCGTTAGCCTAATCAAGTTGAGGAGTTTCTAGGAACAGGAATTGGGAGTGGGCCAGCTGGTAGCTTTAATAGCATGGAAAAGTTTTATTATTCTAAATTTAGGTAGAGAAAAAGCCTAAAAACATGAACAGAGATTCCTTAAGATTAAAGCCTATTTTGTTGTTCATCTTGATATTCTAGCACATACCTGAATAGTACATTAATTAACAATGAAGAGTTCCAAATTATAGAGACTGTGTGGCCTTCCTGAAGAATATGTTCCAAAGGGGGACACTTGAGTGGCTCAGACGGTTAAGCATCTGCCTTTGGCTCAGGTCATGATCCCAGGGTCTTGGGATGGAGTCCCACGTCAGGCTTCTTGCTCAGCACGGAGGCTGCTTCTTCCTCTGCCTGCCACTCCCTGTACTTGTGCACTTGTGTGCTTTCTCTGACAAATAAATAAAATCCTCAAAAAAAAAAAATAGCATGCTCCAAATGGGTGGATATTTGACCCATAAATGTGACTTCTGAACTCAAAATCCAAAGAGGTTTTCTGTACCTGCCTGGTCCTAAGTATAGTATAAGAAGTGCAGGTTGAACATTAAAATGTTGGGATTTGGGGGACCTTCTTGATGGTTTGTGGAAGTATTAGTACTTAGACCACCTGTAGAAAATTTTAGTTGTATTTTTTAGGAAAAGAGTTTATAGGGACACATGGGTGTCTCAGTTGGTTAAGTGTCTGCCTTTAGCTCAGGTCATGATCCCAGGGATCTGAGATCAAGCCTCACTACGGACTGCTTGCTCAGCGGGGAGCCTGTTTGTCTCTCTCTCTCTCTCCTCCTGCTGTTCCCCCCTGCTTATACTCTCTCTCTCTCTCAAATAAGTAAAATCCTAAAAAAAAAAAAAAAAAAAAAGGAAAAGAAAGAAAAAAAGAGTTTATATTTCTATATTTAAGAAATGATCAATTGGATATTTCTAATATCCTAGAATATCTTTGGATTTTAATTCTTGAAAAGTTTCCAAATTTAATAAAATTTTCTTATAAAGACTTAAGCCAATGAAAATTAAAAATTTGTCTTTTACTATCAAGCCAGCTGGATAACATTAGCTGCATGTATAACTAGTAAAAATTGAAATTGAAAATGAAAAGCCTGGGCTACCTGGTTGGCTCAGTGGGCAGAGTGTGATTTCAAGCCCTGCTTGTAGAATGGAGTTTATTAAAAAAAAAATTTTTTTTTAATTAAAAAATTTTTTTAATATTTTATTTAGGGGCGCCTGGGTAGCTCAGTGGGTTAAGCCTCTGCCTTCAGCTCTGGTCATGATCCCAAGCCCCTGGGATGGAACCCCACATCCGACTCTCTGCTCGACAGGGAGCCTGCTTCCCCCCTCTCTCTACCTGCCTCTCTGTCTACTTGTGATCTCTCTTTCTCTGTCAAATAAATAAAATCTTTAAAAAAATAAATAAATAAAGATTTTATTTATTTGTCAGTGAGAGTGAGAGTGAACAAGCCCAAGCAGGGGGAGTGGCAAGCAGAGGGAGAAGCAAGCTCCCCACCCATCAGGAAGCCCAATGAAGGACTCCCATTTTTTAAAAAAACAGGAGCATCTTGGGGAGCTCAGTTGGTTGAATGGCTGCCTTCAGGTCGTGATCCTGGGATCAGAACCTGGTGTTGGAGCTCCCTGCTCAGTAGGGAGCCTGTTTCCCCTTCTCCCTCTGCTCCTCTGCTGCTCCCCCTGCTTGTGAGCTCTCTCTCAAATAGATAAAATCTTTTTTAAAAGATTTTAAAAATAGATGATTTAGGAAATAACAAATGCGAAGTCTGGGGTTTTTTCCATTAATAAATTTACATAGATAATTGCATGAATGTAACACGTAATGAAAACACATAATTATTTATTATAAAAAGAACGTGGGAAATTGCATGCATTTTTGTTTGTTTGTTTGTTATTTTGCCTGCTTAAATTTTAGCTCAGAAATTTTTGTCCTAACATGTTCATTTTCTTCATTGATCAGGCAAAACATCTTCCTGGTCCTAAGAGATTTCCATGGGCTTGTTCAAGTTGTCATTCCCCAGGAGGAGGTAATCGAAGGATTTCTAATGTTATCTGAAAGCCTCTTTGATGCTGTGGTAGAGTAAGCTAAGTATGTTGGATAAGTGTGTGTGTGTGTGTGTGTGTGTGTGATGAAATGTTCCTGGAATAATACATTGGTTTTCTCTAGGGAGGGTGACTTTTTACTGTCTATCTATCTATACCCTTTGAATTTTGAGCCGTGTGAAGGGTACTACCAGCTCAAAAAAATTTACCATTAAAATGAGATAAAATATCTCTCATCATGCTTGTTGGGCAATATTGGCTTGTCTTGTAATGTTTACAAATGCATGTATACACAAGAAACATATGGTTTTACTCAGTTTTTAGTCTTTGAAGTAAGTAAAGAGCAATGAATTTAATTTAACTTTCAGGGATCAAGATCCATAGACGAACATAGGAACCCAGGAGAGTTCCTTTCAGTTGGACTCCATTATTGCTATTGGGTATAACTGTCCCTAAGACTAACTCTGGAGACAACTGCCTTAAAAGTATGTAGGAATTGTTTCCATCGATCATTCCTCTCCTTATTTTCCTTTAAGGAAAACAATTCTAAAACCCTTCACTAATAGTTTTTACCTGGTATATTATGTAGAGTCAAAATGGGGATGCAATTTACAAAATTCTTTTAGAAAGTCATTAAGGGCAGCCCCAGTATTTACATCAGTTTAACTATGAGTGTTAGTATTTATCTAAACCATAGACTGCAGTTACTACATATTCCTTTAAACTCATTTGTTTGTCCGAACTGTTTTTCTCTCTCATTCTGTAGTCAACTGCTTCTGTGAGGAAGATTCTCTGTGAAGCCCCCGTGGAATCTGTGGTGCAAGTATCTGGGACAGTAATTTCCCGACCTCCAGGACAAGAGAATGCAGTTAGTAGTTTAGAAGCGGTCTATGTAAATTTTACCTGTATACCTGTGCACTGTCTACACATTCAGGCAGCAGCGAATGTGTACCTATTAGACATCAGGCACTGAAAGTTCTGCAGGTTTTACAAATGAACCTGCATATTCCAAAATCTCCACCAGAAACACACACCAATGTGCACAGGCAAGTTAAGACCTCTGTCAGCACATCGGCCCCAGATAAGCATAAGAATGTCAAAATCACACACAGACAGGGATGCTTTAGACTCAGCCTTCTGAGCACCCACACACTTTACATATGTAAATAAGTGCATGCGTTTTACAAATGATCACTGTGTACTTGTCCTGATGGGTGATTTTTTTTTTTTTAAAAATAGGTCTTTTCTCTCTCTTTAAGAAAATGCCAACAGGTGAGATCGAAATCAAAGTTAAAACCGCTGAACTTCTGAATTCCTGCAAGAAGCTGCCCTTTGAAATTAAGGACTTTGTGAAGGTGCCATCCTGTTTTTTTAAGATTTATTTATTTATTTGACAGAGAGAGTACAACCAGGGGAAGCAGCAGAAGGAGGAGAACCAGGCCCCCCACTGAGCCCAATGTAGGGCTCCATCCCAGGACTCTGGGACCATGACCTGAGCTGAAGGCAGAGGCTTAACCAACTGAGCCACCCAGGCATCCCATCCTCTTTTATTAATAAAATAGAGTATCTTAAGAGTATCTTAAATTCTTAGTACTTCATATTTTATTTAGAAAAAGCAATATAATTACAGGGCTGAAATTTTTGTTGGGGGGGAGAAAAAAAGGAAATAAACAGTTTTCCCCCAGCTAAGCTTTCACAAAGAAATGACAGTTGTATTTTTGGTTAAAAGTGTCAGTGCAGAGAGATGCAGAGATTTACAGCTTGAAAATAAGCAAACCTTCTTACTGATTCCTACGAGTACCACAGTGGAGAGATGTCCTCTGCTGCTCCTTGCTTTTCTTACACTTGTAGTTCCATTCAGGTGATAATGTCATAGCTGTTTTTACTCTGGTATATATAGTTTTTTGAAGATTTTATTTATTTATTTGAGAGAGAGAATGAGTAGGGGGAATGACAGAGAGAGAGGAGAAGCTCAGTAGGGATCTTGACTCAAGGTTTGATCCCAGGACCCCTGGATCATAGCTTGAGCCAAAGGCAGATGCTTAACTGCCTTTGAGCCACCCAGGCACCCCCTACTCTGGTGTGTGTGTGTGTGTGTGTGTGTATATATATATATATATATAAACATATATATTTTAAATATTTTATTTATTTATTTGACAGAGAGAGAAATCACAAGTAAGTAGAGAGGCAGGCAGAGAGAGAGGGAGAAGCAGGCTGCCGGCTGAACAGAGAGCCCGATGCGGGGCTCGATCCCAGGACCCTGAGATCATGACCCGAGCCGAAGGCAGAGGCCTAAACCACTGAGCCACCCAGGCGCCCCGCTCTGGTGTATATTTTGAAACAATCATTGAAGTCTTTAAATATATTTTTCAAGACTCAACTATGGGCTTAAATGAATGGATAAGTGTTTAGGAGGGTAGGCAAATTGTGATCCATGAGAGGTAATAATAATAATGAAGAGTAAAAAATGTATAATCTATGTTAGTAACAAACTTAGAAGCTGTAGGAATTAAGGATGGTGTATTCGCGAATGGTGGAAAGTAAAGATAGAACTGAAGTTGTTGAAAATCCGAGCTCTGTATTAAAGTTAATATCTTTTTAATATTCAAAAAATATTTCAACATTAAATTCTAACCATTTGTTTAGAAAACAGAGGCTCTTCGTTTGCAGTATCGCTACTTAGACTTGCGAAGTTTCCAAATGCAGTATAACCTGCGACTGAGATCCCAGATGGTCATGAAAATGCGGGAGTATCTCTGTAATCTACACGGTAAGGGACATGCCTGAAAGTTCTTAAGCATTTTTAGCATCTCTTCTGTTTCATTCAACGTCTTATAGCATCTTCTCTTTAGCACAATTGAGTCAGAAGTTGCCAGATGTCTGGAATTTACTTAATGTGTAAAGCAGTTTTTGAAGAAAGGTTCATTTCCAGGTGTTTTGTCCTAAGGCATAATTTGGTAACTTAGAGTGTAATTTTGATCTATTAGGTTACAAATACAGTCTTTTAAAGATACTGTGTGGAAGGTAGAAAAGCCCCTTGTTGTTATCTGTGAGTTTTCTTAATTCTTTATCATGTTTATACTAATTTGTTGGGAGCTCAGAGATGTCCTGTCAATTAAACTAGACTCTTCAATCAGTCCTGGGCGGGGGGGTTTCTACTATGTTTGAGCAGAACATTTAGAAAACAGAATAATTCAGTAAAGAATCCATCAAATAGTTGGAATTATTTCACAACAAAAGTGTCACTTTATGAGCCAAATAGGGTTTTATGAAAATCTTAAGCTTCCATCTTGGTTGTGTGGAAATCAGTATTCAGTGAGCTTGGTAACTTCTTTCAGGCAAAATTCCTAATTAAAATGTAGGAATTTTAGATTTGTTGAACTGTACCGTAGACAGCACATTTGACAAATTCCTATTTATTAAATTCTGATGCTTCTCTCTTTTCAGGATTTGTGGATATAGAAACACCAACATTATTTAAGAGGACTCCCGGGGTATGTATATCCCTTAAATCAACCTACCAGTAGTGTCCTATTAGTTATGAAATTGGACCACTTTGTTTTTATATTCATGTGGCTATATTTTTTAAATATATTTTTCTGTTTGACAGTGGTCACATTAACTGGGTTTTGTTAAGAGTGGAGAAAATTATATGGGTATTTTGACTCAGAACTTTTCTCCTACATGAGTTTTTTTCCCCCTTAATGTTTATAAATGCAAACCAATAATGAATTGTTTCCTTAAAAATAAACCTCTTGTTGGGTGCCTGGCTGACTCAGTCAGGAGAGCATGTGACTCTTGATCTCAGACTTGTGAGTTCGAGCCCCAAATAAGGTATAGAGATTACTTAATAAATACTTACTTAATAATTACTTAATAATTACTTAAATAAAAAATTTAAGGGGCGCCTGGGTGGCTCAGTGGGTTAAGCCTCTGCCTTCCACTCAGGTCATGATCTCAGGGTCCTGGGATCGAGCCCTGCATCAGGCTCTCTGCTCAGCAGGGAGCCTGCTTCCTCCTCTCTCTCTGCCTGCCTCTCTGCCTACATGTAATCTGTCTGTCAAATAAATAAACAAAATCTTAAAAAAAAATTTTTTTTTTAAATAAACTCCTTATTCATTAAGAATTGACATTTCTAGGGCGCCTGGGTGGCTCAGTCATTAAGCATCTGCCTTTGCCTCAGGTCATGATCCCAGGGTGCTGGGATCAAGTCCTGCATCGGGCTTCCTGCTTGGCAGGAAGCCTGCTTCTCTCTCCCCCACTCTTCCTGTGTTCCCTCTTGCTGTGTCACTCTCTGTCAAATAAATAAAATTTTTTTAAAAATGGACATTTCTAAACATTGTTATTTATATAGTCCGTGGACTTATAAAAACATAGTTTAAAAAAGCAGTTAGCAATTACTGGATAGGAATTGCACAAAATTCTTTCAGATCATAACAGAATTGGGAATTCATTACAGCAAGCGCGTTTATTACTTACCATGTACAAACATTGTTAAAAGCCTACAATGTGCAAGCCTTTTGGGGGACTAAAAGATGAGCAAGAGATGATCTCTGTCATTTGCTCCTTAGTTAATTTCATTTGTGATGAGCTGAAGTATCAAGCTCCACCAGGTCTTAGGTTCAGGGTTTTTTTAACCATATTTCTGCTCTCCTTCTCTCATTAAAAGGGTGCAAAAGAGTTTGTAATACCATCGAGGGAACCTGGAAAGTTTTATTGTCTCCCTCAGAGTCCTCAACAGTTTAAACAGCTTCTGATGGTTGGTGGTTTAGACAGGTGAGCCTTCTGTGTGCTAGTCGTAAGTTGACAGAAAAAGAAAAGGAAGGAAGGTGGGAAGGTGGGGGAAGGAAACACAAAATCATCTGATCTCTTAAAAGAAGGTAGAAAATGGGAGCACCTGGGTGGCTCAGTGGGTTAAGCCTCTACCTTCGACTCAAGTCATGATCTCAGGGTCCTGGGATCCAGCCCAGCATCGGGCTCTCTGCTCAGCAGGGAGCCTGCTTCCCCCTTTCTCTCTGCCTGCCTCTCTGCCTACTTGTGATCTCTTTCTCTCTCTGTCAAATAAATAAATAAAATCTTTTAAAAAAGAAGGTAGAGGGGTGCCTGGTGCCTCAGTAGGTTAAAGCCTCTGCCTTCGGCTCAGGTCATGATCCCAGGGTCCTGGGATTGAGCCCTGCATCGGGCTCTCTGCTCTGTGGGGAGCCTGCTTCCTCCTCTCTCTCTCTGTCTGCCTGCCTCTCTGCCTACTTGTGATCTCTGTCAAATTAAAAAAAAAAAAAAAGAAGGTGGAAAATGTATGAGCATTTGGAAAATATTTGTAAAATACCCCAAACATTTGTAGTCATTATTTAGTAAAGATGTATTGGGTAGCCACCATGTGCAAAGCTGTATGCTAGTAGATGTGCAGAGAATTTTTTTTAAAAAAATGAAAAGTTTTAGGGGCACCTGGGTGGCTCGGTTAAGTGTCTGACTGTTGATCTCAGCTTGGGTCTTGATCTCAGGGTCGTGAGTTCAGGCTCTGAATTGGGCTCCGAGGTGGGTATGGAACCTACCTATAAAGAAAGAAAGAAAGAAAGGAATAAAGACAAAAAGTAAAGATTTTGCTCTCCAGGAGTTAATGGATGTAGTAAGACAGAATAGGGTAATAAATAAACGAACTGTGTAGAACCCAAAAGTGAGTTTGTTGACAGTTGCAAATTAGGCGTTGTTTGGGGACATATTATTAAACAACTTTGTGAGCAAGGCCTTCTGGGACAGTGCTGCATCCCAGCAGATGAAGGTGCGAATGAGAATGGCGTAGCACAAGAAAGCTCAAGTGTATTCATGGAGCAATAAGTATTTTGATTGGCCAGAGCAAAAGAGTCTATATAAAGAAGCATAAGCTGCCTTGCATGCCAATCTACTACATGAATATTGAAAGGTGCCATTGTATATTTTTAAAACGGCATAGATTAGTTAGTTTCTTATGGGTCTACTGTACATCCGCTTAGAGCATCATAAAGAATTTTTAAAATTTCATATGTCCCTTAGGTACCATTATTAATTTATTTCATAGACTGCACTGCCATGAACTTTTGGGGAAAAGTATGTGTATCTTCCTAGAATCATGACTCAATTCATGTTATTTTTCAATTGTAGATATTTTCAGGTTGCCCGATGTTACCGAGATGAAGGTTCGAGACCAGACCGACAGCCCGAGTTTACTCAGGTACTGTGTGATACTCACTTCTCTTAGTCAGCCTTGCTCCAGCCAAGTAGTTCAAGACCGGGCAGTAATTTTTATTTGTAAGCAGACCTTATTTTGTTGTACTTTTGCTTTATTGTCCTTTGCAGACGTCGTGGTGTTTACTGATTGAAGCTTTTTGGCAACCCTTCAGAGCAAGTCTGTCAGCACCATTTTTCCAACAGCATTTGCACACTTGGTGTCTCTGTGTCACATTTTAGTAATTCTCACGATATTTCAAACTTTCTCATTATTGTATTTGTTTTGTTGACCTGTGATCAGTGATTGTGGTTCCCTGAAAGCTCAGATGATGTTTAGCATTTCCTAGCAATAAAGTATTTTTTGATTATGGTACATATATTTTTTGACATAATGTTATTGCACACTTAATAGACTACAGCATAGTATAAACCTAACTTCTATAGGCACTGCAAAACCAAAAAATTAATTTGACTCACTTTATTGTGATTCTGCTTCATTGCAGCAGTCTGGAACCAAGCCCACAAGAGCTCTAGTGTGTGCCAGTGCTTTACTTCTCATCACATTTTATCCATCAGATATTTAATTAAATGAACCTGCAGTTGAGACACTATTTTTGATTCATTTCATGTGTCCTCCTTAGAACACTTAGGGTCATCAACTAAGAAATGCCAAAGATTACTGCAGTGTTGTAATGGTGTTGCTAGGATAAAGTTCTTCTTCTTCTTCTTCTTCTTTTTTTAAAGATTTTATATTTGAGAGAGAAGAAAGAAGAGAGCATGAGAGGGAGGGAGCAGAGGGAGGGAGCCCAATGCAGACCTGATCCTGGGACTCCAGGATCACGACCTGAGCCAAAAGAAGTCACTTAACCAACTGAGCCACCCAGGCGCCATAGGATAAAATTCTTTAAAACAAATCCCTTGTACATTAAGAGCCAAGATTTCTGTATGTTGGCATTTAATCTGACTCATCAAAGCTGTCATGATTTGGTTTTTATATGATAGCACGTTAATCAGCGTGGTGAAGGGGCAAAAATCTAAGCTTTGGAGTTGGACACACCTCGGGTCAAGTGTGGCTTCACTACTTACTAACCACATATACACAGGCAAGTTACAAAGCCTCTCCGAGCTTAAGGCATGAGGAGATCGAGGAGAGCTAAACCGGCTGATCCCAAAGCAGTAGGAAGATGCCTGACGCAAAACAGATGTGCAGTGTATCCTCCCCACCCCCATCCATGGATTAAGTATGTGCAGAATCCTGTGGTAACTTGAAACCAGCAGAATGTATAAATATGTACCTATTACTACTGTGGCTGTCCAAGTTAGTTTCCCTGTGTTATTTTGGTTTCAGATTGACATAGAGATGTCTTTTGTAGACCAGACTGGAATCCGGAGTTTAATTGAGGGCCTGCTCCAGTATTCCTGGCCCATTGACAAGGATCCTGTGGTGGTTCCTTTTCCTTCTCTGACTTTTGCTGAGGCATTGGCCAGCTATGGAACTGATAAACCTGACACTCGCTTTGGGATGAAGGTACATCTCTTCACTTTTCTAGGACTCTGTCCTACCACCGTCCTGCAGTCTGTTAAACCACTTTGAAATTTACAACCAGTTACACACATTGTTACATCATATTTTTTGTTGTTACCTTAGCTTGTTACCAAGCTATAGCAAGAGAGAATAAAAGCATATTAGCACTACAGTACTTTTGTCATATCTACTATGCTCCAAGACCGTTTCCAAGAATAAGGTGTTCTTGCCATGAAGTTTTTATTATTGACAACTTAGTAATTATATGGACATGAATGGTCACTTGAAAGGAAAAAAACCCTATTTTTTCCTCTTTAATTTTTCTTAAGCTAAAATGGCACTTGGAAGACAAATGATTAAGATTTATTCTTTTTCCCTAGCCTGTAAAGAGCTCAAGTATATGGAAATGTTTATTCAAGTTATTGAGATCTATACATACTTTAACTAGGGGTAAGAGTAGGATTTATATGGAGCAGTTTCCATTAGCAAGCCTCTCCTTATTTGCTCTTAGAAAGCATTGACCCTTCGTGTCTATAATGCTGTTGGCATTTCTCTATCTCAGTTCTCAGTGCAAATTCCTTAGAAGTCAAAGTTTCATTTCATCTATAAATAGGCAGTGCTCGATTCTTGGGATGAAAAAAATACACAAAATGTTCTAACTGCCTGCTTACAGCTGCCAACTTAACCACGTCTTATTTCTTCTTTTGTAATATGGAATAGGGGTGCTAATTACGTCAGACTTCTTGAGTTAAGTTCCAGCTCCAGGTTGTCTTGGCCGAGTTGTTTTCTTCTCCGTGCTTGGTTTATTCCTGTATTACATGGGGATAATGAGAGTGCATATCTCATACTTTTATTATACTGATTAAATGAATTAATAATGATGAATAATACATTAGTACATTAACCCCTGTCATAGTGCCCAACCCATTAAAAACCAACTGCACTCTGTAAATGTTTAACATAATAAGATCTACTTGCTTTTTTAGAATCTTGTTTTTAAAATTTTGAGATAAAAATTACCTCACATTTATTTACTTTTTTTGTTACCCATATTATAGATCATAGATATTAGTGATTTGTTCAGAAATACAGAGGTTGGATTTCTTCAAGACGCACTTAGTAAACCCCAAGGAGCCGTCAAAGCCATACGTGTCTCTGAAGGAACAGTAAGTGACTCGTAGTTCTCTTTCTCTAGAGTATATATTCGGGAAGTAAATATATTCAACATTGGCACGTTAAACCTCAAGTAGAACAGTTCTTTTTTAAAGAACATATATCTTTAGGGGCACCTGGGTGGCTCAGTGGGTAAAGTGTCCAATTCTTGATTTCAACTCAGGTCATGATCTTAGGGTCCCAACATTGAGCCCCACGTTGGGCATGGAGCCTGCTTGAGATTTCTCTCTCTCCCTTTACCCCTCCCCAGCTTCTAAAAAAAAAAAAAAAGAAAGAAAGTACATATTTTTATATAAAGTAAAGAATAAAACCTTGTGAGTGTGAGTTTACACTCAAGATGTAGAGTTTTTGTCTTTCTTTTAAAAAATGCTAAAAAGGGACACCTGGGAGGCTCAGTCAGTTTAGCTGCTGCCTTTGGGTCAGGTCGTGATCCCAGGGTCCTGGGATCAAGTCCTGCATCGGGCTCCTTGCTCAGTGGGGAGCCTGCTTCTCTCTCTCTGCCTCTGCATGCCACTCTGCCTGCTTGTGGGGTCTCTCTCTGTCTCTCTCTCTTTGACAAATAAATAAAATCCTTTTTAAAAAGGCTATAAAGTACTCTTCTACTTCATTTGAGATCATTCCTACCAGTGATGAGCATGAAATAGTGTTCATATGTCTTCCAGCCTCAGTTTACCCAAAGGCTCCCAGACCATATCAGCTCCAGGATCGCCCTTGCATGTTGGTTCTGGGCCTTCCGAGGGCTCTGGTCTCATTTGCATTCAGGTGCATTAATAACAGCAGGAGGGCGAGGAGGTAGAAATGTGAAAAGCCAAAGCAAGGGGAGGTGAGGGCAGGAGAAAGAATGGCTGCGCTAGGCAGACCCCGACTCCGAGGTGAGACACGTCTGTTTTCCATGGTTAGCACACCTGCTTTGAACAGGATGTGAGAAGAGGGGTTCTGGAAGTACTTTGGATAAAATTACTCTTTGAAAGATGACTCCTTTGTGTTCTTGAGCATATTAGTGTATTCAAAGTGGGAATAGGAATTCAGTCTCATTACTTTTTATTCACTTCGTATAGTTAGTGGAAAGTAATTTGTGTCCATACTCTAGTCCAGACATAATGAAAACGTTCAGGTAAGCTCAGTTTAACATATACTGCATGGTATTATTTGCCTCAATTTGAGTATGTCCAGTCTTCCCCAAGCCAATTATAAGAAGTGCGGCAGTGTTAATCATGTCTGCCTTTCCGTATCTCCCATCCCTTGTCTAGTGCCCCAAGAATATTAGTTACGATGATAGTCCTAGTGTTTCAGTTACAAAGGCATTGAGATAACTTTAAAAAGGTAAGATACAAAGAATTTTAAGTGACCTAAAATAAGCAAATTCTGAGTCCTCTTTCTGATCTGAAAATGATTTTTTTCTTACACAATTCAGTTGTAAAGATTTGAACATGAACCCTGCGTATTCCATAGGCAGGCTTTTCTGTGGAGCACGTTTCCAGCCGTTGCCAATGATTCCTGCATAAGGGGGGGCGGGCAATAAGCCTTGTACAAGCTCTAAAATGTTGTCCTTTGGAAGCAGAAATTAAATTTTATATTAAATCCTTTTGTGGTGGACACAAAATATATTTGTAGCCCATTTGATACTGTAGACATGTTTATGAAGCTGAGTTTACTGTCTTTTCAGAAATACTTAAAAAGGAAGGACATTGACTCCATTAGAAAATTTGCAGCTGACCATTTTAATCAGGTAAGGAATTAATTACAATAGTTGTTTTTTCCCTATTAGGGATTCCATATTTTTAATAAGTGTTTGAGCTCTTTATATAATCTCTAATTTTGAGTTCTTACTATGTCAGACCATTCTTCTACTTTTCTTCTTTTAAGGTTCATCTAATCCCAGGACAAGACTAAGATTTTTACTTAGACAGTTGAATTCACCATTGATCAGAATGTGAAAACTCAACCATAGTTTTTTGTTTTTGTTTTAAGATTGTATTTGTTTATTTATTTGACAGAGAGAGAGAGAGAGAGAGAGAGAGTGCGAGCACACAGGCAAGTAGAGTGGCAGGCAGAGCGGAGAAAGAAGCAGGCTCCCTGCTGATCAAGGAACCCGATTCGGGACTTGATCCTAGGACCCTGGGATCATGACCCGAGACAAAGGCAGCAGCTTAACCTACTGAGCCACCCAGGCATCCCTCAACCATAGTTTTTAAAAATAAATGTGGAGGGGCACCTAGGTGGCTTAGTTGGTTAAACTGTTAAGCATCTGCCTTCAGCTCAGGTCGTGATCAGGCCTCACGTCAGGCTCCCTGGTCAGTGGGGATTCTGCTTCTCCCTCTGCTTCTCCATCCACTGGTGCTCTCTCTCGCTCTCACACTCTGTCATTCTCTCTCTCAAATAAGTAAAAATATTTTTAAAAATAAATAAAAGAAGTGTGGAGTTTTAATCCAGTTAGGATTAGATTAGAGCCCCATTTGCCCAAGGTTTGAAGGAAGCCTGTATTCATTGTTCTTCCTGTACCCTTTTTAAAATTTTTTAAATTAAAAAAAATTTTTTTCTAATTTAAAATTTTAAAATTCAGAACTTTTAAAATTCTGAATCCACCTCTGACAGACACATTTTGTGTTGTTGGCTTGGTGAGTGGAGGAACTGAACTACCGAGGAGTGGGCGTGGCAAACGGGCCTTTCTTATCTCGTCACTGGACCTGGAAATTGTCTCAGCCTTCTCAGAACCAGTAACTTTAAAAATAGTCATGCCCTCTGAGTCATTAATTTTCTGTGACATACTTTGTAGAATACATTCTAAATCTGAAGAGAGTATGCTTATTATAGTATCCTTTACAATAGGAGTAAGATGAAATTATATGGGAATAATTAAATTAAGGTATAATCAAAGGAGTTGATATGATTAAAGTTCCTTTTTTAAGACTTTGTCTCCAAAAAGTTTGTAGTATGGGGAATATGTTCATATTGTAATGATTTGTAAGAAAAGGAAAATACAGAATTTTATATAAACACTGATCATAACCATGTAAAAACACAGTATTTGCGTATTGAAAATGGACCACCCACCACTACCACCACCACAACCAAGCATCATACCTCAGGCTCAAAGGGATTTTCAACAAGAAAGAAAGAAAGATTAAGATAATGGTTTCCAAAATGGGTCAAGGCAAAGTGAGAAAAGTCAGAGCAATATAAAAAGCTTTTCATAAATGAATTTAAAGAATTATCCTCTACTTCTCCTTGTTCTTTATTGTAAAAATGTATATTCTTTTATGAAATGATGCTAATAGCAGATAATGTTTTAAGTTTGTTTTATGCCTTTGATAAAATTCAGAAGTGGCAACTCTAGATCTTCCAATTTTGTTTCTTTACTTTTATTTTGCTGGTATTTGAAGTCTGCACTTAGGAATGACAGGACTGGGAAATAAGCCAGAAGGTAAACTTCAGTAACCTTCAGTTCATGAATTCTTTTTTTTTTTTAAGATTTTTTTATTTATTCATTTTACAGAGAGAGATCACAAGCAGACTGAGAGGCAGGCAGAGAGAGAGAGAAGCAGGCTCCCTGCTGAGCAGAGAGCCCGATGCGGCACTCGATCCCAGGACCCTGGGATCATGACCTGAGCTGAAGGCAGCGGCTTAACCCACTGAGCCACCCAGGCGCCCCAGTTCATGAAATTCTTACTATATGTTCTTTTTTTCCCTCTTTTTGCCATTTCTCATTAACTGATTTTTATAGAAGAAATGGGTAACACTTCTGTTTTTTTAATGTATTATTTTTACTTGATTTTTTTTTTAAATATGTGTCTGAATTTTTAGCAATATATCACATGCACAGAGTTCAAAACACAAGTAGTAGGATGCCTGGGTGACTTAGTCCATTAAGTGTCTGCCTTTGGCTCAGGTTATGATCCCAGGGTCCTGGGATCCTTGCTGTCCGGGGAGCCTGCTTCTCCCTCTGCCTGCCACTCTGCCCGCTTTTGCACATGCTCTCGCCTTCTCTCTGACAAATAAGTACAATCTTCAAAAACAAACACCCACACACACAAGTAGTAAAGGATTAATGAGATGCATAAGTGTGTGTTCTAGCTCACATCTCTCCAGTTCCACACCAGTCAGAATGTCTCCGTTTTTTAGAAATATATCTGCATACTGGTGTTTTTGTTTGTTTATGTTTGTTTTTACTTATCCATTTTAAACTTGATCTGTTAACTTCTGCATAAGCGACAAAGCTTCCACACACAGGGCTCACCTAGTTATTGTGTACCTCCTGCACAGCCGTCTTTGTGGACCTTTCCTTCATTCCTCTTTTGAGTTGAAGCCACTCTCCCTGGATCCCAGATCTTCCTCTTTCTTATTTGTGTTGGAGTAGATCCTCAAGTAACTTCCTAAGAAAGCTTTGCCTAAAAATGTCTTTATGTTGAAAACCTCACTCTTGATGACTAATTTGGCTTAGTATAAAATTCAGAATTGCAGTCACATCCCTTTAGAACAGTGCTGCCCAGGGCACCTGAGAAGCTCAGTTATTTGAGCCTCCAACTGTTGGTTTCTGCTCAGGTCATGATCTCCTGGGTCATAGGATCGATTCCTGCATCGGGCTCCACACTTAATGGGAAGTAGGCTTGAAGTTTCTTTCCTCTGCCCTTACCCCCACTTTCTCTTTCACAAGAGCCCTCACTCTGTCCAACAGAACCTTCCTTGTTGGTGGAAATATTTTGCTTCTGCGTCATCCTATATGGTAGCCCCTAGCCAGGGCAGCCATCCAGTGCTTGAAATGAAGCTAGATTACCTGTGGAGATGAATTTTTAATTTTATTTCATTTCAGTTAAATAGGTATGTGTGAGTGGTGGCTACTGTATTAGGCAGCACAGCCTTAGCTTGCCGAAAACATTGCTTTTTTCTGTTGTACCTGCTATTACTGATGAGAAGCCTGATGCTGACACGAATATGTTCCTTCACAGCAAAGCTGCTTGTTTTCCTTTGGAAGCATTCAGCCTCCTGATCTTTAATGTTCCAGAATTTCAATTTGCATACCTTTGGATCGTTTTGCATTCATGTGTTGTACCCTATAAGGGCTGTTTCAATATTAATGGCTCATGTCTTTCATTTGTGGAAAATTGTTCTATTACTGATTGCTTTGACTTCATCATTCCCTCTAGTCTCTTTTTTTTGGAATTTCTTTTAGCCATATTTGGACCTCCTCTTGTAACTTAACTAGTATGTCTCTCTGTTTTTTTTTCCCTGTGTTCTTTCCCACCATTTCCTTTTTATTCTGAGAGATTTCTTCAACTCTTCTGTTGGATTCATTTTAGCAATCATGTTTCAGTCCCAGTAGCTGTTTCTTTTTTTTTTCTTCCATATTTTATTCTAGTTTTATTGATAGAATATATTTTTGAGGGCCTTTGAGGATTCAGTCCCTAAACTAAACTACCTCTTTCCTCTTGCGTCCTTTTTTTTTTTTAAATACTGCAGCATTTCTTTAATGTATGGTGACTGTTGATTGTATATATTTAGAATGAGTGGGTTTTGGGGGTTTTTTTTAAGTTCTTTCTTGATTTCCAGTCAGTTAGCATACAGTATGTAATAATAGTTTCAGGTTTACAATTTAATGAGTTGGCATTTCCTTACAATACCCGGTGCTCGTCACACGTGCACGCCTTTACCCCCATCACCTGTTTCACCCGTCCTCCCCTACTTCCCGGAATGTCCTCCCCCCACCTCCCAGAACGTCCTCCCTCCACCTTCCAGAATGGCAGCACCTTCCAGATTTAAAAAGCTGGCTGGTTCACTTGGTAGAGCATTCAACTCTTGATCTCTCTTAATCTGTTGATCTCAGGGTTCCTGAGTACAAGCTCCACATTGGGTGTAGAGCTTACTTAAAGGAAAAAAAAAAATTTTTTAGGTGGTTAGGAATACAGGGTCCTTGGAGGGGCTTTGTGAATGGGTATGTTCAGTTTAGGGGGAACAGCAGAGCCACTGGCCCCTACCCTGAGAATCCAAAGTTTCATCGGAGTCCTGAGCCTACCCTCTGGGCTTCTGCAGGATAAAATTCATCCCTTCTGTGCTGAGACGACTCCATTTTCTCCAGGCCAGAGCTCCCTGCTTCTTGCTGCTATAATCGTTCCTATTCCGTTCATTTGCAACCTGCCACAGATTTGCAGAAACCTCTTTGCCAGTGTCTCCCCACCTTTTATTCCCTTTTGTTTCTGATTATGGTGATGACATCTGTAATTCCTCTAGTGTCATTTTGAAGGGGTTGAGGGAGGGAGTGAAGATCATCTCATGTCCTGCTGGGAGCAAGAAATTTTCTATGACAAGAAAAATAAATCACCCCCACTTTTTAAAAAGATGTAACTAAGTCTTTTTCTTTATCACAGGAAGTCTTACCTGTATTCCCAGAAGCCAATAGAAAATGGAATTCTCCAGTTGCTCAGTCCATACTGGAGGAGCAAAGATCGGGACTAATCAGACTAATGGAAATCCGAGAGGATGATGTGGTCCTGTTGACTGCTGGGGAGCACAAGAAAGCAGTAAGAGGGGGCACCTGGGTGGCTCAGTCATTAAGCATCTGCCTTCAGCTCAGGTCATGATTCCAAGCTCCTGGACTCGAGCCCTGCATCAGGCTCCCTGTTCAGAGGGAGGCCTGCTTCTCCCTCTATCACTTCCCCGGCTTGTGTTTCCTCTTCGCTATCACTCTCTGTGTGTCAAATAAATAAATAACACCTTTATTAAAAAAAAAAAAAAGAAGAAAGAAAGCAGTAAGAAACATCACCTGTGAACAGCTGTGCTATTGATGCTGTGTACGTAATACATATTTAAAATTGACTTAATTTCATAAAATGGAGCTGCTCTATATGAGTTTTTCTATTAATAAATACCTTTCAGCACTTAAAACAATGCTTAAAAACAAAATCACTTAAAAAGCACTTAAAAACAAAAATCCAGGGGTGCCTGGGTGGCTCAGTGGGTTAAAGCCTCTGCCTTCGGCTCAGGTCATGATCCCAGGGTCCTGGGATCGAGCCCCACATCGGGCTCTCTGCTTCATGGGGAGCCTGCTTCCTCCTCTCTCTCTGCCTGCCTCTCTGCCTACTTGTGATCTCTGTCAAATAAATAAATAAATAAAAATCCAAAGAAGTGTTCTCTTCATCAGCTCCCAGCCTCTATTGGAATTGCTCACACAGTGATAATTATGATGTGATGATTGGCACTGTTCACACAGATTAGATATGGCTCTGATTAGGAAAGCCACTCAGGTCAAAAGCCATTGGTATTCCTTGTAGGACTGTGAAAAAATGTTTTCACTTTCAAGGTTTTGCAGATTAGGAACATTTGGTAATCCCAAACTTTTGTAGATAATGCATTCCTAAAACTGTGGAGGGAGAGATCAGACTGCTGGAAGGCTACTGGGCTGGCAGACATCTCCAGCCCTACTTGGTCAAGGCTGGACCCTTCCTCCTCAGGAACAGCTGCTGGGAGGTGATGAGTGCTGCCATGCCCTGGCCATCTCACCACCCTTCAGGAGATCTGTGGAGTGGACTGAGCCATAGAGATCACTGTAAAAGGTACAGAAGGATGGAATGTCAGTCAAACGTGAATATCGAAAATACATTAGAAAGGTCAAGTGTGATATAAATTCATTTTTGCACTAAAGTATAATATGATTTCTTTGTAGCAGTGGTGTTTGATTAGTACTTTATCAAGTCCCTTCTTCTTTTTTGTATTTGCGCTATACATATCATTGTTTCTTCCAAAGGAAAAGCTTCAGAGGTCAGTTTCAATGCAAAGTTTAACCCACTATCTGGCGCCGGGCCGGCTCAGTCAAAAGAGCGTGCGACTCTTGATCTTGGGGTCATGAGTTGCAGCTCCATGTTGGCTATAGAGATTACTTTAAATAAGTCAATAAATAAAATTTTAAAACATTTCTTTTGAATAAGTAAATAAATAAATGTAGAACCCTCTTTCCCTTCACCGGCCATAATGGAGTGAAGAAAGCTATTTAATTACAACTTTGTTTTGATGCCACAGTCATGTTTTGTTTTGTTTTTTTAATTTTTATTTATTTATTTGACAGAGATCATGGGTAGGCAGAGAGGCAGGCAGACAGAGAGGAAGGGAAGCAGGCTCCCTGCTGAGCAGAGAGCCAGATGTGGGGCTCGATCCCAGGACCCCGGGATCATGACCTGAGCTGAAGGCAGACGCTTTAACCCACTGAGCCACCCAGGTGCCCCCGCAGTCATGTTTTTAATGAATTCATTTATCAACATTATTGTTTAATACCAGTCATGAACAGCGCCGATAAACTTGCTGGGGAATGCACCAGTTAATTACAAATTTTACTGTCAATGAGTTTCTTAAAAAAGAACTCGGGATTTTGTATTGTATAAATACCCTGCTGCAAACTTATTTGGTCATTCTGCTTTCCCCTGGTATGAGGTGAAGCTGCTGGCATTCTTCTCTCAGGAAAGTACCATTTGAATTCCTGCTGGGACTGCTTGAAAGAACTAGAAATTGGACTTAAGAGGAATAGCATTAGCACTCTGAATATGCCACAGGTCAAGTGCCCCAGGTGCACATGTACGCTAGAATAGGCTCTGTGCATGTTTCTAGGCATGGTTTCCTTTCTCAGGGAAGCTCCGCATATCATAGTGAGCACTTCTCTTTGCTCAGCACTGTGCTGTGTGCTTTGTGGACCTTAACTCATTTAATCCTCATGCCAGCCTTATGAGAGAGAAGGACCATTCTAAGATCAGAAAACAGAAGCATGGGGGCACCTGGGTGGCTCAGTAGGTTAAGCGTCGGCCTTTGGCTCAGGTCATGATCCCAGGGTCCTGCAATTGAGCCCCACATTGGACACCTGCTTAGTGGGGAGTCTGCTTCTCCCTCCCCCACCCGTGTGCTTATGCTCTCTGCTCTCTCAAATAAATAAAATTTTTTTTTTTTTTTTAAAGAAAAAAAGAAAACAGGCATGGAGGTTAGAAATGTGCTCACATGCAACCAGACAGTAGGGGAGCAGGTTTCTAACCTATGAAGTCTGGTTTCAAAAGTCACACTCTTTTTTTTTTTTTTTTTTTAAGATTTTATTTATTTATTTGACAGAGATCACAAGTAGGCAGAGAGACAGGCAGAGGGAAGGGGGAAGCAGGCTCCCTGCTCAGCAGAGAACCTGATGTGGGGCTCGATCCCAGGACCTTGGGATCATGACCTGAGCTGAAGGCAGAGGCTTTAACCCACTGAGCCACCCAGGCACCCCAAAAGTCACACTCTTAAATGGACCTCTTACCCGTACTGCCCCTCTGATCATAGCCAACATTTGCTGGGCATCAGCTGGGTGCCAGGCACCCCTCGGAGCCTCACTGCACCCCGCAGGAGCAGTCAGGGGAATAATCACAGAACAGCTACTGTAGGTATCTCACTTGATCTTCACAGCAGTGTTTTGGAGTAGATCAGTTTATCTCCATTGTCCTCCGGAAAAAGGTGTGGAGAAGTGAGTCAGTAGCCAAACCGAGATATAGCCCAGGTCAGTCAGACTCAGGTATCTGTGCCCTCTGTCACTGTGTTACCAAATTCTCACCTGATCTTGCAAGTGTGGCAGTCTTTCTCAACCATGTTTCAATCCGATCATCCTCAGCTCTTTGTCTCCTGAGAGGCTCAGAGTGTCTGAGTAATCGTCTCGTCCCTTCTCAGAGGATGGCCTGGCTGTCGAGTCCAGCTTGTGTCATTTGCTGCCTACTCTGTCGCAGTGGTTAAATCAACATTCGTTATCTTCTGTTTGCAGTGCTCTGTGCTGGGAAAATTACGACTGGAATGTGCCGACCTTCTAGAAGCCAGAGGATTGGTGCTGCGTGACCCAGCTCTGTTCTCTTTCCTTTGGGTTGTGGATTTCCCACTCTTTCTTCCCAAGGAGGAAAATCCCGGAGAGTTGGAGTCAGCCCACCACCCATTCACTGCTCCCCACCCCAGTGACCTGCAGCTCTTATACACCGAACCCGAGAAGGTACCATGTCTGTTCTTCCACATAAAAAGGAAGTGGGGAAACAAAGGCAAAGACGGTCTGATTTCATGGTCTCACCCAGTTCTGGAAGCCTCAGGGGTGGTTGGGTTTGAGCACATAGTAAATATATTGTCTCTGAGTAGCTGCACTGTCTTCAACCTGTAGAACAGAAAATGAGAAATTTTCCCTAATATAAAGGCTCTGTGAATCTTCTAGGTCCGTAGCCAACACTATGACTTGGTTTTAAATGGCAGTGAGATAGGCGGGGGTTCTATCCGAATTCATGACGCAGAGCTCCAGCGCTACGTTCTGGCAACTTTACTGAAGGTAACATCATCTTCTAACCTGTTGTTGTTGTTTTAACCAGAATATTTGTTGTTTTAGCCAGCATTGATGTTATAGTGGTGAGCATACTGCCTTCCAGAATGTTTGTGGGATTTGTTTTTTTTTAATTTGTTAGGAATTAAGGACTCACTAGATAGAGAATAGTGTTGGCTTGTCTCTCTACCTTTAGTGTGTAAGACTTTGAAAAGTAAATGATCATAATAGTCGTTTATTAGTAGGGACCGTTGTGTGCTGGGCATTAAGTACTTTATATGCACAGACACATTTAATCCTCACAATTACCCTATTCTGCCCATTTTAAAGATAAGTGAGCAAGGCAGACTGATTTATCTGCCCGGAGTCACACAGCACAGAAGTCACCAGAGCCACTATTCAAATCCAGGCCAGGTGGCTCTTAAGCCCAAGCTCCCAACCTCCGAACCACCACACTGCACAAAAAATGATGTGGCCAGAAATGCATGGAAGTGTTGATCATGCTAGAGAAAGAGCCTGGTTTGAAAGAATTTTGTATCATTTCATATGGGTGATATGATATGACAGAGAGTGGGATAATCAGGATTTTTAAAAGAAGAGTCTCTACAGATGCAGGCCTAAGAAACTTCTTGATGATTCAGTGGAAGGCCAGGTTAGATTTTAGGAAAAAAATTGTCCAAGGAGAGTCTGATCTCAAGCAATTATTTAGTGGGGTAAGCTAACAAGTGTGAGGGAGGATGGAAGAATTTTTTTTTTTTTAAGATTTTATTTATGTATTTGACAGAGAGAGACACAACGAGAGAGGGAACACCAGCAGGGGGAGTGGGAACCTCATGCGGGTCTCCATCCCAGGACTCTGGGATCATGACCTACGCTGGAGGCAGAAGCTTAACGACTGAGCCCCCCATGCGCCCCTAGGATGGAGGAACTTCACTGAAGGCAGGGTTGGAGAACTCCAAACTGCAGACTCCCCATCAGCCTTGAGGACATTGCGACCTCCCGTAATATTTCTCCTCCCAACTCAAGGCGTCCAGTCATCAGTTTCCCAGCCAGGTTTCTTCCTTCCTTTCATTGTCAAGCTTCTTAAATGAGTCAGTGAGAATCCATGGCTTCTGCCTCCTCCCCACCACCCGTGGTATTGGAACAGAATCAAGTGGAAAGTGTTAAAAACAAACAAAAAAAGACCACCCACTACTCCACCCCGGATCAATTACGTGAAAGGCTGTAAGTGTGAGGCTTTCACATTCATTCCTTAAAAGCTCCCCTCTTGTTTCAGTTCTGTAGCCTGGGGAGAGAACCACCGTCAGACACACTTTCAACATTTCCACAACATGTTGCCCCACATAAGTTAACTTGCAGAGCCACGAGATCCAGTGGCCTGTTCTTAGCCCCCAAGCTGTTCTACCTCCCAGCAGCATTTGATGCTCTTCCTCTCTTAATAATGTTCTCTTACCTTGGCCCTGTGATAGGACACTTCCTGCTTTTTATCCTACCCTTCTGAGCCCACACCTCCATGTCCTTGATAGGCGCTACCCTGTCCCCATTCTCATTGTAATACTGGCTGCGTTACTGTGTGCCACACATCCCTCTACGTGTTTCATTCTGTGACTTGTCCTAGTCTCTTGCTAAACCATAAACAATCTGAAGGTGTTTTTTTTAACTCGTTTTTTCCCCCCCTTTAGCATCTACGCTTACTATGGACCCTCAGTGTGTATTCAAATTGAATTCTGTTTTGAATTTCAGGAAGATGTGAACTTGCTCTCCCATCTGCTCCAGGCTTTAGATTTTGGGGCGCCCCCTCATGGAGGAATTGCCTTAGGTAAACAACTGTCCTTTGACAAGCTAAATTTCATTCTGTAACCTTATGTCTCAAATTTGGGCTCAGTTTCCAGGCAGGGGCAGAGGTGGAGAGGAGGGGATAAACAGGCTAGGGTGCGAGCCCAAGAATTCTGTAAGGTTTTAAGTTTGTATTTTCCTTTCGTTGATAGAGTGTACTTCTAAAATGTACTTTAATATGTACTTTACCAAAGGGGAAAAAAAAAAGTACTTTACTAGCTAAAGGTAAAACTTTATAATTTGCACTTGAAAGATTTCTTTTTTTTTTTTTTTTTTTTTTTTTGTCAGAGAGAGGGAGAGGGAGAGAGAAAACACACAAGCAGGCAGAAGCAGAGCAGGCTCCCTGTGGAGCAAGGAGCCCAATGTGGGACCCGATCCCAGGACCCTGGGATCATGGCCTAAGCCAAAGGCTGCAGCTTAACCAACTGAGCTACCCAGGCGTCCCTTGAAAGATTTCTTAGCAGAATAAAACTTCAGTGTTAAGTCAGTATTGCTCAAATCCCTGGGGCTCACAGACGCATTCATAGGCGACTGGAAGGCACTGCTCCGTGGTATCCAGCTTGTGTGGGAGCAGGAACGTGCCAGTGCGCTTCTGCTGTCGTTGCTCACCTTGCTGGTTTTGTCAGACGAGGAGTGTGAGAAATTCTCGGAAGCTTACCTAGATTGTAGGCACTCAACAGCACGGGCTTCCGTTTGTGTTCTTGGTTTTTGTCAACCTTTAGAAAACCCTTGCTAAGGACTGATTAATTGCTGTGACTTCATTTGAGTGTGTGAATATTCATCCTCGGCATTTTTCTAGGATAAGACAGAAAAGAACCTTAAAAACACACAGAAGTTCCCTAAAAAAGGCAGGGAACTCCGCTTGGCTGCAACTAAAGATTCTTATTTAAAAGTTCTCTACAGCCTTTGTGGAAAAACTTAGTCACTCCCAACCTTAGATTCCACTCTCATCTGTTACCTTTGTATTTTACTTCCAGGGTTAGACAGACTGATATGCCTTGTCACTGGAGCACCAAGCATCAGAGATGTCATAGCCTTCCCCAAATCCTTCAGGGGGCATGACCTCATGAGCAATGCCCCAGATTCTCTCCCTCCTGAGGAACTGAAGCCCTATCATATCCAGGTCTCCTGGCCAGCAGACTCAGAAGCAGAAAAGAGCTCGTTGAATCAGCCATCCCATCCAGAAAGTTGAGCTTTTGAGTTTTGTCTGCTTGGCTTCCCCAAGGCTGAAATCAGATGCAGAGTGCTGCCGCAGGCCTCATGAGCAGCTCTTCAGGGGGAAGGAATCCAGACAACATTCTTGACCACAACAAAGAAGGTATCTCATTTTGACTTGATAACACGCTTACTGGGATTTTTTGTTTGGGACTTTTATGTAGTTTCTGTTACCTGGACAGGTGTGAAAATGGCCCTTTGTCTGAGTAATATAATAGCTTAGTGTTTTCTCATCATGTTTTTCATACCTGGATAGTAGATCGTTTACGTGAGACAGAGGTAATCAGTAATCAGACCATGTGAAATGTGGGGAGATGCTTGCCCCTTTAGTCAATTGATAAGGGGGTCATTTCAACCAGCCTCATCAAGAGAGTCCTGTAAAGGAAGCTAAATAGTGATATCTCAATGGTAAGCATAATATAGTGAGAAGCATCATGATATAATACCAAAAAAAAAAAAAAATCACCAAAATGAAAGTCATAAAATCTTGGTGTTTTACCTTGAGCACGTTACATAAGCCTCCTTTCCTGCTTATATGAAATGGGAACACTGCTTGTCCTGGCTACCTCACCAGGCTGCTCTTGCCAGAACCAGAGGAAATGATGTATGTGGAAGGAATTGTGAATAAAAATAGTTTGAAAAACTATAAAGGATTACACAAATATAATAGATAATGGTATTATTTACCTGTAAACAGATACTGGTATATCTATAATCTTACAGTCTAAGATTAAATAAAATTGACATCTATGGCATAAGAGAAACAGTAATTTTATTAATCAGTATTCTATTTATGATTGTATTTTTTAAAATAATTATTGGGGTGCCTGGCTGGCTCAGTGGGTAGAACATACAACTCTTGATCTTGGGGTTCTAAGTTCAAGCCCTACATTGGGTGTAGAAGTTACTTAAAAATAAAATCTTTGGGATGCCTGGGTGGCTCAGTGGGTTAAAGCCTCTGCCTTCGGCTCAGGTCATGATCTCAGGGTCCTGGGATCAAGCCCTGCATCGGGCTCTCTGCTCAGCAGGAAGCCTGTTTCTTCCTCTCTCTCTCTCTCTCTCTCTCTCTCTCTGCCTGCCTCTCTACCTACTTGTGATCTCTATCAAATAAATAAGTAAAATCTTAAAAAATAAATAAAATTTAAAAATCTTTAAAGAAATAATAAAATAATAATAATAATTACTATTAATCCATGAATAACACTTCTCCTCAATTATAAGTAATTGAAAATATTGATCTTAGGCCAACCTCAGATATATAGAAAAGTGAACACCAAAGTATTGTAATTTTCATATACATGCTATGACATAAAATCTTATAATCTGTTAATAATTATGAAATGAACAAGGCCTTGATGAATGAAAGTTTTCTTTTCTACTTTGTCTTCACTTTTGCCTTGACATTCTTTTGATGTGTAATTTAGAAGTACCAAGTATCAGCCCTCTATCCCTGTTTTATTTTTCTTGGTGGTCTAAGCAAGTCCTATAGTTGTTTGTTTGAAAATAAAATCAGCTTCCCTTCCAGTTCTAATCTGTGATACTCAGTGGACCAAGAGGAGTATGAGTGTTCTTCCCTGCTGCAGAAAAGTGGTTTGCCATTAGGTGGAGCTTTTCTCTAAAGTTGGTCCTCAAATCCAATCTCCCACCTGTGGGTGTATTCTGGAGTGAGAAGATTCTTGCTGGCAGGGCTCTCCAGGTAGCCAAGTCTGCATACCCTTTCTCAGCAGAGAATTTCTAGAGCTTCCCTTTAATAGGTGGGGAAATGCAGTTTATGTCCATTTATCCCCCGGGGGATAAACGTAATTCACTATTGACTGTGTAAAGCCTGATTCCAAGCAAAATGTTGTCTTTTATCCTGGAAATGAAAGCTCCAGAAGACACCTAAAATCCAGAGAATATTTTCTAGGCTGCAAATACCAAAGGTCCCCAGTCCTCAGAAGTCAAACAATCCTGTGTTGTTATCTCGAAGACTTAGTCCTTTTGGGCATCACTGGGCTCTTCTTCAGTCTTGCCTCTCGGGGGAAAAAAAAAGCAAAATAATTTTATTAAATAATTTTATTAATCAGTATTCTATTTATGATTGTATTTTTTTAAATAATTATTGGGGTGCCTGGCTGGCTCAGTGGGTAGAACATACAACTCTTGATCTTGGGGTTCTAAGTTCAAGCCCTACATTGGGTGTAGAAATTATTTAAAAATAAAATCTTTGGGGGCGCCTGGGTGGCTCAGTGGGTTAAGCCGCTGCCTTCGGCTCAGGTCATGATCTCAGGGTCCTGGGATAGAGCCCCACATCAGGCTCTCTGCTCAGCGGGGAGCCTGCTTCTCCCTCTCTCTCTGTCTGCCTCTCTGCCTGCTTGTGATCTCTCTGTCAAATAAATAAAATCTTTTTAAAAAATAAATAAATAAAATAAAATAAAATGAAATGAAAATAAAATCTTTGGGGCGCCTGGGTGGCTCAGTGGGTTAAAGCCTCTGCCTTCGGCTCAGGTCGGCTCAGGGAGCCTGCTTCCTCCTCTCTCTCTGCCTGCCTCTCTGCCTACTTGTGATCTGTCAAATAAATAAATAAAATCTTAAAAAAAAGAAAAAAGATTCTAGCTGAAACTCCTGATGATACACAGTATATCAAAATTTTTAATCTTTATGCTTCTCAGAAAGTTTTCTGATTCAGAAAATGGCACTTTTATATAAAAGAGGAAACAAGAATACACACACACATATATATAACAAATTTTATATGTAAAGATGTACATAAAAATTCAGAAAACTGGATTTTTTGGGCCAGTTTTTAGAATACTCACTATTTTGGGCAGTGGGAGTTAAGTAAATGAATCTATTTTGGCACACAACTACTGTTCATATAATATCATTGAATATTTTTAAAATAGTGTTAGCTTAGGACTTCACATTAGCAATATGATAGAGTAACTATCCTAGAAAATCTTACTTGTACAGAACACCTAAATTCCTAAATATTTTTTGAGTCTTTTTTAAAATTTTATTTAGAGTTTGAGTTGGGGGAGGGGCAGAAGGAGAGGGAATCTCAAGCAGACTCTGCACTGAGCGTGGAGCCCGACACAGGACTTGCTCTCATGACCCTGATCTAGTGACCTGAGCTGAAATCAACAGTCAGGAGCTTAATCCACTGAACCACCTACATGCCCTCTTTGAATCGTTTTATATGCATAAATGAACTAGTAAGGGAGCTCCTTAGAGACCAGAAATGTCCCTGACACTGATGTAATTAGGTGCTGAAGCTGTTGATGTCCTGCGGTACTGCTGATCTGGTGTGACCTAGTCGTTTTTCCTGGATCATAAGGGGAAACCGGCAAACAAAACCTACTGCTTCCTGTGTAAGTCAAGGAGTTAGATAAGCGATGCTCATGTAAAACAAGGTCCTGAAAGGAGACCCCCTCAGTAGGGGGTGATTGACAAAGAAACTTGTCTGTGTTTGCTTTGGCTCTGGGGATCTGCTCTGGCCATTAACTGCCACAAGCTGACACTTAACAGAGGTTTGAACACTTTCTAATCTGAGACTCATGGTGTTCCGAGGTTGATAAAAGCAAATGCAAAAGAAAACAACTTAAACCTGGTTCTCAAAGAATTGCTGAAGATGAAGTTCCAAGGAATATAATCTCACAATTTTTTTAACATCTTTTTTTCAGTGTTCCAAGAGTCATTGTTTATGCACCACACCCAGTGCTCCATGCAATACGTGCCCTCCATAATACCAACCACCAGGCTCACCCAACCCTCTGCCCCCCTCCCCTCCAAAACCCTCAATTTGTTTCTCAGAGTCCATAGTCTCATGCTTCATCTCCCCCCTCCTGATTACCCCAATTCACTTTTCCTTTCCTTCTAATGTCCTCCATGTTGTTCCTTATGCTCCACAAATAGGTGAAACCATATAATTGACTCTCTCTGCCTGACTTATTTTACTCAGCATAATCTCTTCCAGTCCTGTCCATGTTGATACAAAAGTTGGGTATTCATCCTTTCTGACGGAGGCATAATACTCCATTGTATACATGGACCTTATCTTCTTTATCCATTCGCCTAAGGGCATCTTGGCTCTTTCCACAGTTTGGCCATTCCTGCTTTGAACACTGGGGTACATATGGCCCTTCCTTCCACTACATCTGTATCTCTGAGGCAAATATCCAGTAGGGCAATTGCAGGGTCATAGGGTAGCTCTATTTTTATCTTTTTGAGGAATCTCCACACCATTTTCCAAAGTGGCAAAAAACACCCAAGGAAACAAGCTACTATTGAGACTTTATCTGCAGACACACAACCAGGATCTGATTTGCAAATATTTAATATATTGGGACCTATCAGATCCTGACAACAAAACATACATTTATAGAAATAAAAGGGAATTAAATGTGAGTGGGGTATAAGAAAATAGCTAGACAAATTTGGAGGGGAATTATAAGCTTATATAGGGGGGTGCCTGAGTACTCAGTGGGTTAAAGCCTCTGCCTTCAGCTCAGGTCATGATCCCAGAGTCCTGGGATCAAGCCCCGAATCTGGCTCTCTGCTCAGCAGGGAGCCTGCTTCCTCCTCTCTGCCTGCCTCTCTGCCTACTTGTGATCTCTGTCTGTGAAATAAATAAATAAATAAAATCTTTAAAAAAAAAAAAAAAAAAGCATATATAGGGGTTCCTGGGTGGCTCAATTGATTGTGTCAGGTCATGATCCCAGAGTCCTGGGATTGAGCCCTGCTTCGGGCTCCTGGGCTCCTTGCTCAGTGGTGAGTCTGCTTTTTTTTTTTTTTTTAATTTTAAGATTTTATTTATTTATTTGAGAGAGAGAGAGATCACAAGTAGGCAGGGAGGCAGGCAGAGAGAGGAGGAAGCAGGCTTTCCGTGGAGCAGAGAGCCCGATGTGGGGCTTGATCCCAGGACCCTGGGATCATGACCTGAGCCAAAGGCAGAGGCTTTAACCCACTGAGCCACCCAGGTGCCCAGTGAGTCTGCTTCTTCATCTGCCTGCTGCTCCCTGTGCTTATGCTCTTGCATGCGCTAACAAATCTTTTTTTTTTTAAGTGCCTCATAGTCCCTGACATATGTCCCTGATTGTTAAGTGCCACATAAAGGTTGCTTTATTATCACCTAACGTTCTTTTTCCAAGACATTCCAGAGTCATCTTGTAAACACGCAGTAGTCTTGTGTTTTGGTCAGACCCAGATCTGGAGAAACGTGTCTCAAAGGTCTATGAGCTCTACAAAATGTACCCAGCATCTGATCCTTTCATACCTCCAGGCTACCACCCTGCTTCAGGTGGCCATCTTCCACAGCAAAAGCTTCCTAACAATCTTGCTTGCATCCTTACCCCTCCGCAGTCTGTCAGTAAGGGTCAGGTTCCCTCCTCTGCTCAAAACCCTCCAGTGGTTTCCCATCTCAAAGAAAAGCCAAAGTCCTTACAGTGCCCTCCAAAGTCCTCCATAACCTGCCACTTGCTACCTGCTGACCATCTCCTGCCCACCCCCTGTGCCACCCACACTGGTGTTCACCAGCCATGAGCCCGTGTCCAGGCCTTTGCCCTAGTTGCCAGCTAGCACTTTTTCTCGAGGTAATTGCATTGTTCACTCCCTAGTAATAACCTCAAGCCTTTGCTCCCATACTTCCTTTTTGAAAACCATATTCAAGTGAGCTCCTGCCACCCACCAGCATACTCTACCGTCCTTTCCCTGCTTCGTTTTTCCTTTGTAGCACTAATCACATTACCTGACCGACTGTATTTTATTTGCCTCAATAGAATGTAAGCTCCATGAGGGCAGGGATTGGTTTTGCCTGAATTGTTCTTTGCAGTATGTCCCCAGCACTACTTGGAAGCCTGTACCTCCTGCTGCTCTCCACTGGTTTTGCCCCTACCCCTCCCCTGGCAGCCATTGGTTCTCTGTATTTACAGGTCTGTTTCTGCTAGCTTTGGGGAACTGGGTGGCTCAGTTGGTTAAGCAGCTGACTTGATCTCAGCTCAGCTCCTGATCTCGGGGTCATGGGTTCAGGCCCTGCCTTGGGCTCCTTGCTGGGATGGCTTGGGATGATTAGATGGATCAAAGGAAAGTTAAACCCAAGTCCAGTCTCAGCTTTTATTATGTGTGCAGCACAATACACCAACACTTCCTCTACCTTTACACCACCAGGAATAAGAGGGAAGAAGGAAGCATAGGTTTATCGTTTGAAGCCTCAGGGATTTTCAAGAGCATGAGGATCCCTTTAAAATACATAAATGTACAGCTTTCAAGATGAAAAAAAGCTCATTTAAGCTGTGACATTTGAAGGATAATCAAGCACTAGTTTTGAATTCTGGAACCCAGCTTTTCAGCTTGAGAACATAATTACCTTGTGTGCTTGGCAGGACAATTAGTGAAACAGATCATGTACTAAATTAGAACTACCATTTGTTGGCTTTCAGGCAAGGTGGGGTCCACTAATGGGCTATTTCCATTATGTTCTATGAAAATCACTTACATGGGTCATCACTCAGTAATGGGTTTTTTTTTTTCCAGGAGGCCAAATCAGATACTGGAAGTATAAATGTGGGAATCAGTTATTCAAACTGGAGTTACTGGTGACTGAACAGTACCCTCCAACACCCATCCCTCACCTCCCTCAGTGTGTAAATGGTAGGTGGTAAATTAGAGGATTACAGGTTCCCAGGACTGGAAGGCACCTAGAACTTGGGAGTCCAAGCTCCCACCCAGTGCCAGAGGCTCAAGTCACATTAGGATTTTCGTTTTTTTAAAAATCAGCCCAGCCCTACTTTTGGGTAGCCCTTTGTTCCATAAAGCCTCGAAGTCTTTGCCAATCTTGTCAAGCCAGCTTTAGCAACTCTAGGCACACATTGGGACTTTTCCTGTAGTATTTCTAGTGGTTTTGGCCCTCCCTTCTAGCCCTCTGAGAATTATCCTTAGGTGTACAAATTCTACCATTACATTATTAACATTACAGTATATTCTGACATTGCTACTTGTGTGGCCTCTGGCAACTTTAGCCTATGGTTATTTATCTGTGAAATGGAGAAAACTGCTCACTTGCTGTCATGGTAAGGATTAATTAATAACTTTAGCATGTAATAGACATTCGGAAACTTTTAAGGCAGGATTGGTGTTTCAAAGTATACTAGAGCTAGCTCTTGATTTGCCATTAGTCCTAAGTTTTCAACCAGCCTCATATGAATTCACCATAATGGCTGTCATTGAGCAGAAGACCATCATGATAGATTGCTGCAGAATTTCATTGTTGGTATCTTTAGGCATTCAGGATCAATTTGAGACCTAACTAATCCCATCTGTAGTTAATTCATACCTTCCTGGGACACCTGGGTGGCTCAGTGGGTTAAGTGATCTCAGGGTCTTCAGAGAGCCCACAGGGGGGCTCTCTGCTTAGCAGGGAGCCTGCTTCCCGGCCCCATTTGCTCACTTGTCTGCCTACTTCTGATCTTAAATTCGTGCCTTCCTGTAGAAGGAACATTAAGTATGGATGTCAATGTGGCTGTAGCCAAGAGCTCAAAACCAAAATTTTCTTACTCCGAAAGCCTCAGAACACACCATCAGACCCCAATGTTTATTTGGAGTCATACTATATCCAGATTTGCAGCATCCTCAGGGTTCTAAATAGGTGAAGTCCTAAAATAAAATTGTAATCCATCTATCATGTTGTGTCCTGCCCCCAACTTCAAGTTCTAAATGCTGGGTGGGGATTCTGATTACCTAAACCTAAGGAATTTAGGGAGTAACTGGGAACCCACTAGTTACCCCTATTCATTAATGACCAAAACTCCCAATTTCCATTTGCAAAATTAGCACTCCTATGAAATCTCTATTTTCTTAAGGATATTGGAATAACCCCAGCACTACTGACCTCATTCTTAAAATCTATCCTCAATTTTTAGGCTTTCTTTCAATTATGTATGGGGGTGGGGGATAATGGAGTCACTTCCTAATACCATGTATCAACACTTCCAAGAGACCCATCACCATGGTGCTCAATAGCAAGTATTTTGTCAACAGGGATTCATGCAGCCCTAGAAAATTTCTGCAAGACATACAGCTCATCCCAGGTCATGTCACTGTTCTAAATCAACACAAATACAGTATTCTAAACAAAAAGGCTGTAGTACATTCCTCTGCCTTTACTTTCAAACCCAAGACATCCTGTAAAATACACATGAAAGGCTCATTACTTAAACTGTCACAGAGTCTTAAACTACAAAGGTGTCCTATTTCCCTTCTTTCATCCCATTAAATTGAAATAAGCACTCTTGATCAGATGGTTTGTAAGAATTTATTGAAATTGATGATTTCTTCTATCCCATGAGCATCCATTCAGGTGCCTGCAAGGACAAAAAAGCTATTTTTAGTCACATTTCTGTGTTTCAATTCTAAAGATATTTGTAGTACACAGAACATCAGATCTTTTATAATCATCAAGTGATCAGTGAGAGAGTTCAAGCTGGAGTGAGATCATCATGTATTCTGGAGTACAACAACAGTACTGTTGTTTTCAAGCCTCACCTTTTAACTGTTAAGCTGCTCTCGTAACTGGACTGCTGCTTTCATAACTGCCCTAAAAGCAACAACTGCAAGTTAATCATGGTAAGAAACAAAAAATATTGTGATACTTGTCAATAAAGTAACCTCAGAATCAAAATGGAACGGTTTTAGGAGTGATATCATTCTATTTCATTTGGCAGAATCACTACATCACTGGTTACATTCTAACTTACCACACAGACCAGAGACCAACTTACCTTTAAATCTTCAGGTTGCTAAGTCGGCCTGTTTGAATATGGAGGGGAAAAAAGGCCTTCATTTAAAATTTGTTCTACTTAATTTTTCCCATTTTTAACTTTCTAAGAAAAGGGCAGCAAACCCATTCCACACATTATGACAACTGTGTAGGTGTCATACAGTGTCCAGGCCCATACATCATTAACACCCTTGAGTAAATCCTACTGTAAACTCTGGACCTTGTTGAGAACAATCGCAGCCAAGTCTCACTCCAATGTCCAATGTTGATAGGTAAGTGTGTGAAGACAGGATACACAGAAATTCTACATTCAGTTTTGCTGGGAATACTAAAACTGCTCTGGAAATGAAGTTTATTAATTAAAAAAATAAGTACAACTAAATAACTCATCCTGGCCTCATCTATTCAGATTTATATGCCATAAAAACTTCCTGGCAAGGTACACCTGGGTGGCTCAGTGGGTTAAAGCCTCTGCCTTCGGCTCAGGTCATGATCCCAGGGTCCTAGGATCAAGCCCCACGTCAGGTTCTCTGCTCAGCAGGGAGCCTGCTTCCTCCTCTCTCTCTGCCTGCCTCTGTCAAATAAATAAATAAAAATCTTAAAAAAAAAAAAAAAAAAAACTTCCTGGCAAAAATAGATCAGACTGCATTTCTCCAGTTGTGAATCCTTAGAACTATTTGTGTTTGAGCCACTATAGTATCCAAATCTGAACATTTCCTGTGGTAAAAAGGTCTTAAATTTTCTTTTTCAAGGGTATGGATAGGATTTAGGATTGCTGCAGCCAGATACATCAGATAGGAGCGAAAGACAATTTTGCTCATCACTGCTAGTCTGCTGAACTATGGTTTCATCATTGTATCGGCTTTAAATTAACACTTCCCATAGAAACCAAACTTCAGATTTCTGTACCTTGGCTTAAACTCCCCGTTCCAGGCCTTGTAAGATGCCCCAACTCTTCATACCTGCAGAAATTTAGTCAAACTTAGTAATAAATAATATTAAGTAGGTTTCTGCAGTTTTCCCAGTACTGTTTCAGTTTTCAAAAATCTTCACTCTTTTTCAGAGAGATTCCCATCTGTTTTTAATTTCAAAAATCATCACTAACAGCATCTTGCTAGTAACCAAGTAAGATCACTAGAATACATACCTTTATATAAAGTTCTTCAAACTCAGCATCTAACAAAAAAAGATACTGCTTTAGCCACATGTCACAACAGCCAAGTCCTCCTTTCAACACCAGAAAACACTTAACACAGTTAATTTCAGAAATACAGACCGGACTTCAGAGAACCAGCTGTTTTCATGTCTTCCCCTAAGCCAGCCATCCATGATAGGGGCCTGTAAGCTAGAAAAGAAAAAAGACATCTTATTAAAATGTTAATTACCATCGAATTCTTCTCAGAGTTTTTGTACAGGGTTCTTCAGTGTTAACTTTGTCTACATGCTCATTTCAGGTCAGACATTTGATCAACATCATTTCAAAAACCCTGATGAGAACATGCTTGACATGCATTCACTAATCAGCCACAAAACTAGTTAACTTGGTAGTTAAGCATTATCCTTCAGCATTCATGGTTAAGTTCTGGACCTACTAAAATGTTAATACTTACCCCAAAATTGGTCTGTCCAGACATGTTAAAGACTCAAGTCCACCTAAGAAATAAAAGTAAGTTAGCAAGATACAAAAAATGGATTTTTTTCTCTCACAAATTTAAAAATGCCCGATATCAGGTAGAGCTAATTAAGACCTTCATGTTCAGTCAGTATTTGCTTATCATCATACAGGCTGGTTTTTACAAATGACAATGTCCTAGCTAATGGTAACAGGACAGGATCTGGCCCTTTATTTAATGCACTGAAGCATTTCATGGTAGGAGTGATTTCTGTGCATAAGGCAATGCTAAAAAGCCATTAGTGGCATTCTTTGTCATGTTTGCCCAGTTACCAATGTTTAGTTCAACATAAATTGTACTCACCCCTCCAACTTCCAGCTAATTCTGTGTAATGCCTACAGAAAAGGATAAAGTTAGTGACATTTTGCTTGTGCTGTTATACCAAACCAATTCTACTATCAACTCAGATACATCAGACAAATGGTGTCTCTCTTCATATCCAATCTGCTGAACTATGCAACCATCATAGTATCTGTTTTGCAGGTTCCACAAGCATTTAAGATACCAGAATATAGAAGCTAACATTTGTTTAAAAAAAAGAAAAAAAATACTGAGTAAATATGGAGTATATGAAAGGTTTCTCACCTGCCTGCTCATAGCCAGGGTGTTTAACTTCAGGATCTAGGAAGAAAAAGCTTCACGTAAACTTAGTGGCAATCTCTAAATTCTTTAAATCACCATTTTGTGTGCCTCAGTTAGTGTAAAGGTGGTAATAATTCTCGTCATTCTCACAGTCAAGAGTAGCAAATAAATGTCATCATTGTGGCACTTTCAACCTAACTTCCCCCTTGTGAGAGAATTTCAGTAACTTACCTTGCCAGCCACTTCCGCCCCTTCAGCACCAAACTACAAAACAGACGAGGAATATCCAATGAAACACACCGCGCAGCCAAGTTAATGACCAACATTCTAACTACTTAAGCCTCAGCAGAATTTTTCAGAAATCCCTTCTGTCCACTACTCTTAAACCATCACGGGCTTAACAAAACCTCCACCTCCAAGCATATCTGATTCCTACCACGGCGTTCACCCGTTTCTTACCTGTCCATCAGAAGCCATCAAAAGCCACACTGTATTCATGTCCGGCACCATTCCTATGGAAAAGATCAGGATCTTTAAGACACCACTTTGTTCTAGGAAGTCTAAGCATGTCTTTCCTACCATCTATACCAGGTCGTTTACACCAGCCACAATTTCATGACTTTAAGGGTGCACTTCACAGGTTAGAAAGAGCACGGCACACGGTGGGGCGCCACAACGTAAGTAACAGTGCACCGCGGAAGGCAGCCGATGGGCACCACGTGGACTACCCCCATCCGCCGGCCTTCCTCAACAGGAGGCCGGAGGCGGTCCGGGCCCAGGTCATTAACAAAGGCCCACTCGGGTGACTCGGCATGCGTCGCCATCAGAGTCGTTGGCATTCATCAGCAGTCTCAGATGTCCCTACCAACGCAGACTTCATCACAGGCAGGGAACGCGAGCCCAGGGGTTTCTCGCAGTTCAGCCCCCACAACCCGAGTAGCAGTTTAGGCCGCGGCCGCCCCCAAGGCGTAATCGTCTACCATCTTCATTTTGTGAACCCTGCAAAGGATCGCGACCCGCCGAGAAATACATGTACGCATAAGATGACTTGAACTGCCAAGGGCTGGAGGCCTCGAGCGAAAAAACCATTAAGCTAAAACGACACTTACATGCAATACGCCAACTGCCAACCTCGAAAGACCGAGATGGCGTCCCGGCGCTAGTATATAAGGATGGGTTTTCACGACGTCATGACGCACCCTCCCCGCCAGCGCGGGCTTCAGCTCCTCCCCCTCTCCTCCCTCCATTTCTTGCTCCGCCTCTAGCCACACCTCCTTCCTCTTGGCCCCGCCCACCTCGCCCTGAAGGGCGGAGACACGGCCGCCCGCGTGACTCAGGGCTCCCGCCCTCCGACCGACTGAGAAGGAAGAGAGGGGAGGGGGCGCGAGGGACGGAAAGCGCTGGGGGAGAGGGAGGGGGGCGGTGTAAGGGTGAGTGATTTCCTTCCGGCACGTCGCCCGCTCCGGGGGAGGGGGTGGGGGGTTTCACTTCCGGGACGGTGTTCCGGCCCATTCCGGCCCATTTCCACCCCCGGAGGTAGGTGCTGCTCCTTGACTGGGCTCGGGCCCCGCACTCCGGTCCCGCTGCCCTGCACCGGGGCCGCCTTGCCCGGGCTCCGCCGCAGTCTGCTCCTGGGGCGCTCGGCCACTCCCCTTCACCCCACCCTCAAGGCACCGGGACCTTCCACCCCCTTGGCCCCGGGCCGGGCTGAGTTGCCGGACCCGCCCCCTCGCCGGGCCCCTCCCTCAGGACCCCGGGATGGGCGGCCCCCTCCCCCACCGCAGCCGGGACACACCCAGATACACACACCCACCTCTGGGCTGCTCCCCGCCCGCCTACGCTTACCGCCTGGACTGGGTCCCGGGGCGCCGCCCCCTTCCCGGTGCTCTGCCCTCACCTGATTGCTCGCTCCCCAGCCTCGCGCCTTGCACCCGTGTGCTCCCCGGCTTCTCGGTGACATTTCGCCCTTCTGCTAGTTCTCGCTACCCACGCTTCCTAACGCAGGCTGAAGCCCCTCAGATACCGGAGTGGCCAGCCCCATGGCGTTCCCGATTCTCCCTCTTACAGCTCTCACCCTTCCAGTGCCGACGGTAAAGACCTTACTCCAGGGGCTTCCTCCTCACTGGGGAATTGCCGGAAAGAGCAAACAAAAAAGGCGCTGGTGTAGGCTCCAAAATAAACACATCTGAATTCATGATGGCATCGACAGAGGCTCTTATTGGATTAAAAGTTTCAAAACAAACAAAAACGCTTTGGAAAAAGGTCAGATTGGCTAAAGTTGGTTCTTGAAAGCAGTGTATACACTTCCCTACTTACCGATAAGTTTGTTGTAAACGCCGGGCTGTACTGTGAGCTTGTCAAGATAAATTCCTGAAATTTTAGATCTTAAGATAACTGTGTAATGTCTTACAAAGTTACAGATTAATGGAAACATTGGGCTGTAGTCAGTGTCTTCCTGTGGAGATTCAGACAAACTACTCTCAACCACTGAAGGCTATTGGATGCAGTTACCGGCATAGTGTTTCAGTTCTTTTTAAAAAATCTTTTAATGTAAAAATATTGACCGTACTTGGTGAATGATCTGGGGTTTTTGTTCTTGTTGTTGTTGTTGTTTTCTTTTTTAACCAGTCTTGGGGAATGAAATTTTAGAATCAGTATCATCACCACCCTGAAATTCCTAACTTTGAATTTAGGTAGAAGTAGGTTTACCTACTCATCCCTGGTTCTGAGAGTGAACTTTAAGTTCTCTGCATCTTCAGTGAGTTCTGACACAGCTGTGGCATGTTTCCTAACCTAGAGTTTGATTCAGAGCCCTAAACCCAAAGCCTTTTGGTGGGGACTCTGACTCTTAAGCTTAGAAATAGTGGCTTGCATTCGTATGGGCTATTAGCGACCTTTTCAATAATAAACCTAACTCTCGAAGTGTGTAATAAAGTATTTAAAACAAGAGGGATACCTAATCAACTCATTTGTGTTTAATTACATTTATTCAAAGAGCTTACTATTTTCTCCTCCAAAGAAACGTCGCAGGATTTTATATTCAGTGTGCAAATACTTTATGATCAAAGAACAACAACAACAACAAAAAACTGTCACAACTGCATTTGCTCCTTCTGTTCTGTTGAACTTATATTATGATGTTGCAGAGGTTATTAGTAAGGGACGTGTGGAAATAGCTCGAGTTTATAGAAGTCTAGTGATCCCATTTTGGTTTTAAGGGTATTTGAAAAACCTATTGGTTCTTTTCCAAGTCTAAACGTAAGGAAATTTCTCTCTTTTTACTGGGAGATTTTGAAATTTTACCCACAACTAGTTTTAAATAGATTTGAATTGGAAAGCCTGAGAGGAGTGAAATGCTAACTACTGATGATTATGGTTTCCTCTTTCAGCAGGGTTGAATGCCTGCCTACACCCTCAGGCACGACCATGGAGAAAGGTGGGAACATACAACTGGAGATCCCTGACTTCAGCAACTCTGTCCTGAGCCATCTAAACCAGCTGCGCATGCAGGGACGCCTCTGTGATATTGTGGTCAACGTGCAAGGACAAGCTTTTCGGGCTCACAAAGTGGTCCTGGCTGCCAGCTCACCCTATTTCCGGGATCACATGTCCTTGAATGAGATGAGTACTGTCTCCATTTCAGTCATCAAGAACCCCACTGTTTTTGAACAGCTCCTCTCTTTCTGTTACACGGGGCGGATATGCCTGCAACTGGCAGATATCATCAGCTACCTGACGGCTGCCAGTTTTCTGCAGATGCAGCATATTATCGACAAATGTACACAGATCCTGGAGGGTATTCATTTCAAAATTAACGTGGCGGAAGTTGAAGCCGAGTTAAGTCAAACGAGGACAAAGCATCCAGAAAGACCTCCAGAATCGCACAGGGTCACACCAAATCTAAACCGTTCCCTTAGCCCTCGGCATAACACCTCAAAGGGAAACCGGCGAGGTCAGGTAAGCGCTGTGTTGGATATCAGGGAGCTCAGTCCTCCCGAGGAGTCCACCAGCCCCCAGATAATTGAACAGAGCTCTGATGTCGAGAGCCGGGAGCCCATTCTTCGAATCAACCGAGCAGGACAGTGGTACGTGGAGACAGGAGTAGCAGACCGAGGGGCCCGCAGTGATGATGAAGTCAGGGTCCTTGGAGCCGTACACATCAAAACTGAGAATCTGGAGGAGTGGCTCGGGCCTGAGAATCAGCCTTCCGGAGAAGATGGGAGTAGTGCAGAGGAAGTCACAGCCATGGTGATTGACACCACAGGCCACGGTTCTGTGGGACAGGAAAATTACCCTTTAGCATCTTCAGGAGCCAAGGTGGCTCGGCCAACAAGCAGTGAAATTGACAGGTAAGGCTTGTTTTCCTCGTTCATCTAACCGCTGTTGAGCAGACAGCTGAAGCAGGCCCTCCGTGTGGTGCAGAGTGCATCTTCCTTACTTGATGTTGTTAGCCAAGACAAGCTGATATTGGGGAAACTGGAGGCGTGCCAAAAGATTTGCATTCTTATTTTTTTAAAGCAGGAAGCTCCTAGTCGTGAAGTATTCACAGTGTTGTGGGAACTATGGTAAAGTTAGACACTTCCATGAATCAGGATAGCAGCTGCAGCCACACTAGGATCAGTAATTGCCAGGGCCTCCTTGGATTTCCAGGCCGGGAGCTGATCATCAGCTGGGAGCCTGGCATCTTTGCCTTTCCGTGGTCCGTTATCACACAGGTAGGTGGCCTCGGGGACTTTTACTTTCCTTTGTAGCAGTGTTTACTTTTCTTTGCCTCCAGCCACCAGATGAGAGGAAGCATGGTACCAGCGCAGATTGTTCTTTTTAGTGTAATCTCAGTAATTCCAAAGAAACTTTTTTGGATGTTTTTCCCCTTTTTTTTTTTCATTTGCCGTTTGATAATATCTTCCCAGTTTTTTTTTTTTTTTTAAATTGATGACTGATGGCACCACAAGCCTGAGAGTCTCTATTTTCCACCAGTGCTACAAATGCCCTATGCCTCACTTTTCTTTATCTAATATATTGCAGATGTTAGAACATTTTTTTTTTTTTTGGTGGAAGTAGCAATAATTCTAATCTAAGTAAACTGAAAGACAGTCTCAGGTGAAAGAAAGAAATATTACCAACTTAGATTGGTAACATTTGTTTTTTTCCACTCTTGAAAATAAACAAGGGGCACCTGGGTGGCTCAGTGGGTTAAAGCCTCTGCCTTCAGCTCAGGTCATGATCTCAGGGTCCTGGGACCAAGCCCGCATCAGGCTCTCTGCCTTCTCTCTGCCTGTCTTTCTGCCTACTTGTGATCTCTGTCAAATAAATAAATAAAATCTTTAAAAAAAGAAAAAATAAACTAAAATTGACTGCATGAATAGTGAAAACTAAAGAAACTATTACTTTGGTTCCCACCTGGTCTTGAAAGCGACATGGGTGTCAGAGAAATTCAGAGAGCATATCCCGTGTCCGCTATAGGTGGTCTCTTCTTGCGTCCTTCAAAGTTAAAATCTCCTTGTGCACAATACTTATTGCCCCCTGTGTTAGCACTGTGTCCAGTGTCAAAACTGTATCAGAAGTAATAGCTTTGGGTGCAGAGATTTTTCATCTCCATGGTCTGTATCAGGAGTCTGAAATATATAACGAGTTACTATGGGCACTGGGGGAAGGAACAACCAAAAGCCTAATAGTTATGTAGAAGAAACAAAATAATAGACCCAGTTTTAATTTATGCTTATATGGTCTCCCAGTACTTACGGCTAGAAGCTTCTATTTAGCCTAGTTTCCCCAGGCCCTGTGGCCTATCTGCTGTGTCGTTTTGTGTTTGTTAAATTTACTAAGGCAGACCTTTCTTATTTCAGATCAGATCCTATACTGACTCCATGAAAGTATTTCTTAGTAATCTGTTTTTCTGGCTGTTCCCCTTTCCTCAGCCATGGGATAAAAAGGATAGACATCACTATTTAAGTTCCTTTATGCTACTTGTCTATCTGTCCCCTTTTTGCTCCTCTTCCAACAGATTTAGCCCCTCCGGCAGTGTTGTTCCCTTGACGGAGAGACACAGAGCCAGAAGTGAGTCTCCTGGGAGAACGGATGAGCCTAAGCAGCCCAGCTCCCAGGTATGTAATGGATTTAGGGTTGCTGCAGTGGTTGAAGGAAGTGCCACTGCGTGTGAACAGAACATAACGAATAAGAAAGAAAAGATGGAGGAAAGGTAACAGTGGCCCTGTTAACTAACTACCATATTTGATTACTTCTCTTCTTTGCTCTGGCTTGTGAGCATGCAGGAAATACACTTTTGTTGGCAGCAGAGTTTGGGAAGTGAAAAAAGATGAGATTGTGGAACACTTTCCTGATTATAGGAACCAGTCTGTATTCCTGACTGAAAATAATATAAATAATCCCTGAAAACTACATGCAGGTAATTTAGGACCTGGGATGGAGAGAGTCTGATTTTGTACTCAAGTGGGTGTAATATTACATAATTTCTGACTTAAATAGTAGCATGTATTTGTAAATAAATTGCATATGCATTTTTTGTGTGTGATTGCTTTTTTTGTATGCTGGTATTTTTTCATTTTTTTTTCTTCCGGAATCTTTTGTTAGACCAAAATGTTCTAGAAAGGATAGGAATGATGTTTCCCATCTTTTTTGTAACTCTCCCTAGCAAGTAGTGTAAGTAGTTGGTATTTTTGTTTATTTGTTCTCATAAGTCTGTATCACTGAAGATTTATTTTTTTTAAAGATTGTGCGCTCACCAAGTAGAACACAGTAAATTGTAAATATTTTTGCTCTTTAAAAGGAAACACTGGTGGGTTAAGATTGGATAGCTTCTGCATTGTATGATCGTATCTTATTTAGTTTTTATGTAAACCATTGGATGTTTATTGTATCCACAGTATACTAACAGCAGTAGGACGTTGTTAGAAACTGTATTTACTTGTATGTTATCATGCCAGGGTACCCGAAAAGGAAGGTAACTTCCTTTAGAAGTTAGTTTTTTGGTTCTAATAACGTGTTAGAGAAAATGTTACGAGCTTGGAGGAAAAGTAACTTCATTCATGTAATTAGGACCCGGGTTTTCTCTTCACCTCTCCGGTAGGAGGCAGTGAGTGACCCTGTGAAGGTGACTGTGAGGCAAATACATACCGCAGTGGGACAGGCCTTAATGTACTTTTAACTTAATGTACTTTTAGCTACATTAAGCCTGTCAAGTTTGTGTTTGTTAAATTTACTAAGGCAGACCTTTCTTATTTCAGATCAGATCCTATACTGACTCCATGAAAGTATTTCTTAGTAGTCTGTTTTTCTGGTTGTTCCCCTTTCCTCAGCCATGGGATAAAAAGGATAGACATCACTATTCTTTAAGTTCCTTTATGCTACTTGTCTGTCTGTCCCCTTCTTGCTCCTCTTCCTTTCCTGTGGGTAAGACAGACTAACAAATACACAGAACACCAGCAGGAAAGACTGCAGTGACTTGAGGAGCAGTGCTGGGGGAGCGGGAGTGCTCGCTGCCAGTTCTGACAATCAGTGTCCCCATAGCAAAGTGTTCTTCCGGAAAGATGAATGTACTTTTTAAAGAAGTGGTTAGAAAGAGATGACTTATTCGTATGTAGATGGGATAGGGATAAAAATGGGAGCTCTGCAAGGGGGTTTACCTGACCAAAGCAGAAGGTACAGGCTATAAAGCAAATAAGTAATTCTGTCTGAAGATGGTATTAAGAATTGAGTTTAGGGGCGCCAGGGTGGCTCAGTGGGTTAAAGCCTCTGCCTTCGGCCCAGGTCATGGTCCCAGGGTCCTGGGATTGAGCCCGACATCGGGCTCTCTGCTCAGCAGGGAGCCTGCTTCCTCCCTCTCTGCTGCCTCTCTTGCCTACTGTCAAATACATAAATAAAGTCTTTAAAAAAAAAAAAGAGCTGAGTTTATATACCTTAATATGTGTGAAAGTTTATTTTTTTTAAAGATTTTATTTATTTATTTGATAGAGAGAGAGAGAGCACAAGTAGGCAGAGAGGCAGGCAGAGGGAGAGGAGGAAGGAGGCTCCCCGCTGAGCAGAGAGACGGATGTGGGGCTTCATCCCAGGACCCTGAGATCATGACCTGAGCTGAAGGCAAAGGCTTACCCCACTGAGCCACCCAGGTGCCCCTGGAAATAATTTATATGAAATGTATTCATTATATGGAATAATTCACTTAAAAGGATGACTTGAAAGACTTAAAAATCAAGTACATTTTAAAAGATAAAATGATAGCATAGATAACTAAAATGCATTTACTTTCTTCTTATGGACAGTGCTGGTATGATACTTAAAGTTAAGCAGGAGTTTTTTTTAGAGAATAGATACCCTCGAGATTATGAATAGTATTGTAAGTTTGTAATGTTTAATACTAGTTAACGTTTACTTAGCTACATTAAGTACTTTAGCATATTAACTCATTCAGTGCTCATTGCAACCTAGCTGGCAGGTGCTGTTATGATACTCATTTACAGATGAAGAAATTGACACAGGAGTAATTGCATAACTTGCTCATGGTCACACATTAAGTAGGATTCAGATTTGAACCCACATTTCAGCACCGTTAATTGCTACACAGGGTAATCACATGCACTCACAATGTTTCATGGTATGTTTATTGTGTTTGATTCTCCTGAGAATTCTCTTGAGAGAATTGTTGAGCTGGAAGAACATGTACTAACCTTTTAATTTTGTGGATGAGAAAACTAAGCCTCAGAGAAGTTATTCCGTGCTTTGTCCGGGAACTTTTAGTGGGCTAATCCTTTGTTCTTTATGGGAGTTCAGTTTTGATTATCTAGGGAAATGGAGCAGAAAGAAATGTTATATAAAACAAATGAGAAATAATCTAAAACCTCAGGCTTACTATTCAACACTTGACTTCACATACTGCTTCCCAAGCCTGCTGAGAACTGCTTCTGTTCTGTTGGAAATGCTGGAGACTGTTGTCAGTTTACATACGTGAAAGGAGACAAAACTCATTTTTAGAAATTCAAGAAAAGGGCACTGAGTTAGATACGAGTTAGATGAGTCTTTCTCCAGTTAATCCAGAGTGAACTTTTGCATTTTCTTCTCTTTGCATTGGTACGTTAGCTTCTGCCAAACATCTGTAATTGCCTCATACGTTTTTATACTGCTTATATACACATCTAAGCTTTTTATTCAAAACATTACATTATATATATGGTATTTATGTGTATACATATAATATTTCAGAAGTCAGCAGACTGAAAATATCAGTAATTTCTGAATGGTGAGATTTTAATAAAGAATTTTGAATGAAAATCATTTATAAATCCAAAATGTTTAGGGGTGCCTGGCTGCCTCAGTTAGAAGAGCATGTGACTCTTGATCTTGGAGTCATGGGTTCAAGCCCCAACTAAAAAAGTAATAGTAATAAACTTTCAAAAAATAGTTATAAAAAGCAAATCCAAAATTTTTATATGATTCATTAAAAGAAATATATTGTTCCCACTCTCAACTTCCAGGTAGGAGGAGCCCTTATTTATTTCACATATTAAAAAATTTAACCACTTTGTTAATATTCATATTAGGTAAAACAAAACAAGGTCTTTAATTGATATTGATGAATTACTGGGTTTTTTAGAGGTGGTAGTAGTAGTTTGATTATATTAAGAAAAATAATCTTTGTCTTTTAGAGATACTTTAGTAGGAGATTTATGGATGAAATTATGTCTGGAATTTTCTTCAAAAATAATATGAGAGGGGCACCTGGATGGCTCAGTCAGTTAGGCATCCAACTCTTGATTTTGGCTCAGGTCATGACCTCAGGGTCATGAGATGGAGCCTGTGCTCAGTGCAGGAGCCTGCTTAAGATTCTCTTCTTCTCCCTCTCCCCATTCCCCTGTGGCTCTCTCTAAAAAATAATAATAATATGTGAAAGGAGAGAAATAAGTTAGGTTAATGAAGAAAAAATTTTCCATTGATGATAATTTTTGGATGATTGGCAATTCAGCATACCATTCTACCTAAAATTGTTAATGAAAAGTTAGGAAAATATGTATACTCTGACTGTCATAAGGAAAAATAAATCAGAAAGAAAAGGAAAGCTTTCCTTTTCAGTAATCTGAAGGGTTAGTGATGTAATTAATAGCAGCGTTGTAATGCTGCTTTTATAATAATTGCTTTTTTTAATGTTTTAGATATATTTGTTACCACAACATAAAAAGTTTAACTTTGGCAGGGAGATCGTTTTAAAAGAGAGATTGGAGAGATAATATATACATCACGGATTATTCTATTTTATTTTATATTTGTCAGAGAGAGAGCAAGCGCAAGCAAGGGAGCAGCAGGCAGAGGGAGCAGCAGGCTCCCTGCTGAGCAAGGAGCCCAAAGCAGGACTCGATCCCAGGACACCCTGGGATCATGACCTGAGCCAAAGGCAGACACTAACTGACTGAGCCATCCAGGCATCGCAGATTATTCTATCTTAATAATATGTTTAAATCAACTCAAAACCACTACAAACAGGTGTATAAAGCGAGACGGTAATACGTCTGTGCGCCGTATTGCCAGCGTAACCTTCAGGGTAAGCTGTTTGAAAAGTGAATAAGCAGCATCATGAGGAATATGTATTGATCCTATTAATCTTTGTCTGGTTTTTGTTCAGAAACTGTATCTTTTATTCAAAGGGCAAAATCAGAAACCAAGTCTTACACTTCTTTCTCTGTAGTTATCGGTCATTGTCTTTGGTGGACAACGGTCAGTGAATACTTAATGAGTATCAATTAGTGAAAAGGGTACAGGAAGGAATAATTGAGTTAGTAAATCCATATCTCAGCCTTGTTTCCTTTCCCACCTCTTCTGCCAATTTGCTCCAAGGTCAGTTACAGTTTGAGTAGAACGAAAATCCTATGTATTGGTATGGCACTAACATATTTTTGGGTAAAGAACATTGTTACTGACAAATTGTATATCTTTTGTAAAGGTAGTTACTGCAGGATTAGATTTTGGTGTTAATGATAGTACCACAAATAGAATTTATGATGTGTTTGCCACACATAATGTGTTCTCTGCCATCATATATTGTTATCATTGGCCATGTCACATGTGGCTATTTAAGTTTAAATTTTAATTAATTGAAAACAATTAAAATTAAAAATTCAATTCCTCAGTCGAACTAGCCATATTACAAAGGCTTAAGAGGCACATATAGGTAGGAGCTACTGCATGAGATGGTACAGGTTATAGAACATTCCCATCATCACAGAAGGTCCTACTGGGCCAGCACTGCTTAAAGGCCTATGTGATCGTTGAGAGTCCAGAGGATGGTACCACTGGCCTAAGGTTCTCCTGTGACTGTAAAATACGACATTCAGCAGGGGTTTGACGAGCAGGCTGGTTGTCAGCCCAAGTAACTCTGCTCTCTTGCTCTTTGAAAGAAATCTGAGTGTCCTAAGATTGTTCTTTGTAGTATTATATTAACATCTTCAGCTACATGTTTTTTGTAGTATTTACTTTCCTGTGTGGATCTCTCCTAAAAATTAGCAGATGGCTTAGTATGAGAAGTGAAAAGAGATTTGATCTCTCTTAATATGTATACTTAAGCATTAGTATTCTTTCTTGCTTTCCTCACCTGGCACAGGTGGAGGAGTCTGCAATGATGGGAGTAAGTGGCTATGTGGAGTATCTCCGGGAGCAAGAAGTATCTGAGCGGTGGTTCCGGTACAACCCCCGTCTCACCTGCATCTACTGCGCCAAATCTTTCAACCAGAAGGGGAGCCTGGACCGCCACATGCGCCTGCACATGGGTATCACACCATTTGTCTGCCGCATGTGTGGCAAGAAGTATACCCGGAAAGATCAGCTGGAGTATCACATCCGCAAGCACACAGGTAACAAACCCTTCCACTGTCACGTTTGTGGCAAAAGCTTCCCCTTCCAGGCCATCTTGAATCAGCACTTTCGCAAAAACCACCCTGGCTGTATACCCCTGGAGGGGCCTCATAGCATCTCCCCTGAAACAACTGTCACGTCTCGAGGACAAGCTGAGGAAGAGTCACCTTCTCAAGAAGAGACAGTTGCTCCTGGGGAAACTGCCCAGGGCTCTGTGTCCACCACTGGGCCAGATTGAAACTTTGAGGGGGAGGGGGCAGACCCTCTTCCCCTTTGGGCCGTCAGCAGCCAGCATCAGGGCCCTGGGCTGGTACTTAGATTTACAAAATGCCACATCACTAGATCGGAAGATGCGCCCAAGATGTTGCCAAACTAGAGGATGAGCAACATACACAGAAGCACTAGAGGCTCTTCCCCTCCTCCTTCCCACCTCATCCTTTGGAAAATAATCAAGCAAATCAACTTTCTAATTCAGGGATCAACAGCCTTGGTTTGTTAACTTTATAAGAAAAAATTTTTTTAACAAAACAATGATAAATGGTCATTTATCTACCAGTCATGTTTGAACACTGTACTTTGGTCCATATCATCCTGGTGGCTATAATTGCCCGGATCTGAAAAAACAGCAGGAGCCTTGGTCATCTGAACCAGCCAGCCACAGGAGAGAAGGAAGTAGTCGGGACGGCACCAGGGAGGAGGCGTCTCTCCTCTTCCCTCCCTGCCGGAACATGCAGTTTCACATTTGAAGAGAAAAAAAAAAAAAAAAAGGTATCCTGGTGGTTCTTAACTGCTTTGAAAGGTTAGACCTTACCTTCGCTCTGATTAGGCATCTGATACTTTGCCTGATTGTTTCCTGTAAGCCACCATCTTGGAGCGGTGTTGTCGTGGGCAGCGTCACCTGAAGCACTTTAGGCAACTGGAAGTGAAATGAGCAGCAGAGTGTTCGCAGTAGGTTCTGCTACATTTGGGGGCTTGAGTGTCCCACTGAGGAAGAGGGGAGCAGGGAAGGAAGTGGGGGTTTTGTGCGAATATCAAATGGTGCAGAGCACTGCCACTTCCTGGTCGGGATTTGTACCCCGTAGTGCTTAAATATCTTTGGGTGTTAAGAAATGGCTCTAGTCCAGATGAATTAATGTGTTAGGCTGAGTACCAAAGTTTCATCCAGTCTCTGTGGCTCCTCCTTTCACATAACAGCAATATTATACATCAAAAAGTGTCACTTTCCAGTGAAATGAGCCTGGACTGTATTTTTAAATCTACAGGTCTCCATATTTGATAACTTTTATATGAAGTTTTAAACACATTTTTTCTGCAATAGTGTGGTTGAAGAAATTCAACACTATGGTTCTTACTGCAACCACAATTCCATTTCCTTCTACACATGTAAAAGTTTATATTTTCAAGCCAATAGAAGAACCTCACTAAATCCATGTCTTGCGTCTGCAAACCTAGTAATTCATAAACCCATCATCAGCAAATTGCTGGTGACTCCAAGAGCTTTGCTTTTTAATAATACACTACAGGGCATTCACCAGAAAACATCATGCACAATCACGTTGCAATAAATTGATCAAAGGATCAGTTTTGATCAGGTTTGGTTACTTAATCATTCCTAAGATTTTTAAAACTTCAAGGGACCTTTTTGGTAATTCTGGGGATTTCTGAGATTCCTAATCCAGCACTGAGAGTCAGAAAAAATTTACCAAACATGTAGAGTTTTAGATTCCCTGTCTCGCATTCAGAGAACGGAGGAGGATTAGTAAGGGGTGCAGGCAAGGAGATGCTTACAGTGCAAATAGAAAAGAGAAAAACCCATAGCGTATCCTAATGGATCATTAGTGTTTTAAGAGTATTTAAATATGCAGTGGTTTGAGTTATTTTGGTGCAGAGGCATAGATGATTGTAAAAGAGATCCGGGGCAAGGCTGGTCATGCCTGCACCGGTGAGCCATCTGTGAGAACGTTAGTAGCGTGCTCCCTTTCTGAGAATGCTCTGTGGTATGTGGAAAGGTGGGTGGAAAAGAATGGCATTTCTTTGATGACAGGAAGTTAGAGTGCAAAGAGTAGCTCCTGAGCAATCTGCGAATTGTACGTACACACAAAGCTGCACCGTGTCCCCAGAGAGTGGTTATTTTCCCTTCTGGAAGAACGTGGAAATGCTTCTTGTAATAGGAATGTAATGATGCTACCATGTGATAAGAGCCTACCCTTACACAATCCGGCGAAGACCTAGACTGGAGCATTCTCCTCTTTAGCTGGGCAACAGCATGATAGGGCCATCTTAGGGACCAGCTATGCTCTGTGGCATAGAAGAGGATTTGAAATTAGCCTAAAATCTGTAGGGAAACCTTTTAGCTGGTCATCTAGGCTGTCCGTGGACAGATTTTGCCATTACTGAATAGGCAGGCATGTGAGAAGGACAGAATACGCTGCTGTCGATGGAGCTTTCAAGCCTACCAAAAACATGTTAAGTCCATCCTACTTGTGAGAAGTAGTATGCTGGAAAGTTCTTTAGGCTTTGTTAGTTTCTTAGATTTTTCTGTGAGGAAATAGAGCTTTTTTAAACTGTTACCAAATTGTAAAGGCGAAGTGCAGTCATCTTTGTCAAGAGAGACTTTGCAGCATTTGTACTCCAAGTACTCCAGCCAGAGGATTAGCAACTGACCTTTTAAATGAAGTCGGGGCTGTTTAGTAGATGTGGAAATGCTGTGAGTGTTTCGTGGGTTCACCTCCCTTCCCATTCATTTGTCATAGGTTTCTGCTGTATTGATACTGTGAATAGAGTGCTACCAGGTCTTCCGGGACCACAGCAGCACAGTCATGTTTGCTGGTTCTCACCTCTTAACTGGCTTAGCCCAAAGCCATGAAATTCGTGAACGTTCAAGCCAGGCTAGCTTTTAAACAAATAAAAGTTTCTGAAAGCAATTTCCATGTTAGCCAGAAAAGATATTATTATTCTAAATAACTATCCAAGATTCTTATTCAGGTTCACTGTGACATTGTCCTAGTCCTTAGCTAACATCACTGTAGGGTCATAGGGTTAGTAGTGTTCTATCTACATTAAGGAATAGCTGTATTGGTGTGTGCACAGAGGATACCTCTCTAAGGGACGTACTAAATGGACTATAGCTAATGCCGAAAATTCATTACCAAATCTTAACTTGCACATGTCACCTTGTGAAGGGAACTGCATTAGCAGTCAGAGCTAAATCATTATTAAGTACTTAAATGCCATGAAATAGCAAACACTGGGACCATTTTCATTCATTGAGTGGCACTTAATAGCAAAGGAGCTACCCAGTATTGTCAGCAAAAGAAGAGAGATGGCAGTATATTAATCTGTTTTCATTCTAAAAGGTACCTTTTATTCTCTCTGAATTCTGATACCAGTATCTCGATGTAGCATTGGCACGAACAGGAACACGAACAGGAGCCTTTCTTGGGTAGAAAGGCTCTTTCTAATGACTTGTTCTCTCTTTACTCAGAACCATATTTACCTCTGAACCGAGCTGAGTTTTATTTTATGTAATTTGTCAACTACCCCCACGCCATCATTGTACCAGACAGTCAAATCGAATCTTGAATAAGTGAAAATAAAGGATAAGGATTGGAAAAAAAAGGGAGATAGCAGTTGAGGAAAGTTTTCTTGTTACTTTGTTTTTTGGTATTTTTACATGTTTCCAGTTCCCTCTTTATCAGTGAAACAGAGTTTCCAAAGATGTTATGACAATAGAAATAAACCAATTTCCTCCCACCTTCGTAGTAGAAATCTGGCCTTAGATGGAAGTTGGTCTGATGGAAGAGTGAAATCGTGAGCCCCATTCTTAGCCAAGTAGTCTCTGGTCAAGAAATACTTTTAAAAATTTCTAGCTGTTACTTTAAATAGTTAAAAGCTATTTCTTTTAACTAGTAAAAATTTTATTTTGTTTGACTAGAAGATATAATTTAAAGAAATAAAAACAACGGGTAATGGAAAGAAAATTAAATTGAACAAAGACAGCCAGTCTTCTTAATTGTAGTGGAAGGCATTTAATCAGGAAAGGGTTGGAATCCTGGAAGTTTTTCTCTCTTTAGATCCAACAGACAGGTGTGTTTTGTTTTGTTTTGTTTTTCCTTTTCCTCAGATGCTCTTCTCATCTACTTACTGGTTTAAGGCATAACAGAGAGGTCTTTATTGAACTTGTCTTTGAAAACAGGGCTCTTTACCTTTGCCATTTGGGAAGGGTGCACAACACAGAAGTACTTTAGTTGCTGAGATTTAGAAATGGGACACAAAGCTATTAAGTCAGGTAAACCCTTGGGTTGGAGAGGATGCCCCTTAGCAAAGTACATCCCGAGAATTTATGAATCAGATCAGGGTTCAGCAGACTGAGGCCCCCAGGGCCCAATCCTGAGGCCATCTGTTTGTCTAGAGAAAGGAATGGTGGAATGGGGACACACCTGTTCTTCAGGTATTGGTTCTACTGTGATGGCAAGGTCGAGTGCTTTGTGACTCAGATCACATGACCAGCAAAGCCTGAAGATGTACTGTTTGTCACTTGACAGAAAAGTTTGCCAACTGCAGAATTAGATTTGAAACAGTGACCCCCAAAATTGGCACTTCTGCCATTTTGTCTTTATAATAGTTTGGTTGAGCTTTTAAATTCGTGTTGCCATGTATGCATCAGTTTCTTGAAAGAGCTTGCCAACTTTTTCCAGATCTTTGTCTTGTAACCCTCTCTGTGTTCCTTTTTAATGATACCCATTGCTTTAAAAGCATTTGGAATAGCCTTATGATCTGTCCTTGCCTTGAAGGTGCAGGTGGATTAAAGTTTAGGATGGTAGTTACAGATGTAACAAAGTAATTTAAAAAATAATTCCCGTGCATAATAATGTAGGATTAAATGAGTACCATGTTTACATAAAATACTGTAAGAAAAAAAGTTAATGTTTTTATAAGTAAGTTTTGCCATTCCTCTGAGATCACTTGAACTGATTTGCATAATAATGGCAAGAATGAATTTTTTCCCATTAGTTTTAAAAATTAACTTCTGTTATGAATAAGTGGTTTGATTCTTAACCTAAAATACTGTCTTTCTAGATTAGAAACCTCTACCCTTTCTCTGTACGACAAACCTTCATTTTCATTTCCTCAAACTCACTCTGTTCAATGTGGAGTAGTAAAAAGCCAAATCTCCTTCCCTTCCTTTATTTTTTTTCCCCTCAATGAATGTTTTAAAATATGATGAAATCCCTGAGGATTTCAAATTGCTCTTAGACCCATCTTGCAATTTCTGTTACTATCATTTTTCTAAATATGTACTGGGCCATTATTTATTTGCTCTCTGAATGTTCATTCTTACTGTTCAAATAGCTTATTTATGCCAGATGTGCAAAACATGGAAGATGTCGGGGTGAATATAAACAGAATTCCTTATAAGAGGAGAATATAATTGTTCCCTGTATGGAAACCATGCATAGACTTCTGAGTTAAATTTCTTAAGACAAAATGTTCTAGGCCATGCTGACACAATGTAGTGAATTTGATTCGTCCTTTGTTGTCAGCTCAACCAACCCATACCAAGTTCAGATGACCTAACCTCCAGTAGGGCACCTCTCTACTAGGCATTTTGTTCCTAAAGTTCCTTTTTTCTGAGTTGGACATTAGTAAGTATTATGTGTATGATATGCCCGAGGAGTAATAGACAACCCTGAAACTGTAAAGTTCCAGAATAGGTTAGAACTCCCTTGTCTTAGAGCACTTAGAGTAATACAGCGTTCTTGACATTGTGGAGTGTTGCTTTTCTGATTAATCTGGGATATAGAACTTGTGAAAGCAATTGAATTTAGAGAGCCCAGTGAACCATCTGCCTCCAGCTCCACGTGAGTTCTAGGGAATAGTTGTCATTTCTGTGTGAAAGCATTGAAAACAATGTTGTGTGCCCAGCATGTGGGCAGGGCATTATGACTTCTTTGTTAATTACCAGTCTTGTGTTTTGCCTTCTTTGCTTTCTGGAGTTTCTCTGTTTTTAGTCTTCTCCTTTTTAGGTAGTGCTTTTCCCAGGACCAGTCTTTACTTTGCAGTAAGTGGGTCTTCTTGCCCAGGACAAGCCAAAGTTGGATATTATGAGTCCTTTAAAACACCTGACTGACTTACATTCCAAAGGATGTAATTACTGACAACAGCAGTGGTCTCCAAATCTGGAAGATATCTGCAGACTCTCCAGTTTTCTTGTGTAGGCAGACTTCCTTCTCCCTCAGCTGGGAGGAACAGCAGTGACTTAAAAGGCAGTCATTACGTGAAATGTGTAGTTTCTTCACAGAGTACGTGTAGTGTCTTCACAGAGTACATACGTGAATAAATTTCTTCTCTCGCATCTTCCTCATTATCTGTATCACAAGTACTTCCCATCTTCATGCAGTTGAGAAGGGCCGGCTCACTCAAAGAGTGGAAGCTTTAAACAACAGAGCTGAGTTATAAAGGCAGAGCAATTCTTGAAAAATAAAACTTTCCTAATGCTTGCTTCTTCGTGTCTACTCAGTAAGTCCTGTTGAGGAGGCTAGAATTCACCATCCAGTGAAGGGAGCTATATGTGCGGCATCTGTGTGGACAACAGCACAATTTAATAAACTGTGAATCTTCGAACCTGAATTAATCCCTAATGCCAAAAGTCCGAGTTTCTCGTGGAAAAATATTTCCTATTCTGTGAAATCACTTGTGTGATAAGTAGTATGCAGGAGACTCTGTTCTATAAAGTAAATATTAAGTACTTTTTAGTACCAGACCATGTGCTTGGAATTTATATAACAAAATGGATTTTAGACATAGTTTAGCTGTGGCTTCCTATATTGAGAGTCCTGAATCCTCTTGGCTAGAGTCTGGATATATCTCTTTTATTCACCACAGAGATCAAAGAGAAGGGGACAGACTCTACTGTCCTAAGTGCTTTAGTGGCATAATCACAGTTAATCCTCAGAATAAGCCTGTGAGGTGATAACAGTAGAACTAAAAATAGTTGAGTTTTTTTGAATGCTTACTACGTGCCAGGCACGGATCCGTGTGTCTCACATCAGCTAACTCACCCAGTCCTTACGGCAGTCTCGTCAGAGCGACACTGTTACTCTCCTTGCTTTAGGGAGGGAGAAACTGAGGCACAGAGAAGTTTGACCCAGGCAGTCTGACACTAGAGTTGACACTGTACTAGACTATGTTGGCTTTAAATGGTGTAATTCTACGACGTTTTATAGATGAAGAAACTTGAGGAGCCCGGGGTTACACAATGAATAAACCGCAGACCCAATAGTTTCTCATCTGATTCCAAAGCCCAGACTCCCTCCACTACATCCTATTGACTCTGTTTACTTACAACAAGTTGGGGTGAACTGGAAGAAACAATAGCGAGTAACTACTGCTTTCAGTGAATTTTTAACTCAAGAAAGCATGCTTGGAAGATTTCTTCAGAAGATAAAGTCTCTGAGCAGATGTTGGATGGGGGATATTTCCTGGGGGTATTGCTCATTGCTCAGGAGTCACCCATTTGGTAGGGACAGTTGTGAATCAGTTCAAGTTGCCACCAAGGCAAAAACTGAAAGATAGCATTCCTGTATACCTGGCTTTGTAACAAACTGCCCTAAACTACAGTGACTTAAAATAACAACTTTATATGTCTTATGTTATGAATCAGAATTCAGGAAGGGCTCATCTAGACAATTCTCTGGTTCCCTGTGGTGATGACTGGGGTCACCTGGGTATTTAGTAGGTGGCTGGGCTGGTCTCCAGTGTCCACACCGATCTCACAGGCCTGATGCCTTACGGGATGGCTAGAAGATGGGGCTCAGCAGGCCTCTTCTCCCTGCCTGGAGTCTCAGGGACCTTTCCATGTGGTCTCTCCATCAGGGCAGTCCAAGACTTACTAAATGGCAGCTCAGGCCTCCCAAGAGGCTGGGCAGAAGGTGCCAGGCCTCCTGAGTCCAGGCTCAGAGGTGGCTCCCATAGGGCCACTGCCATACACTGTTGGTCAGAGGAGTCACTGGTCAGCTCAGATCAAGGGGGGAGGAAATACCTTACCATTTGATGGCATGTGTGTCAAGGATTTGGGACCACTTTAATCTGTCGTAGGTACCATTAGGTTATTGATTTCTCTGGACTTCTCTGTTGGGTTAGTTGTTTGTGCCGTAGAAACCACTTAGGATGTCTATCTTGGGTCAGTCAAGGAGCTAGAAGGAGAATGAGACAAGTACTCAGAACAGGCTTCGTTAGCTACACACCCACTGAGTTTCATTTATCTAACAGCAGAATTTCCATTTTGTTCTTATTTTGTTCCAAGTTCTAAGTTGTGACCATTTGCTGGTTGTTGTTGTTTTTCTGTGAAGCTACAGTAACTGTACATAACTGAGCCAGAAACACTCCAGAGGGAGTAAAAAGCTTGCTGTTAGAGATGTCAGCTGTATTTAAGTTTACAAATAGGCCCAAATGCCTGTGGTATGGAAAAGTCATATGGCTACTAAATCTCTTGCAACAGGAGTTTCTGTTGAGTGGCTGCATGGATCATGTTCTTGAGATCATTGAAAGCTTCACCCACACGTCCTCAACCCACCTTAACTGTCGCCGCGCCGCCTCGGGCGCGGGTCTGTGCTGGGAGATGAATAAGCTCATCCCGTTTCCCATCACCTTTCATGTGGGAAAATTCATTGCTCAATTTAGTCTGTTGTTAGTCCTTTAAAATTAGCAGTTGCTGTCAACCTGTCATCTAAAGGAACAGATCACTGAACTGTGAGGATTTTTGTCATTTAGGGTACTTTATTTAAACTCCTGCTGCCTTGTGCTAGTTTAGACTATTGCTGTGACAGAAGAAATATGGGTAGATAAAAAATTCTGCTCTAAAAAGGATCACCCCTCCCCCAAATCAGTATGCTTTGTAAGAGAAGAAAGATTTGGGATTATCTATCCATTCCGTGGGCAGTGGGTTTCTGGAGAATTAGTGGTGAGGGCTTCTTGTTGGTCATCCCCAGGTATCAGAGAGTAAAGAGGTCTCTGTTCCTGAGCCCAGGCCTCAGGAATTGCAAATACAGGAAAAGGTACTCAGGGCCGATGGCTTAATATAGGGCTCTACAAAATGCTGGGAAAGGAAAAAGACTTCGGCATTTGTAGTTGGATTGCCAGGGATGAAATGTTTGAGGTAATTAAGCATCAGGATTAGATTTTGTCATATAAGGATTGGGGTAAATTCCAATGGATTAAAAACAAACGAGCCTTAACATTTTCATTTTGACCCACATTTCCACTCTGATGTACCTCAAAGTATGCTTTCTGTGACAGAGAAGCCTTTTAAAAATACTTTCCCAGGGAATGAAAAAAATCTTACAGTGGTCTATGGAGAAGTCTCTCATTCCATGGGGGACAGCTCTTTGTGTCCTCCTCCAGATTCTCTGTGATGCTTAAGTTTAAAATCCTCTGCTGGTGGCATGAGAATGAAGTACTGTGGTCTTGCTTTGCAGAAGTGAACAGAGTCAGAGGAAAGGACACCTGTAGACCGAGATCATACTGAGTCTTTCAGCATCTCAGGCTGGTCTCAGCATTCTGCAGGAATAGAAATTCCTTAGGGTTTAGATTTCTGCTCTTAGCTATGTCTTAAAGCAGATGTTCATGACATATTTAAAGATGATCTACTGAGTTTCCTCTAAAGCAATGGAGTCCTCACTGTAGTGGTTGTCTACAAACCAGTGCAGAAACAGAATTACAACACAGGGAACAAAGCTTAAAGGGTGTTTCCTCTGGAAGCCGAGACGCTCAAGCAGGGGTCACTGAGAGTGTGGCTGAATTCTCCATCTAGAACAGCTATCAGTGAGATAGCAGAGATATTTAGGATTTATATGGTATTTCTAATATTTTTTAAAAAATGATTTTAAATCATGTAACTTGAAGTTTTAAAAAATGAGCCTGTTTTCTTTTTGGAAAACTGGCCCAATAAAAATAACACTAATAGAACTCAATCGTATATGCATGTGCATTGAACACAGAGTGGTATACTAAAGATAGTTCATGCAAATAACTTTTGTGGGAAGTTTGGCTATTTTCGTAGTATCTTTTTTCATAAATGTATGTTTATAAATATATTTACTCATCCACTATGACCTTGGTAGCGTTAGAAGCATTTGTTAGCTGTATCATTGATTCTGAAAAATCTGATTTTTGGCATAGTAGACTATGAGAGCTTTTTGTTGCTTTGTATTTTGGCTAAGAAAATTATTTCTTGCACTTTCTATTTATAAAGATGTTATAACACATTGCACCCACTTAATGTAGCTGTTGTTTAGAGACAAAAAAAAATGTAGGTGTTAAAGTGAAGTGTATGTTTAAAAAGCCTGGCCTAAAGAGGGACCTCAAAATAACAAACTTGGCTTGCATCTCCCTGAGAAGAGCTGGGGTTGGATATCAAATTTAGAGTAAAAGGAGCAGTTGGGGTGGGCATACTTTTGCTGCAAGTTGCAATTTTCTTGCGAGTTGCCGTGATGTGTATGTGATTGTGTGTGTGTGTGTGAGAGAGAGAGAGAGAGAGAAACAGGTGTCTGATGAAGGCATATAATTCAGTGTAGAATAGTCTACCTCCCATTAAAGACTGAGCATATTGCAAGATTGCCCTATAGCCCTTTGGGCAGGAAGCTGCGTTCCTCAGCCACTGTCCACCTCGTCCCCTGTTATACTCGCTTCAGCTCCTCTACCTCTGAGCACTTGGCTGAAGAAAGAGTGTGCTTTTTGTAGCAAAGCGAAGGAAAAGCCGGACACACAGTCTAGAGGCTGCAGTAGCACAGTTCTCATGGTCATGTGCCGATACTGGTACTTAGCTCCAGTGTCCGGATCCAACGCTGTCAGAATCCTTTGGTTTAGTGCTTTTATCTGCTGGCTTCTGATTGGCCAGAGTGGCAGTGCATGTGGAATCTTTCTGGTTTTTTGTTTTGGTTTGGTTTTTTGTTTTTATTTTTGTTTTTTTGTAAAGATGCACCAAACTCCTTTTAATGATATGAACATTTTGTTTGAATCCTGAGCTGTGTTTTTCGTTCATTGCCATTGATGGTCCATTCCTGAGGGACCCGATGGTTAACCATACTTGCCCAATGATGAGCCTTTTGCCAATATCTTGACACAGAGGGGTGCATGACATGGGGTTTTGGATCACTTGTTTGACTTTTAGCCACTGCAAAGAGTCCTGTTTTTAATGCCTCTGCTGTTAACAGTAGTCAAGATGGCCTCACCTGGATGCTGCGGGTGTCAGGAAACTGGGTTTCAGTAATTGTCACTAGTCACACCACCTGACCTTGAAATCCGGCTGTGATGCTCACCTGTCTTACCGCGTGGGGCACTAGTACACTGAGCCATGTTGGGTTACCTGCATTTGGAACACATGTTCTAGCTTTGGAAGGACTCTTGGCCCTTTCATGGATCTGTGGCGCTTTCCACCTTTTCATTCGAAGGCACTGGCTGATGGTAACATCTAAACAGGCGTTCTCGGGTTAGGAGCAAGAACGAGAGGGTGATCTGTTTTCAGACGTGCAGAGGCTGGCCTCTGTGTTTAGGTACTGGCTGATAAGTATTTGCTTTCCTGGTGACTGGGAAAGGCAAGCAATGATACAGTGTGAAATTCCAAATAATGAGATGGTCATTAGTCCTCGGTGACCAACGATCTAGTGGTCTGCCTGAACACAGCATGAGTTCTGGAGGGAGATGAGGCAGGAAACCATGTGAGTCTACTCACCACAGCTATTGTTTCTCTTCCTTTCTTTTCTGCATGTGTGCCTCTGTGTGTGTGTGTGTGTGTGTGTGTGTGTGTGTGTATTAAAGCACAGGGACAGGACCGGTGGGCAGAAAGAGCTGTCCAGCTATTGAGATTCTAACTGTAGAATAATTGTCAGCCTGTAAGCCATGTTAATATCCTAGACTCAGGAATTAATGCCTGCTTAGGAATCCTCCTCCCTCTGGCTTATCTTTTTGGGCCAAGTCTGTTCTAGGCGCGTGCCCAGCTGTTTTGCTGTAACATATACTTAAGTGCAGACTTACCTAAATATGAAATGTACTGTTGGCAGTGTGACCTGTTACAGCCAAAGTGATTTATTTAAAAACAAAACAAAAAGTGAGAGATGCCTAGGTCATGTCTTTGGGGCACGTATTAAATCTATGAATCTGAGAGGAAGCATGGAGTCTTACCTTTCTTCCCTCTGACTTGAGGGAACACTGGCCTGCATGCTTCTTCTTACTGAGCCAGTTGGCCTAAGCCAGTAGTTTTCCATCCTGGCTGCACATTAGCATCACCTGGGGCATGTACACAATGTCCCCCCACCCCGCCCCGCTGGCCCTCATGTTGAATTGGTCTGCTGTGCAGCTTGGACTTTAAAGCTCCCCAGATGATTCTAGTGGGCAGCCAAAGTTGAGAATCACTGGCCCGGTAATCTTGAGTGGTCTTCAGCAGGATAACCTCAATCCTGTTTTGTTTTGTTTTTTTTGTCATATTGGTATCCCAGCATGACTCTGAGTTTAAAGTTGGCCAAGGCTCAGGTGGTAAAATGGATCATCCGTTTGTCCTCAAAGTAGTTCTGGAGAGAGATGTTGCCTTCCATCCAGTTTGGTCTCCATACCAAATACCAGGTGTGCGTAGGTAAGCAAAACAGATTTTCAAAGTCAGGTCTCTAGAATCCTCTTTCCTTTGCATATGTGATTTGAGTGGAGATTTCTCAACTGTGCTAGCTAACATAGAGCACTTGAACTTATTAAAAGGGCCAAGCCCAGCCCACCTAGGATGATTTCTATTTGTAAAATAAATAGGAAGCATTATTGAAGTTAATGGAAAAAGAGAAGGATCCTTCCTGGGGGTCATGGTGATACATTTGATTATTTGTCTCTTAGCCGGTCTTCTAAGTGGGATTTCAATGTAAAGTGGCTTTCACTTTGGGTTTTTTTGTTTGTTGGGTTGGGGGTTTTTTTGTTTGTTTTTGTTTGTTTGTTTTTTGTGAATGATATGCACTAGCTAAGGCTTAAATATTTCTGAATTTTACATGAAATGTGAAATGAGTCATTTTAGTATCTCTATTCTGGGTGTGAGAGACCTAACCTGGTAATTTCTAAATGAGGTTCCGTATCTTTCTTTCTTCCCACACCAGCTAGTAAAAATGCCTGCCCATGGCAGCTTCGCACATGGTAATGGGAAGGGGAGAACTGTTTGATTACCTTACAAGTGCGACACCCTCTCCCCATTCAAACTGACTAGCTACCAAGTGATTTCTCATTGATGATAGAAATTTTTGTTTAAGAGCAAGTTCAGGTATAGCAGTCTTTTCTGAGAGAATTCTGGGCACTGTAGAAATTTTCATTCATATCTTGCCTACAGTAATTGCTACTTTACATTTCAGATAGGTGGTATGTTCAAGAAGAAAACTTGGTTAGAAGGGAAGATTGGTCAGTGCAGAGGACTGAATTAGCATCAGGCTACGAAGTTTCATTAAAGCATGGAGGCCTTTACATCGCATGTAAATGCTGCAACATCTTCTAGAGAAAATGCCTCCTACGCCTTAGAAAATTGAGGCTTCTTGAGACGGGGTGGAAGAGAAAAACAGTAGCCTTTGGGACTTGCATGCATCAGAGAGTAGGCCTTAGAGTTTCATACCGAGGAGGATTGTGGAGTACTGTGAAACATTGTTGAACTTGATGCAAATCAAACTGCACTGGATTTTTTGATTCCTGGGGGAGGGGGGAAATGATGAGGAGGATGGGACAGTAATGGTACAAAATATATAAACTTGTTCTAGATTTTAAACAAGGGATGAAACAAATCCCCTATCGGGAATTCTCTGTCGGAACTGTGAAGCCCAGTCAAGTTCTCTGCCCTAGTGGACGGGCTTGCCAGCTCCTCTCCAACTTGGAGGGAGTCCTTTCTGAAACAGCTACACGATGCTAGTCTGGTTACAGTTTCACCACCCTCCCCCTCCGTCTGCTCAACAGAAGAAAAACATTCCCGAACGATAGAAATGTGTTCTTTCTCAGTCCACTACCTTTTTATCTGCTCTGGTCTGTGTTCACAGTTTTAGCCCGTTGCGTTGTTTTGTGACCTAATGGCAGAACTGGAAGGGATCTGCCAATTCAGTAAGGAACCAATGGCCTCTCCTTTAAGAAATCTGAAAACCAGAACTCTCCATCTTTGGCATGTTAGCATCATTTGGAAGAGCACTTAGATTTCCTGGCTCCTCGTCATTCAGGGTTGGGACCCACTCACGCTCTGGCCCTGAGAAAAGAGAAGGCTGAGGGTTCAAAGATAGAAAAATCAAGGTAGCTGAAATGTGGTTTCCTTCAGATGGACATGGTCTGAAAGAAATCTGTCCACCTGTTCTCTATGGTGCTTATATATGGTGGGTGATAGCTGTCCCCCATCTACCTGTCCCTGGCACTGTGCCTTCCTACTGGTCACTGTGAATAGCAGATCACACTGGACTCAGAGGCCAGAACCCAGGACCATTTCCCCCTTCTCATCTTGAGCCCATCACTTCTTCATACAGCTGATAATGTAGCATTTACGTCTCTTGGGAAAACTCTTGGGTTTGTCCCTCAAGACACGGTAAAGCACTTCAAGGAAAATAGTCAGAAAATAAGATTGTGGTGGTAGCTATCAAATAAAGAGACTATAGGAAAATTTCTCTTCCCCTCACCTGATACCGATAGATAGCAAGGATCAACGTGCCCCCTCTTCCTGCATTTTTAAAGGCTACCATAGTATTTTTTAAGCAACAAACTTAGGTAACATTTTTTCACAACTTGCTAATCAAAGATTCGTATTAAAACAGACAATCAGTTTCTAAAATGTTGTTATCCCTGAAAGGGAATGAGGTAGAGTTTTAAACTAGAAGAACCTACCGGTCTGTTTTTTCCCTTAGAAAAAACAAACATTTGAGGTTTGTGTCTTTCATCTGAAGGTATTACACCATTACTAAAGATGCCTCAGAAAAGTCAGTGAGCCGGGTGAGCGCCCTTCCCCCTCTGCGGGTGCTGGCCCTGGTTCGTGCATCTTATTTCCTTAGAGAATATTTGTTTCTATTATGACCTTAATTATAAATACCTATATATAGGAATAGGATTTTCTCTCACCCCACCCTCTTTTAATCATTATCACTTAAGTGTAAACCGCACCTCCCCTCACCCCCCTTTTACTGAACAAATGCACTTTAATTCCTAAGGAGAGTGGCTGTTCCTGGCCCTGAAGCCAGATTACTTCAGGAGGAGAGTTGAGGAGGGAGAACTCCTGCCAGACCCTGTGAAATGAACCAAATTCTTTAATGTCAACACACAAATCCTACCCACTTTTAAGTGTCCCCACCCCCTGCCAAAGGGAAGAAAAGAAACAAGGAAAATGAGGAAGTTTTAAAATGGCTACCCTGATTGTAGAAGTTTCCCCAGGGGGAAATACCCAGTATTAAGTTATTTTCTCAGCTACCAAATTGTCAGAAACTTCTAGGTTGTTTTGTGGGAGGCTGAGATTTCTTTAAGTAAAAACTCAAGTGAAAACAAAGGCTATAAGATACGATTCTGATTTATATTAGATTTGTTCTCTCCCTTGACAGGTGTTCTCAGTCTCTCCTCCTGTAGATTCTGTCCTTCCCCTGATGACAAGCCAATAGTCCTTGGTGGGGTTGCATGTCTCCTAGAGCCCCGGAAGCCCTGTTGTGTCGGGGGAGGGGGGAGGGCAGGAGGGCGGGCTGAGACTGGGGTTGGGGGAGGGAGATTCAGAAAGAGTGAAGATATGGGTTTATATAAACATATTTAAAGCAGTTTAGCAAAAGCTTTCTCGTTGAACAGCTTTAAGAACAATGTGAATGAAATCTTAGCAACTTGGTTAGAAATTTGAAAAGTCTATTAATGTATACTTGAAATTCTGTATAAAAATACATTTTCCTCTTTATTTTAACACTGTGTAAAAGAACATTATGCATGTGAGTGGTTTGAGAATTAAATGGTTTAATACTCAGATTTGACTGTCTGGTTTTTCTGTATATAGAGATTAATTCTTTTACAATTTTTGGATTTTTTTTTTTTTTTTTAGTATGATGGGAATACTGACATTTTGAGAGAGAGAGAGCACGTGTACAAGCGAGCGTGGGGGTGGGGAACGAAGGGAGGGGGAGACTCTGCTGGGTGCAGAGCCCTACATGGGCCTCAGGGCTCGACCTCATGACCCTGAGATCATGACCTGAGCCAAAATCAAGAGTGGGAGAGGCTTAACCAACTGAGCCCCCCTCAGGCACCCCCTTCCTCCACTTTTCTTGACCCAGGTGTGCTCACTGATAGAGAACAATCGAAAGCACTCACTTGACCAAATGCCTGCTAGCATCTCTATCCATTTCTCCTCTCCCTGTCTTCACTTCATGTGGCAAAATCCATTCATAATTGGGAGTAGTTGTGTTTATTTTTACTTCGATCACAAACCAAAACAGGAAGAGGTGCAAAAAATAACACTTCAGTTATCACAGGGGTTGGCTACTCTGCCCATGAAGAGAATAGTGTTGAGAGCAACTTCCCTTATAAGAACGAGGAAGGGCCTGTTGGCCTTGAAGGTCACCTTGTTGGGGTTCAGCGAACGGCCAGCAATCCCGACGACAGTACTTGCTGCTGCTTCACTGCCTTCCTCGTTGACCTGCAGACCAGACAGGAAACACAACAGAAACATTAGCTCCTCTGCAGTTCACTGGAGGCCATAAGTCAGTCACAGACATAGCAGTTGCTCAAAATGCTATTTGTTCTCCAGGGAAGAGTATGCTTGGGTCAGGTTGCGCTCCCACCAGAACCTGACTTTTACTCATTGTTTCATCCAAGGAATATTGATGTAAGCACTTGTGTTCCTCCAAGCTTTGTGCTGGGTAAGAGCAAGGGTTCCATTCGGGTGACCCCTGAGCCAGTAACATGGATATACACAAGGCTGTTGCATTTCTGGCTGGCCCACTGAGCCACCCTGGTGCCCTGAGGACGAGAACTTCTATAGGCTTTACATAGCTATTACTCTAGTAAATGGTTCCATGGGCACCTGAGTTGGGGAAACACTGGGTTAAGCAATATATGTTTTTAAGTTTTTAAGTTTTTATTAAATGTTTGACCTGCTTCAGGAGAAGTCGTGGGTGGGGGTTAGAACAATGGGGCCATGAAGGCTTCAGGGAGTGCTGTCTTGTAGAGCCCTCATGGAGGAGGGGGCTACAGATCTGGGGTTTGAGGGACACTGGAAACATGCCTTTTTCACAGTTGTGTCCTGCTCTTCACACACCTACTGTAAAACCATAGACCCAAGGAGCAAGAACCCCATAGTTATGAATCACGTGAGACACCAATATACTGAGAAAAGAAGCGAGAGCATTAGAAGAGAGCAAAGGAAGATGTACCCACCTCAAGAAAGGCCTTATGGAATGCATCTGAGATGTAGAGGTCGCTCCGGCCTCCTGCGATAATACCTGAAGGAAAACCAGAGAAGGTTCTGTGAAGTGGGAGAAAGTTGGCTTCAACCCACAGAAAGGAATGCAGTTTGAATTAAGAGGTCCTGTGGGGCTTTTTTTGAAAAATAAAAATCCTGAATGCTCATCTAATGATACTCCCTAAGTAAATAAATGCATGTTAAAAAGAATAAAGTCCTTTAGGCTTTTTCAGCCTGGCTCCTGAGAATGTACTCTCATGCTTCAGCTCTTGGAAGGGGGCAGGGGACTCTGTTCTTAAAGAAAAACTCACTCCACTTAGTAGGAATGTCTTTCTTTTCCAGTCTGGCAACATTTTCAAGATAGAAGTTGGTTAGACGTAGTTTAAATTTTTTTCAACTTTTATTTATTGAAGTCATCTCTACACCCAGCATGGGGCTCAAATTCATGACCCTGAAATCAGAAGTCACATGCCCTTCCTTCTGAGCCAGGAGCCCCTGGTTAGACCCTGTTCATAGGCAGCCTATTAAAGGTAAATTCAATTACCTGACATTGTAAGCTTCTTTTGAAAAAAGATATTTTACTGCATATTTTTAAAGGATGGTAGGAACCAAGACCACAGAACACTGTTGCTGAAGTCTCACAGCGGGTGAAGGTTGGCCACATCTGTTGTCCAAGTGATGTTAGGGCAAACTCAGGAGCCCTTTGGAATATCAGGCTGTTCAATGTCAGCACTGCCTATCTTGCGGGACGAAGATGTCTCCCGCTCTGGATCATATCTTTGCTTTGAATTCTGATGTCTTTTCAAGTTCTTCTCTACCTGGTCCCATCGCGTATATCAGCTACAGTCTCAAAGCATCCCACTGCCAAGTCCCTGGACATCTTGGCTCAGACTCCCCAGGATATGGAAGAGGAACCAGACCTTGGGAAGGAAGGGCTCTCCCTGAGTTAGCAGCAGAACCCTTGCTCTACTCCTAACCTGCTCTTTTCTACCCTTTCCCCAATTCTTTCACCTTTGCTCAGCCCACCTTGGTGGGGGGAGGTGGACAGAGCAAAGAGAAAAGCCCTTCCTGGGCTAACCTGGGAGCCTGGACTTCTCAGGGCTGAACAGGTCCACGAGGCCCATGTCCTGCAGCAGCTCCTTCACACTGAAGCTGTCCTCAATGCGGAAGCGGGGCACGTGGGCCACCAACATGATCTCTGTCATCTCGTCCAGCCACTCCTGCAGCATCTCCGGGGTGAGCTCCTTCTCCACCTTGGCCAGGGTCTTCTGCATCTTGGGCAGGATGAGCACCATGGTGATGTCATCGCCCTTGAAGGGCAGTTCAAGCACCTGGGTGCCTTCGGCCACTTGACGATAGCGGAACTTGCCTTCCTGGTACATCATGGACGCCAAGCACGACTCCCCATTAGCCTTGTGGAATGGTTCCTCCCTTGTGTTCTCGGGACTGAACTTGGACTTCCACAGGCCCTGGGAGGAGACAGCAGGTGGAAGAATCACAGTGAGAAGACCACAACCCGCTGTAGGAGAATCCTGATGTGGGAAATAGTCACATTATTTTATCACCCTAATATGTAGGTAGACTTAGTAGAAGAGGTTAGAGGGCTGTGGATGGAAAGGTTTACAATGACTATGGCAGTGATGGAATTACCAGTGGTTTTTTTTCTGTGAACTTTTCTGTATTTCCCAGACTTTCAGCAGTGGCTATTTATTTGCTTTACAACTAGAAAAATAAAAATGAAAACTGAGAATAACCTACTGGCCTCTTCACAAGCATCTTTTTGAGTTCGAAGTGCCTTTTGCTTTCTGCCTCCCACCTGTCTCTTTCTCAATCCAACAGGCTGGGCTCTGACCCCGATAAATAAAGGCCAGACATAGGTAATAACCCAGGGGGTTGTCTCGGAGCCCTGCCCCGGCAGAGAGTGAGTCCTGGCTAACTTCCTGCTCAAAGATGGAGGGACCCTGGGATACAAGATAGCCCTGTGAAATATTCTGAGTTGTAATTACCATTCCTTGTCCTTTCTAGCTGGTTGATTTGGGTCCTCCCCTATAAAACTAGGAGCTGGAGTTGGCTAATACTTGCACCGCTCTAAGCATTTCACCTGTGTTCACTTACTCAGGCCCCTCAGGAAGCCCATGAGGGAAGTGTGTCCTTATTCTCATTTTACAGATGCAGTATTCGAGGCGCAGAAAGGCCTCCGGTAACTCACCTGAGTTCACACAGCAGAAGTGGAAGGGTCAGGATTTAAGTAATCTACCTGAGAGGCCCGAGGTCTCATTGATGGTATTATGAGAATAAAGAGGGCTAATAAACAGCAAAGCGTTCTGTAAACCATAAATGGCAATACACATTGCGTAACTACAACCTTCTCCACGCTGGGGGGGTGGGGGGGGGGG